>NW_026262723.1:54751823-55251823 GCF_021869535.1 Mytilus californianus
GAATTTTATGAAGAATATGGTGCCACCTCATACTTTCTAATAGCATTTATAAAATGGCTTAAAGACCTGCCGAGTTATTCATTTTCAATACATTGTAAGTCAGGTTATTTATTTTCGAACTACCACAGAACAAACCATTTATTTTTGTGATTATCAAGGCTGAGTTATCTATTTTCAAAATCCTCCTGGCCCCCCCCAGAATATCAAATGGTCGTCCCCTAACTTCAATAGAAACGAGGAGAGGCCATGTAAAAAAGTACTGAAAGAAAAAAAAAACAGAAGAAAAACAGTAAGGTCTTTCCCATATAGGGAAAGACCTTAAAAACATTAGAAAAACGGTTTGAACTTTCCGATTTTGAGGAAAGATCTTAAAAAAAAATAAAAACGGTACGGTCTTTCCGTTGAGGAAAAGACCTTTAAAAAAACATTAGAAAAACAGTAAGGTCTTTCCGATTTTGAGGAAAGACCTTAACAAGAACATTAGAAAAACAGTAAGGTCTTTCAGATTTTGAGGAAAGACCTTAAATATGATCAGACATGCTTTTGTTGCCTTTATCTATATTCATATTAAATTGTCAAACAAATTCACTTGTGTATTTGTATGGTTTTACTAAATCCACACAACGATTGACGTAGAGGCCTTCCAAATGAGATAGTGAGATGGAATTAAGTTTAAAGAGGCAGTAGCTACGGTTTTCAAAAAAATAAATATTGTGTGTACTTTTTTCAAGAATATGATGTATTTTGTATATGAAATACGATCGGACGATATGTTGATGCCCAATATAGCGTTATGGTCAAGAAAAGTCATTTTTCATTTGCAGAATCCATTTTTGTTATCCGGAATCCAAGCCCGTCCATATTCACATAATTAAGACTAACACCACATTATTACCACTGGGCCGATTCCACAGCTGGTGGACTCTTAGTCCCAGAGGGTATCATCAACCCAGAAGCCAAGTACTTCGGTGCTGGAATGAAATACAGACATTTTGATTTTTGCTGTCATAAATTCATGAAATTTACTTACCAAAATGGAGGTTTCTCCCTGTTGCATAGCTCTGTCTTTTGTAGAATATTGGTCTATTTTCGTATTGATTTTGGCATGAGAATGCTTACATCGTCATTTTTTGAAAGTGTTATAATCAAGCATCACTGACTATTAGATATATATAAAATGCACATCTGGTTCAATTGTTTATTGAATTTTTCTGTCATGAATTTAAAATGTTTTCTTAAACTTAGGAGGTATCTCCCTGTTGCATAGCTCTGTACTTTGCTGAATATGGACCTACTTTCGTATTGAGTTTGGCATGAAATACTTACCTCGTCATTTTTTGAAAGCTTTGAATTCAAGCATTACTAACGATTATTCTATAATGAAATGCGCATCTGGTGCATTAAAATTGGTACCGTTCAAGTTTTATTATCACCACTGGGACGATGCCACAGCTGGTGGACTATTAGTTACAAAGGGTATCACCATCCAGTATCCAAGTACTTCGGTGCTGACATGAAATACGGAAATTTAGTTTTTTGAATTTGGCTGTTATGAATTTATAAAATTTACTTCAACTAAGGAGGTATATCTTTATTGCATAGCTCTATCCTTTGCGGAATATGAGTCTTTTTTCGGTTGATTTTGGCATGATAGTGCTTACCTCGTCATTTTTTGAAAGTTCTGGATTCAAGCATTACTGACGATTATTTTTAAATATATGAAATGCGCATCTGGTGCAGTAGAATTGGTACCATTCAAATTTTACTGAAGACATATCTGTGTATACCAAAACTGTGAAAAATCTTATTCAACCGTTTTTAATTTAATGAATACCAGTTGCATTCGGAGTCATTTACAAGCCTAGCTACAAAACCAGGTTTAAACCACCATTTATTTTAAAGGAAATGCCTGTACCAATTCAGGAATATGACAGTTGTTTTCCATTTGTTTGATGTGTTGGAGGTTTTTGTTTTGCCATTTGATTAAGGACTTTCCATTTTGACATTTCCTTGGAGTTGGGTATTTTTGTTATTAAACTTTTTAATTACAATTCACCTGCGACAGTCGCGAGACCATTGTGCGACGATCGTGAGATGGTCGCTCATTGTTTTGGTTGGCATTTGAATTCATGACCGTCGCGCGAAGTTCGCTCGAAAATCGCAAGATGGCTGCTTTCTAATTTAAATCAATTGCAGTATCGCTGATTGGTTGTACTTATTTGTCGCGCGAAAATCGAACGAATTTCTCGCCATCATCGTGAGACTGTCGCACTACCATCGCACGAACTAGGAATACCAAATTTGACTCTGCACTTTACAATTCATTACAATACAGCTGTGAGTTTAATTTCAAGTTCGTTATACCATATATGTAACATTAAAACATTATATATAGTGTATACATATATCGCAATAGCAGATCAGGATAGAAATATAATGAACGATTCATTCCAAGCTTTTGAGAACACTTAATCGATTTTTGCATATTTTATATTATTTACAAAATTAAGTTTCCAAGTGATGTTTTTAAATTAAAGTATTACACATGCAATGTAAGTTCATCACACATGTCAATCAACACACAAAACATTATGATAGCTTCATCCAGGTTATTCGAAATAAGGGCTTGCTTTGATGCTTCCTTCGTAAGGAATCGGATCAACTCAAAGATTCTTCACAACATCCTGTTTCAGGCCAGTCTTCAGCGCATTCTTCATCTAGAGTCTCAAAATGTACATTGCAAAGGACAAGAATAATCCATGGTATCGTATATTTCTGGTTGAAAATAAAGTACATTTGACATACCAGAAGGGGTAAGAAGTTCTCTTCGTTGCTTTCTTATTCTATGCATATTCCATGTATCCATGAATGTTTGCAATTGCATTCGTATAAATGGAAGAAATCAAAATCGGACACATTCGATGTGTAGAAGATTAGATGTACGAAAAATTCCCGAACTGCTGAAGTCCAAGAATTTGCTCCTCCAGAAGTGAGTAAAGCTTTCAGAGATCTCTCTCCATAATCTCTCGATACGCTGATTTCCAGTAGACCTACCAATCAAAAATCTTCTAGAACCTGACATTTCATCATTCTGACCATAACGCAAGGCAATTTGCAAGTCTTTGACCAGGACATTTTCTGTTCCAGCATCGGAACGTATGAGTCTTGGAAGGCACCTCCGTTCTTTGATTAGGTCTTAGTAAAAGTTTGCAATATATCTAGGATTGTTATTAGATGGTCCGGCTTTTAATCACAAAATTTTCCGCGAATATCCATCTATTGCGCCATATATAGCGATGCCAAATGGTTTCAGCTTGTCATAACCGTCGATATAAATCAGGTTGTTGGTTCCACTATTGACGTATGCCCTCCTGTGTAAACGATGTCTTCGTCGTAAATTTAAACCTTCCTCATCAAGAACTTTCAAACACATTCTTACCTTTTGTTTGGAAGCATAAATACCATGATTAATAGAAAGCAGCCTCCATGTCGACCTATATCCCAGATTAAAATACCCTTCTGGATGGAGCTCCCTTATCTTTTGAAGTACACGACTTATATCAGTACGACAATGGCGTCTTCTTAGTCCTAATCTTCTTTTGATTCTCTCTTTCGTTGATGCACTGATCAAAATACCATGGACCAAGAGAAACCCGGATATTTCTTTCGTGGTGTATACAGAGTTGAAATAATATGCAACATATTCTTCTACAGATGCATGATTACCAGGATACGGGATTGCATTTACAAAATGAAGGATAGAGATGCATGTTGTTATCTGTAAATTAAAAAAAATATATATATATTGAGATAAACAATCATTCTGAGTGTTGATAAAACAATGCTATGTCCACTACCGGTGGCCAACATCAATAATTATGCAATATTTTGGAGATTTTTTTATTTCCAACGGACATATCTCACACAAAAATAATCAAATCAACACAAAACTCGAACTTGATCTGTTCTGTTTTTCTTCAAAAATCAAATCATGCAGTTGAAGCGTTAAATAAAAAAGTCTTGAAAACTGATATTTTGATTTTCGACAACGGAGCGATGGGTAAATTATTTGAAACCTTTTCCCTGATATTTTATTTTGTCCTACTTTGTTTCCATTTAAGGAGCAAGAAGACATAAGAAAAGTAAGAAAAGTGAGAAAACAATTACAACGCTAATTGCAGGGTGATTACTTTCCTCAATAACACATCACTTAAACTTTTTTCAAGTCATAAAGATGTAGTATCAACTCAACAAGCATACAAAATTAAATTGAATTGTCGACATACGATACATTTTGTATCATTGTTGCAAGTCAATAACATGACAAAACAACTCAACAACTCGTGACAATTAGACGCTTCCATACAAATCAGTTGTTTTGTGGCACTTTTTCTTTCATAAAAACGGTATAATATACAGTTTAGCTTCATTTAGTATTTGTGTACAAAAATATATAATATACATTGTTTTAAA
This sequence comes from Mytilus californianus, assembly GCF_021869535.1. Lineage (NCBI taxonomy): Eukaryota > Metazoa > Mollusca > Bivalvia > Mytilida > Mytilidae > Mytilus > Mytilus californianus. The sequence continues at coordinate 54,756,297 of NW_026262723.1, forward strand.
TTATACAGCAACAGCTGAAGGAACTTTGTATTGATTCAATGAAACAGATGTATATTTGTTCACTTTATGACGACATTTACTATAACAACTGTATTCACTTTTATTTCGTTTTGCCTGATATATTTCAAATTGAAGCTGATGGAAAGTCTTTATTTAAGGTCTAGCATTTCATGTATTTAGTGATGATTATTTCCTATTATCACATTTAAAGCAATAGAACATATTGGATGAACTAATTTCTCCTTTATGAATTCCTTGAACTAAAAGAATTTCTCCATTATGCATTTCTTATAAGAATTTAAAAATAAATTCAATCTAATGTAGTGAAATTCCCTTGGGTGAACACAGTTTAGTTTAAACAAATTTTATTTGCAAACAAACTCACAAAAAGGATTAGACACAAATTAAACACAGTACATACACCCCGATAGATCACAGAAAAATAAGCGGCTAGGTATACTACAAAATATTCATTATTGCAGAAATATGAAACCTTTCAACTAAATGATCTATTGCAAAGAAACTAAAACATAGATATTCCTGGCTATTTTGCGGGTGCAATTTGTAGTTTGTAGATCCAGAATGTACATACGAAAGACAGAGAAACATTTTGGATATTATACTTCCTCCTTAATGTATTCAATTTCTAGACAAACACATGACACATTTAAAGACGCAACATGTAATCTCATTTAAATGGAAATCATCAAAGATACCAGGCTTATACTTTGAAGTGAATTACAACAGAATAACGCATAATATTTTATGCATATTTTACATTGATTAAAATAGATTTCAAGAATAAACATCGCCAATACTACTCCAAAATGAAATAAAAAATTTGCAGGAATATGGACAAAATTCAAACAAACCCATCTTAATTGTATCAGAACAACTGCAAAAAAAAAAAATAATAAGATGAAAAAAACACGTTATAAATTTCATGCGTCACCGTACACAACTGTTCTCTCTTTGATTGACCACTGGACAAAAACAATGTAAGGGCTTGACAACTTAAAAGTTTCTGTACTATGGTCAAAACACTGTATTTTCATACTTGTTGAACGTTTTGGATATTATACTTCCTCCCTAATGTATTCAATTTCTAGACAAACACACGATACCTTTGAAGAAGCAAAATGTAATCCCATCTAAAAGGAAATCATCAAAGATACCAGGCTTCGACTTTGATGTGAATTAAAATATAATAACGCATAATAATTTATGCATAATTAACATTGATTAAAATAGATTTCAAGAATAAACATCGTCAATACTACCCAAAAATGAAATAAAAAATTGCAGGAATATGGACAAAAATTCTAACAAACCCATCTTAATTGTACCAGAACAACTGCCACCGTACACAACTGTTCTTGCTTTGATTGACTACTAGACAAAACAATGTAAGGGCTTGACAATTTAAAATTTTCTGTACTATGGTCAAAACACTGTTAATATTCATACGTGTTGGCATACAGTAAGGTGCAAATATATTTCACTAAATTAGATTTGGATCAAATGGGAATAATCTATAATTGAAGAAACTCCAGGAGACAACATGTAAGGTTAGGTTAATTGTAAATAATAATAACAAGAGCATGTAGCATCCATGTAGATTCTTAATGCATATGGGGTCACCCATTCATCAACAATAATAATACCAACTAGTCGAGTTAAAAGTTCTTATTGTACTGTCAATTTTACTATGTAATGTAGTCGAAGGACAACACATTAAGGCAACTCACAGTAAATCACATTAACCCATGCACAATATACAAATCAAGGCAAAAACAAAAACTGAGAGAATCGCATGATTTTTAAAAGGAGCACCACCGGCTTCGTCGACACGATAAGCGTCTTCTTCTATTAGATGTAAAGGGTACTATTTTTGACCCGTCCGTCCGCCTGTCCGTCCGTCAGTCTTTCCGTCAGTTGTCCGACAGTCCGTCTGTTCGACAGTCCATCAGTCCGTCATACCTGTTCCTGTCATCGCAACGCCTCTGAAACCACACAACAGAATGTGCTCAAAAATGTTCTATTAACAGCTATGCTCATTAATTGTGTTTCAAATTACAAAGGTTATTAATCTTAATTTAATGGTAATAGTACAAAAAATATTTACAGTACTGGTTTGCTTTTTTATAGCTTCATGCGATTTTGACGTGGATACATGTCAATTTGAAACTGAACCATTAGATATAAACCATCGATGGGAACGTGTCAAAAGCTTTAATATTCCTGCACCGGACAATACAAATACAACTTTGATAACAGATCATACAACAGGTAAAGTTACTTTTTACAAAAATATTTATATTGTTAGCGTTTGCAGCAAAAGAAATCATAAAAAAATCTTTTTTTGTGTTCAATTTGCGGATTGAACAACAGAACAAGAATGAGTGAATAAAGAAACATTTTTCATTAAAAAATATTAACCTAAACTGAACAGGTAACTTAAAACATTTAGCAAAATAAACGTCAATATTTTTCTAGAGGACCTTCTCTTTGATTTCGATACCTCATTTCATGTTGTTTTATATGCAAACTAACGTTATTATCGCTTACTTTTGACAACGTTTAAATGACATTTAGTAACGGTTGACAACGTCGTTAGTGGCACCGTAATACGAAGACATGAATATCTGTTATAAACAGTCAAACAGGTTGGAAGAAAAGGATGTGACTTTTTAGTGTTTGTTTTATATTATTTGGAATATATTACTGTATTTCGACGTTTTGTTTTAACCATGCGTTTATACATATTAGCAAAACATATTAAGATCTGCAAATGTTTGTTCTTCCCTCAGCGGGATTCGAACACATGCTCTAGCGAAATCGTGACAACATCGTCTGTATTGTGTCCAGCGACCTAGACCACTCGACCAACTAGCTAGGCTATAGAAAAATGTAGATTTCGTAGTCGAGTAATGCCTTTCTCCGTCGGCTTGATCTAGGGTTGTAACACGGTCTTCTTGTCACTGTGTTAAAACCCTTGTACTTGAGCGGTTTGTATTGAAATGTATATACAGATTGAAGTTGTCAGTTCCTCTCTGTACAGATATTTACTTGCAATAGACTCCATTTAGTTATACATTAAAAATCACAATAAAAATCACATGATGTTGGGTAACGTTTTCGTGACTCTTGGTACTCCTAATGCGAATTTAATTGTTGTCTCTAGCGACGTCGTCAACGACGATGATTTATGCCATTATGATAATTCAAAGGAGATTAATTTGTATTACACTTAACACTTAATAAATTCATATTTAGACGAGTTGTATATATATATATAAACGCCTAAAAAGTGTTGTTGTGTACACTTTTTAGGCGTTTATATAATTTATTTATTGTGTACATGTATCGTTACTCGTAACGATCCAGCGCCCTCGTGGGAAAAATCGTTGACTATTATTCAGACGTTTTATATATATATATATATATATAATATATATATATATATATTTATGTAAAATAAGGATTTCCTTTTTTTGTGATTGCTCAACAACTGTAGGAATCATTACCTGTTTTGTATGAATTTGCATGACCGAAGTTTTATTTCCTGTTTCTGTTAGTTACTTCTGCATGTAAATTTTGCAATAACTCTACACAAATTACAAAAACGTTTTTATTGGCGTCTTTGTCAAATTTACTATCAACTACAACATGAATTTGCACGACCGAAGTTTTATCTCTTGTTTCTGTTAGTTACTTCTGCATGTAAATTTTGCAATAACTCTACACAAATTACAAAAACGTTTTTGTTGGCGTCTTTGTCAAATTTACTATCAACTAAACATTTCTTTGTTGGAGTCTTTGTTAGATGTATTTGTATGTTGTTGGTTTTTTTTTCATTTGTGTATTATGTTTGTGATATTTGTATCCAGTTTTGGCTACTGGATCCCAATTATTGTAACAATCACATTAACCTATTATGTCTGTTTGGGTTGCTCACCAAATTATTTTAATTTAACGGAACTACAAACAGCTATCATACAAGTAGGAGGTTTAGCTAGCTACAAAGCCATTTTAAAAGGGGCTGTCAAATGCATGTTCGCCAATTCGACTCAAATTCTCATATTTGATTTATAATAATGTAAAACATTTATCCAAACTATTAAAAGTCTAAAATAAACAATTTACAGGACATGGACTCGAAATATATAGCTTCGTTTCGTGAGTATTTTAGTCTAGACGCTATCTTATTAACTATCGAGTTGACCTCGGAAAACCTCCGATGGCCATATAAGGGATATACACATACATATAGTTATAAATAGATTAAGCTACTTGTGCAATTGGATTTTTCTAGGTCTATTTAATTTCATATTATAGATTAAAAATATATGTTAATCATCGTTTTTACCTGTAAAAGAATGAAGTTTTGTGGATCGAATCAGTCAATCAAATTATTTACTTTATTATTTCATTATTTTATTTTCATTAATGATTGAACAAAAAAAATCATATTTTAAATTTTTTATATATCTCGTAGCTAGTGCCCCTTTAACACACCATTTTTCTTTCGAAAAAGTCAGTACCAAGTGGGTCAATGGTATCCTAATGTGTCTCAAATTGAGGAACACAAACGTAGTGCGTAAACAAAAACTCTCTATGTAGTGATATAGGACTATTTTCAATTTTAACATGTGATTTAGCTCAATCATTTGTGCTTATGTGGAGAGCATAGGACCATAGAATAAACGTGTTAAAACTATGGAGTTATTAACTGTATGCAAAGAACTAAATTTTCAAAGAAGGTATTGTGTGAAAAAAAGTCATTCTTTGCCTCGAGAAACCGAATCACAAAATATGTTTCGGGGTGTGCTAAATTATGGAAAAACGAATCTCACTTCGTACCCCGAAAATATCACCACATATGTGAAAATATCCCAGCTTCGAAAAGAGCTATCAAACATATCCAAGTTTACGATATGAGCATAGGAATTGAGGAAAAGGCTTCCATTACCGCCTGCCTAAAATGAATTGCGCATCTGTACCCAAGTCAGGAATATGACAGTTGTTTTCCATTTGCTCGTTGGTTTATAAAGTCTACCGTTTGATTTTGTCAGTTTGCATGGACTTCCCCTTTTTGAAGTTACCTTGTTCGATACTAAGTATTTGCATCAATCTTTTTTTGCAAATATCATTGTCTGCCTTTTCTGACGCAGTCATTATTAATTTTGGTTTGTGACCTTAGGATCATTAACTATGGTAACGGCAGGCATGATGTCACCAATCTTTACTCTGATTGGACAAAATTATGGAATAGAACAAAAACAAAAAAACAAAAAATATAAAGATATATGCTACAATAAAAGGAAAAAAAATAAGGACATAAAATCAAACTTAAAAATGAAATTATCATGATAGATAAACTAATTTCAGGTAAAGAAGGTGTCATAATCACCACTGTCAAATCGTTTTGATTTTGTAGTCTTGGCCTTTAATACACGAGCATCTACAAATCACTCACAGATTCATTAGATCTACCATTGAATACTAATGCAGGTCACTTAGGCTATTGCTAGCTCGAGTGCTATAAATATATCTTATTGACTTCGAGTACTTGCAGTCTAAAACTCCCAAGGCGTAAAAATAATCTCAAAGAGTACAAAATATTATACTTTAAATAAAGAATGTCAAAATATATAAAAGCTGAATTATATTGATCATCTACCTGTACCGTCCGTCCGTCCCCGTTATACACACCAAAAAAGGTTGTATCTCTAATTGTTAAAGTTGTGCTTGACATATAGTTATAATTGACATTTCTTCCTGGTTCTAAACTGTTTCAAGTTTGTTATTCATTACAGATTGTGTCTATTACACAGCTATGCACTTTTTTATGTCTGAAAAAAATACCTTAAGATACATTTAGTTAAGTTCTAGTATATATTTTAATTCTTTAGAGAAAAACGCATAAACTTAACTTTCAGAATCGTCATGCTTAAGTCGTCAAATTGTGTGCAATTCTTTAACTATGATTGAACAAACCCTGATAAAGATACATGGTTTGTTCTAAACTCTATGCCCACATCTGAATGCGTCATACATCTTTTTTAAAGATAGTAGAAGGTTTTCGATATCAAAATCTAGTCAAAACATTTACTAAATTTTATCATCGGTACAAGGACATCATTCGTAAATATAAATCAACATGCAGACATCTTTTACGTTCAGGTATTTCACATCCAATCTTTTATGGTAATATTCGATAAAAAGCACAAACATGTCGTCATTCACCTCAAAAGCTAACTAAACCTTTAAACAGACTTATTCAAAAGGGATATAGTTACGATACTGTTTTCAGGTAATTAAATATGGCATATTTTGGAATTAATATTGATTCACTCATAGGGTCTTTGCATCGGAAATAAACACATGTATTCTAAAACCAGTTGTTGGCATGATACGGTTTATGTTCTTCTCATATATTTTATGATGGTATGATACTAAACCCCTAACGGGAGGGATTGTGCTTGATGTTCATATGATGATAATTTTTCAATCAGTTTAATTAAGGTCTTGAGTTGGAATGTCAGTAACTGCTGTTAGTCCTTTGTTAATTTATGTATCATTGTCATTTTGCTTAGTTTCTTCTGTTACCTATTCTGACATCGGACTCGGACTTCTTTTAAACTGAGTTTTACGGTGTGTATTGCTGTCTGTTTGTTTATTCTACATTGGCTAGAGTATAGGGGAGGGTTGAGATCTCACAAAACATGTTTAACCCCGCCGCATTTTTACGCCTGTCCCAAGTCAGGAGCCTCTGGCCTTTGTTAGTCTTGTATGTTGTTATTTTTTAGTTCTAGATCATTTATATATTTCGGAGTTTAGTGTGACGTCCATTTTCACTGAACTAGTTCTCATTTTTGTTTAGGGGCCAGCTGAAGCCCGCCTCCGTATGCGGGATTTTCTCGCTGAATTGAAGATCCATTGGTGGCCTTGGGCTGTTTTCTGCTCTTTGGTAGGGTTGTCGTCTCTTTGACACATTCCCCATTTCCATTCTCAATCTTGGTCATAGTTTATTTTATGGATATTCGTTCTTTATGCTTGCTATCTACCATTGATGAAGTCTTTTTTGTTCAATTGATTTAGACTAACTACTGTGACCATTTAAATTTAGGATATGGATATTTTATGATGATAATTTCGACAACAAATGGTACAGGAAAAATGAAAAGCCTGGAGTTCGAGTTTGAAAGGGGAGGAACTAAATGCCTATCATTTTGGTATTTTTCGTTCGGAAAAGGACAAACAATTTCACTAGATCTTTACAACAATGCCGGTTATTTAAGATTCGTTGAGCTGACACAAACCGAGGAATGGCTGTATATAAATGAGAATATTTATTTGGAAGAAACAGATTATATTATCCTTCAGACTGATTTTAATAAAGATGATTATGTTGGTGTTGCACTTGACGACGTATCTTTGTCACACAGAAGTTGTGAGGGTAAGTTTGAAGATTTCTTTTCACAGAGGCTAACCGGAATGAATACCAGTGTTTCGAAAGTCAATTTAACCAATTATTTATCGAAACAAAAGACACTCATTATTTTATTTCGTATTTCGAGAGATAAAATGTACGTAATTACAACCATTTACCCAAAATCCATTATACATCAAATGATCTATCGGTCCGACAAAAACTCATTAAAAAAACTCGCCCCGTATTCACAAAACCCCTAATTTACCTAATAAATATGCATATATATATATATGTATAAAGTTCTATTGAATATATAAAAAAACGTGTTTTCCAAAATAACATGATAGATCGACAACCTTGACGAGTTCGGCTTAACAAAAAGATCGTACAAAATCTCAAGCAAGAAATGCCAGAACCACGATAATTGTAAAAAAACTGTGTTACCGATCATGAATTTAGGCCTAACCGAACTTAGATTGGCGACGAAGGTGGATACACAATAAAAATAATTGAGATTGGGTGTGTAGCAGAAGTCATATTCACGATTTAAGAATTGCGGAAATAAAATTTCACGGAAGAATAATTCAATATAAAAACATATGCCCAACAAAGTTATAATTAAGGGTACACAACAGAATTTAACGTAGAAATGACAACAAAAAACATTAGGCCAACTATTATTACAATATTGATCACCTTTTTTTTTATTTATCAAAATATCAAAGGGTTTCAGTCGATTGCATTAAAAACTTTAAGAGGAATTTTAAATAGTTCTATGATTTTATGAATAACCGCTTCTTTGTCTCATTAAACTCTAAAACAAATCCGTCCCGATTTTCATACAATATCTTAAAAAAAGTGTAATATTTTTTTAAAACCTTTTTTTAAACCTTAGAAAAAGAGTCCATCAGACAAATCAAATGAATTTAAACTTAAAAATTTAAATGAAATTAATGTTATTATTACTTTTCGTATCACTCACAATGTGAGTACGCATTATGGCATAACTAATACACTCTGGTCTAAAGGATGACAAAAAAGGGTTTTTTAGTCTGTTTTGCGTTCATTAGAGTTCCGAAATGATACGAAATAAAGGCAACAGTAGTATACCGCTGTTCAAAAGTCATAAATCGATTGAGAGAAAACAAACCGGGTTACAAACTAAAACCGAGGGAAACACATCAACTATAAGAGGTTAACAACGGAACAACAGAAACACTGAAGTGCAACAAAAACAAACGCCAACATACATAGAAACGAACTATTTGATAACAACTGCCATATTCCTGACTTGGAACAGGACATTTTAAGAAAAAATGGTAGGTTGAATCTGGTTTTATAGCTAGCCAAACCTCCCGCTTATATGGCAATGTTAAAAATTATCGCTAAAATGACAACAGTACGTGACAGAAATACAGCACAAACAAACGCAAGAACACTCAGCACAGAAAAACGCACAAATAAATAATATAAAAGTCGTGTCGTTACACAATGTAAACCGCAGAATAACAACGAACATCTTCCATTAACGACAGCACAGGAAATCACAAACAATGACGTATTTTTGTAACGAATATATAATCTTGAAATTAATACAATTATTTTCACAATACTAGTCCAAACAATTATCATGACTATGACGGAATTGAAAGGCTATTTTAAACATAGTGTTTCTTTGTTATATATAAAAAAAAATAATAAAATCACAAAAATACTGAACTCCGAGGAAAATTCAAAAAGGAAAGCCTCTAATCAAATGGCAAAATCAAAAGCTCAAACACATCAAACGAATGGATAAAAATTGTAATATTCCTGACTAGGTACAGGCATTTTCTCATGTAGAAAATGGTGGATTGAACCTGGTTTTATAGCTAGCTAAACCTCTCACTTGTATGACAGTCGCATCAAATTCCATTATATTGACAACGATGCGTGAACAAAACAAACAGACACAATAGGTAAAAATGTCAAAAATAGGTGTACAGCAGTGAACATTGTGTTTTCATCTTAGTCACTATAAAAACAAACAAATGTAACAAAGAAGCACAAAAAGGCATACATCAAATTTAACAACCTCATTTTGCTTTTTTATTATACGATTTTATTTATATATGTAAAGTCCACCCATAAAGGATTGAAAGATTTTAAGTACTGGGACCGAATCCTTACCCTGACAGACAAATGGTTAGATTAACATTAACTTTGACGTAGAATCGCGTTTTATGGCTTTTTGGTTTTACCTCAAAACGTGACTGTCGTAGAAACTGCCTCTTTAAGAACAAACTCTCGTACTTTAGAGACTTTTTAGATAAATAAAAAATGGAAAAGTGTGTTAGATCGTACAATCCAAGTTTTTTTCAGTTGGAAACACAGTATAAAAATATGTCTGTTATTCTTACATTTGTATCGAACTAGAAAACTTATATTTCAGAGCAAAATATGAATCCTACAACCCCTACATCATTCAAGAAAGAGAAAATTTTAGTAATCTTAACTGAGTCCTTTTCTCCTTCGATATTAACGCCAACAAGAATAATGAACACATACCGTTTGATACTGAATACTTAAAACTCACAAAAATTCTTATAAAGAGCGATATATTCCCGTATCGTCAAGATATTGGACGGAACACCTTTTTTAAGTTCTTTCTACCGAAACAGATGGCCTTTCGAAATGCTGTCATGTGGTTCTTGAAAAATATAAAGATCTACGCCATAATCTTTCAACCAGAATTTTTACAATTCTGCAGTTATATCAAAACTACGCTTTACAAATCTATTCATACTGCTGAATTGAAAGATCGACTACAAAGTCTCATCAAACAAAGCTTTTTAAAACAAAAACCAGAATCGTAAATTACAATTCTTGGTTTTAGGTGAAGAAAAATCTTACTTTGTGCAGAACCACATCAACTCCAACAACAAATACACCAAATGTGTTATCATCCTCTACAAATCAATAAAAGTCTTAAATGGCCTATATCTGTACTCAACTGTACTGATTTGTACTCGAGCAGTCTGATGTGGTCTGAAATTAACTTGATATTACTCGACAGTAGTCTGAACCATACTTAACAGTCTGAACTTTACTCGACTTGTACTTAACCATGTTCTACCTAGTCTGAACCATTCTCGACCAAGTCTGAACCATGCTCTACCTAGTCTGAACCATACTCAGCCTAGTCTGAACCATACTCGACCAAGTCTTAACAAACCTAGACCTATTTCTGTATATATCTATTGTATTTTATCAATTTAGGAATTATTTTTTAGTTATTTCCCTTGGCTATAAATTTGAACAACAATTTGAAATCCAAAAAGTATTTAATATATCATTGAATCCAAAATTTTACAATAAACATAATATATCTATATATCACCTCTAAAATGAAAATAAAAACAAGTTGATCCAAGGTAATGATTTCTGGTTCGATTAAAAACATATCATGTAATAAATTAAGATTTCAGTTAAATGAATTTTTATATACATGATCATGTTCACATTGCATTATGTACATAAAAAATTCTAGAACTTTCGACCATTATAAAATATCTTAAACATGTTAAATGTTATTCAAAACTTTTTAATGTTTCAGATATATTTTATGGTTACTTGAAAATTTTCAACACTAACTTAGGCAAGGTAAAATTTAGGTTAACGGACAGAAAGTCACAGTACAAAAAGTCACAAGTCACAAATATATATGTGTATATATATGTAAAGTCCACCCATAAAGGATTGAAAGATTTTAAGTACTGGGACCGAATCCTTACCCTGACAGACAAATGGTTAGATTAACATTAACTTTGACGTAGAATCGCGTTTTATGGCTTTTTGGTTTTACCTCAAAACGTGACTGTCGTAGAAACTGCCTCTTTAAGAACAAACTCTCGTACTTTAGAGACTTTTTAGATAAATAAAAAATGGAAAAGTGTGTTAGATCGTACAATCCAAGTTTTTTTCAGTTGGAAACACAGTATAAAAATATGTCTGTTATTCTTACATTTGTATCGAACTAGAAAACTTATATTTCAGAGCAAAATATGAATCCTACAACCCCTACATCATTCAAGAAAGAGAAAATTTTAGTAATCTTAACTGAGTCCTTTTCTCCTTCGATATTAACGCCAACAAGAATAATGAACACATACCGTTTGATACTGAATACTTAAAACTCACAAAAATTCTTATAAAGAGCGATATATTCCCGTATCGTCAAGATATTGGACGGAACACCTTTTTTAAGTTCTTTCTACCGAAACAGATGGCCTTTCGAAATGCTGTCATGTGGTTCTTGAAAAATATAAAGATCTACGCCATAATCTTTCAACCAGAATTTTTACAATTCTGCAGTTATATCAAAACTACGCTTTACAAATCTATTCATACTGCTGAATTGAAAGATCGACTACAAAGTCTCATCAAACAAAGCTTTTTAAAACAAAAACCAGAATCGTAAATTACAATTCTTGGTTTTAGGTGAAGAAAAATCTTACTTTGTGCAGAACCACATCAACTCCAACAACAAATACACCAAATGTGTTATCATCCTCTACAAATCAATAAAAGTCTTAAATGGCCTATATCTGTACTCAACTGTACTGATTTGTACTCGAGCAGTCTGATGTGGTCTGAAATTAACTTGATATTACTCGACAGTAGTCTGAACCATACTTAACAGTCTGAACTTTACTCGACTTGTACTTAACCATGTTCTACCTAGTCTGAACCATTCTCGACCAAGTCTGAACCATGCTCTACCTAGTCTGAACCATACTCAGCCTAGTCTGAACCATACTCGACCAAGTCTTAACAAACCTAGACCTATTTCTGTATATATCTATTGTATTTTATCAATTTAGGAATTATTTTTTAGTTATTTCCCTTGGCTATAAATTTGAACAACAATTTGAAATCCAAAAAGTATTTAATATATCATTGAATCCAAAATTTTACAATAAACATAATATATCTATATATCACCTCTAAAATGAAAATAAAAACAAGTTGATCCAAGGTAATGATTTCTGGTTCGATTAAAAACATATCATGTAATAAATTAAGATTTCAGTTAAATGAATTTTTATATACATGATCATGTTCACATTGCATTATGTACATAAAAAATTCTAGAACTTTCGACCATTATAAAATATCTTAAACATGTTAAATGTTATTCAAAACTTTTTAATGTTTCAGATATATTTTATGGTTACTTGAAAATTTTCAACACTAACTTAGGCAAGGTAAAATTTAGGTTAACGGACAGAAAGTCACAGTACAAAAAGTCACAAGTCACAAATATATATGTGTATATATATGTAAAGTCCACCCATAAAGGATTGAAAGATTTTAAGTACTGGGACCGAATCCTTACCCTGACAGACAAATGGTTAGATTAACATTAACTTTGACGTAGAATCGCGTTTTATGGCTTTTTGGTTTTACCTCAAAACGTGACTGTCGTAGAAACTGCCTCTTTAAGAACAAACTCTCGTACTTTAGAGACTTTTTAGATAAATAAAAAATGGAAAAGTGTGTTAGATCGTACAATCCAAGTTTTTTTCAGTTGGAAACACAGTATAAAAATATGTCTGTTATTCTTACATTTGTATCGAACTAGAAAACTTATATTTCAGAGCAAAATATGAATCCTACAACCCCTACATCATTCAAGAAAGAGAAAATTTTAGTAATCTTAACTGAGTCCTTTTCTCCTTCGATATTAACGCCAACAAGAATAATGAACACATACCGTTTGATACTGAATACTTAAAACTCACAAAAATTCTTATAAAGAGCGATATATTCCCGTATCGTCAAGATATTGGACGGAACACCTTTTTTAAGTTCTTTCTACCGAAACAGATGGCCTTTCGAAATGCTGTCATGTGGTTCTTGAAAAATATAAAGATCTACGCCATAATCTTTCAACCAGAATTTTTACAATTCTGCAGTTATATCAAAACTACGCTTTACAAATCTATTCATACTGCTGAATTGAAAGATCGACTACAAAGTCTCATCAAACAAAGCTTTTTAAAACAAAAACCAGAATCGTAAATTACAATTCTTGGTTTTAGGTGAAGAAAAATCTTACTTTGTGCAGAACCACATCAACTCCAACAACAAATACACCAAATGTGTTATCATCCTCTACAAATCAATAAAAGTCTTAAATGGCCTATATCTGTACTCAACTGTACTGATTTGTACTCGAGCAGTCTGATGTGGTCTGAAATTAACTTGATATTACTCGACAGTAGTCTGAACCATACTTAACAGTCTGAACTTTACTCGACTTGTACTTAACCATGTTCTACCTAGTCTGAACCATTCTCGACCAAGTCTGAACCATGCTCTACCTAGTCTGAACCATACTCAGCCTAGTCTGAACCATACTCGACCAAGTCTTAACAAACCTAGACCTATTTCTGTATATATCTATTGTATTTTATCAATTTAGGAATTATTTTTTAGTTATTTCCCTTGGCTATAAATTTGAACAACAATTTGAAATCCAAAAAGTATTTAATATATCATTGAATCCAAAATTTTACAATAAACATAATATATCTATATATCACCTCTAAAATGAAAATAAAAACAAGTTGATCCAAGGTAATGATTTCTGGTTCGATTAAAAACATATCATGTAATAAATTAAGATTTCAGTTAAATGAATTTTTATATACATGATCATGTTCACATTGCATTATGTACATAAAAAATTCTAGAACTTTCGACCATTATAAAATATCTTAAACATGTTAAATGTTATTCAAAACTTTTTAATGTTTCAGATATATTTTATGGTTACTTGAAAATTTTCAACACTAACTTAGGCAAGGTAAAATTTAGGTTAACGGACAGAAAGTCACAGTACAAAAAGTCACAAGTCACAAATATATATGTGTATATATATGTAAAGTCCACCCATAAAGGATTGAAAGATTTTAAGTACTGGGACCGAATCCTTACCCTGACAGACAAATGGTTAGATTAACATTAACTTTGACGTAGAATCGCGTTTTATGGCTTTTTGGTTTTACCTCAAAACGTGACTGTCGTAGAAACTGCCTCTTTAAGAACAAACTCTCGTACTTTAGAGACTTTTTAGATAAATAAAAAATGGAAAAGTGTGTTAGATCGTACAATCCAAGTTTTTTTCAGTTGGAAACACAGTATAAAAATATGTCTGTTATTCTTACATTTGTATCGAACTAGAAAACTTATATTTCAGAGCAAAATATGAATCCTACAACCCCTACATCATTCAAGAAAGAGAAAATTTTAGTAATCTTAACTGAGTCCTTTTCTCCTTCGATATTAACGCCAACAAGAATAATGAACACATACCGTTTGATACTGAATACTTAAAACTCACAAAAATTCTTATAAAGAGCGATATATTCCCGTATCGTCAAGATATTGGACGGAACACCTTTTTTAAGTTCTTTCTACCGAAACAGATGGCCTTTCGAAATGCTGTCATGTGGTTCTTGAAAAATATAAAGATCTACGCCATAATCTTTCAACCAGAATTTTTACAATTCTGCAGTTATATCAAAACTACGCTTTACAAATCTATTCATACTGCTGAATTGAAAGATCGACTACAAAGTCTCATCAAACAAAGCTTTTTAAAACAAAAACCAGAATCGTAAATTACAATTCTTGGTTTTAGGTGAAGAAAAATCTTACTTTGTGCAGAACCACATCAACTCCAACAACAAATACACCAAATGTGTTATCATCCTCTACAAATCAATAAAAGTCTTAAATGGCCTATATCTGTACTCAACTGTACTGATTTGTACTCGAGCAGTCTGATGTGGTCTGAAATTAACTTGATATTACTCGACAGTAGTCTGAACCATACTTAACAGTCTGAACTTTACTCGACTTGTACTTAACCATGTTCTACCTAGTCTGAACCATTCTCGACCAAGTCTGAACCATGCTCTACCTAGTCTGAACCATACTCAGCCTAGTCTGAACCATACTCGACCAAGTCTTAACAAACCTAGACCTATTTCTGTATATATCTATTGTATTTTATCAATTTAGGAATTATTTTTTAGTTATTTCCCTTGGCTATAAATTTGAACAACAATTTGAAATCCAAAAAGTATTTAATATATCATTGAATCCAAAATTTTACAATAAACATAATATATCTATATATCACCTCTAAAATGAAAATAAAAACAAGTTGATCCAAGGTAATGATTTCTGGTTCGATTAAAAACATATCATGTAATAAATTAAGATTTCAGTTAAATGAATTTTTATATACATGATCATGTTCACATTGCATTATGTACATAAAAAATTCTAGAACTTTCGACCATTATAAAATATCTTAAACATGTTAAATGTTATTCAAAACTTTTTAATGTTTCAGATATATTTTATGGTTACTTGAAAATTTTCAACACTAACTTAGGCAAGGTAAAATTTAGGTTAACGGACAGAAAGTCACAGTACAAAAAGTCACAAGTCAAAAATTTGATATGACAAAAAGTCACAGAACAAAAATTCACAAATAATTTTTTTACAATTGTTTAAATATATGTCATATAAGAGAAAGATCTTGAAATAAGTACTTTTTAGTACATTTATTCATGTTACAGTTAAAGAAATTGTTCAAAAGCCTTGCTAAATGAAGATTTATCAATTTTTAATCATCCTAAGGATACATTTCTTGGCACTATGAAGCCATTTAAGTAAAAATCAACTTTGTTTTCTTTACAATTATTTGATCATTATTCATTATTGATTTTTTTAGAATACAGTTTTGTTTACTAAATTGCTTTACATATTATAGTTCAAGAAAAATACAAAAATGTTTTTAAAAATACGCATTTTCTTATTTAAAGAAAAGTAATCTCGAAATGGAATTGTGATGTACCTTTTGTCCTATGACTTTTCGTCCGTGACTTTTTGTCTGTGACTATTTGTGCTGTGACTTCTGTCCTACATTCTAAATGTATGGTATCAGTCGAGTTAAGTTAATAACGCAGTGAACATTTTTTTTTAAAATTGTATTTTAAGCAACTTAATAGATTTTAAAAATGACACCCTTGTTTTGTAACACCAAAAATTTAATATTATAGAACTTCCATAGCAATCCTTGATAACCTTTCAAAAAAGAAATTGTTTTCCAAAGTTTCAGTAAAAATTTAGATTGATTAATTAAGTTTTGTCAAAATTTAAGACATGGCATACAAGAAGCACCTTAATAAAGTTTAATTACCTCAGTACAGGTGTGTTTTACACATGTTACAGGTAAAAAGAAATTCTATTTTTCTTTAAACGCGTGTATTATTATTCCAGTGGATTCAACAGTCCTTGTAATTTAATTTTTACAGCATGTTCTTTAATTTTCAAAGGATGTTACTTAAAATTTATTACTCTCTGACCAGGTGTGCTCTTTTCAATGAGTGTGCCCCAAGAAGGAGGTATTACTTTATAGTTTACCCCTGATCAGAAGAACAATTTTAATCAAATCTTAAATTTTTCATCCCTTTTAGATTGAAAACAACGTTCAAACCATTGATTGCGTTTTCATAAAAAAAAAACGCATTTTTTGGACGTGTGCATGCAAAACAAATGTCTGGGTAGAGGGGTCTAAATACAGCACAAACAACATTTTCCAAAAGACTAAAAAGTGAAAAAGTATATTATATATATATACAAGTCTAAATTGAAAACAACGTTCAAACCTATGATTGCGTTGGATAAAAACCGCAATTTTTATTCGTGTGCATGCAAAACAAATATTTTGTTAGAGGGGTCTAAATACAGCACAAACAACATTTTCCAAAAGACCAAAAAAGTGAAAAAGTATATTTTAACAAAACGCATTTGACTAACAGGTCGAACAACAAATGTTTGTAAACCCTGCTGACTGCCATTGGCGATTGCCAAATAAACGGATCACTGATGTAATAAATGGATCTTAATTATAAATTTAATCTTAAACAGAAAACAATAAACTTGCTGAAAAGATGAGATACCGCAAACAAAAGGTGCAAAGGTTTTTGTACACCATATCCGGATTTTGACAATTAATGTCTCTTCAGTGATGTTAGGAATCGAAACGGTTTTTGGAAAGCCATACAGTTTACCTCAATCTAGGATAGACTCTTGAATTTTGAGGAGTCAAAATAGGATGAACGGATCATAAACCCGAAGTCAAAAATAATACAAGCCCAAACGAAAAAACATAAACAAGTCTCAATTGAAACAACGTTCAAACCTACGATTGCGTTGGATAAAAACCGCAATTTTTATACGTGTGCATGCAAAACAAATTTCTTGTTAGAGGTGTCTAAATACAGCAAAAACAACAAGAGACCAAAAAAGTGAAAAGTATATTTTAACAAAACGCATTTGACTAACAGGTCTAACAACAAATGTTCTTAATACCTGCTGACTGCCATTGGCGAGTGCCAAATAAACGGATCACCGATGTAATAAATGGATCTTTATTATATATATAATCTTAAACAGAAAACAATAAACTTGCGGAAAAGATGATGTACCGCAAACAAAAGGTCAAAGGTTTTTGTACACCATATCCGGATTTCGACAATTAATGTCTCTTCAGTGATGTTAGGAATCGAAACGGTATTTGGAAAGCCATACAATTTACCTTAATTTAGGATAGACTCTTGAATTTTGAGGAGTCAAAATAGGATGAACGGATCATATAAACCCGAAGGCAAACATAATACAAGCCCAAACGAAAAAACATAAACAAGTCTAAATTGAAAACAACGTTCAAACCTATGATTGCGTTGGATAAAAACCGCAATTTTTATACGTGTGCATTCAGAACAAATTTCTTGTTAGAGGGGTCTTAATACAGCACAAACAACATTTTCCAAAAGACCAAAATAGTGAAAAAGTAAATTTTAACAAAACGCATTTGACTAACAGGTCGAACAACAAATGTTCTTAAACCCTGCTGACTGCCATTGGCGATTGCCAAATAAAAGGATCACCGATGTAATAAATGGATCTTAATTATATATATAATGCTTCAGTCATTTTTCTTTACCAAGACTCAGACTAAAAATTAGATAATTTGACTATGTCGATTTGATAAATCTAATAATCATGTAAGGATGTAAAAATCTGCAAATATATCCTTACTTTATTGTGGCTGTTGTCATATCAGTTAAAAATAGTTATATTCACAGTTAAAATTTAAAAAATGTGGTATGAGTGCCAATGAGATAACTATCCATCCAAGTCACAATGTGTACAAAGTAAACAATTATAGGTCAAAATACGGCCTTCAACATTGAGCCTTGGCTCACACCGAACAGCAATTTATAAGGTGCCCAAAAATGACTTGTGTAAAACAATTCAAACAGGAACATCAACGGTCTTATCTATATAAAAAACGAGAAACGAGAAACACTTTTGAACCACACCATCAAACGACAACCACTGAACAAAAGGCTCCTGACTTAGGACTTAAAAATGCAGCGGGTTAAAACGTTTAAGCAGGCGCTAAACTTCACCCTAACCTGAAATAGTGGTGTAACGTAACAACATAAAAAGACACACAATAAAAAATCAATTGAAATGGCTTAACTCGATCAAAAAGACATGTTCACAAACAAGTAAATATACACTGAACGAATAAGTTTGATCTATGACACAATATAAATAAAAAAGATGTATCAATGTCAAAAAGACAACTTTAACCTAGGACATAATAGCGTTAAATAAAGTAACGTACACAGGTAAATTTAGAAATAATAATTTTGTTGTTAGGAGTACCGAAACATTTTTACAAAATAAATTTGTTGTTCATAGTACGAGTACAGAAGTGAAAATTTATAGTCATACTAAATACTTATTAAAAATTGTAAGACGAGATATAACACAAAATAAGTAAACATTGAATAACAGAAATGCATTACAAATTGTGTCAACAGGTCAAATTAACACGAAAGTACGATTTGAGTGTACTCGCAGCTACTGAAAGCTAGTTAAAAGCCAAAAACAATTAATAATAAAAAATCATGCATCAGAGACTAAAATCTATTAAAACACATCCCAGGCAGGGATTAAGTGTTTTAACGCCATGGATAGTCAAAGAAGACATGACTTGTGCAATGCCAAAATAAAAGTAACGACAGGCAGTAGGATATTTAGGATTCAACCTTATAATAAATATGTATGATGTTATATATAGATAAAACAATTTCGAAATAGAAAATAAACGTGGATGTGTATATATACATCCCAAAACAACCATTCGAAAAAAATACAAATTTAGTTATGTTTTTATTTGTTGATGACAAACTCGATGTTTGTGCCAATGAAAACAATATTCAAAGATCTTATTACAACATTAATAAGATAACCTTTACTAATAAGTTTGTTTAAATGTTCGATAAGTTTACACGGATCACGTGATTTCCGCGCTTTTAGTACAATATTACCGTGATGTGAAATAACGTTTTTAATAAGTTTTCTACAGGAACAGTCAAATTTACTAATCAAATCTTTGTATCTATGAAAGAATTTAATAAATGTTTTAAGTAATTTATGGTAACGAAATCCCTGACTTTATAATTTACCAGTGATGCATTGATTACGTTCGTTAACGTCTATGACATCACTACACACACGGGCATCAAGAAAGAGTTGGGATATATACACACCGTATGACGGAGCCAAAGGAACATCGCCGTCTAAAAAAGGAAAACTAACAATAGGGAATGAAAAATCGTCTTTTTTGTCGTCAATTTTTGTATGGGGTTTTCCTTTAGAAATTGAAATGTCTAAATCTAGAAAAGGACAACTACTGCTGTTTATGTTAGATTTCTTTAAAGTAAGTTCCTTTGGGTAAATTTCGGTAGTATATTTAGAGAACTCTGGATTATTTAATGAAAAAAATATCATCAAGATAACGGTAGGTATTGTTGAATGTGTCAACTAAATGTAATAATGACGTGTAACAATGGTTCAGACTGGTCAA
This sequence comes from Mytilus californianus, assembly GCF_021869535.1. Taxonomy (NCBI): domain Eukaryota; kingdom Metazoa; phylum Mollusca; class Bivalvia; order Mytilida; family Mytilidae; genus Mytilus; species Mytilus californianus. Next base: position 54,776,741 of record NW_026262723.1, read on the forward strand.
GTATTGTTCAGACCTTTGGTCGAGTATGGTTCAGACTGAAAAATAGGTCGAAAACTGGTCGAGTAAAGGTCGAGAATGGGTTAAGACAGTTTCAGCCTGGTCGAGTAATAGTTCAGACTTTTTTCAATGGCAAAGATAAGGTTCAAATACCAATCAGTACAGTCGAGTATGGTTATTATTGGGGTCGAGTAATATCAAGTAAAATTCAGACCAATTCAGACTGGTCGAGTAATATAGAGTATAATTCAGACCAATTCAGACTGGTCGAGTACAAATAAGTACAGTCGAGTACAGATCTAGGCCATTTCAGACTTTTACTGGTTGCTAGTGATCAGAATGCTAGAACTTTTTGTCGCCATCGTTTAAGTTGAGCTTGATGGATTGATATTCAAAAGACAGTCGTTATTTTAATTAGTACAAATGTACAACCCTACTGGCCAACTTATATTTGTACTTATATGAAGCAGCATTTTCTCACCGACGAAAAAGAAAGAAACATAATCCAAGATTCTTTCATTTCATTTTCTGATATATTGATTATGTTTTTTCACTTAATCCAAATTTCAGTGAGTATTTGTATCTCATATATCCCATTGAGCTTATCACTAAGGATACTGCCGAAAGTAGAAGGTCAGTTTCATATGTTTATCTCCTCTTCGATATTGATGCAAACGGAAGACTTCAAACTAAAATCTTTGATAACAGTAATGATTTGAACTTTCCAATTGTATTCTTCCTATTTCTCAGCAATAACATACCCTCTGTCCTATCGTTTGGCGTTTAAATATTTCCATTAATACGGTTTGCTCGTGCATATTCATACATGTACTAAATGGATATCATTAACAAGGTTTGTCCCTGATACAAAATCAGAGCAAACAAGTATGAGGGAAAATTGACTGAAATCGACACTACATAACGGTCACCATCAGGAATTGTTTGACCAATACCATTTGTCTGAACCCACTGGCGACATGTGTTCGTGGTCTAAGATCTCCAGATACCAGAAAAGTTGTCTGATAATTTTAATTTTAAAGATTGCATCTTACCGACGATTGGGACATTTTGACGTAGTGTTGATTCGCATACATTTGGCAGGAGACGCTTATTCTGTCGATGTTCCTGGTTTTGCCCCTTTAAAAATTAAGGTAGATCGGGTGTCTTTGTCTGAGTATCCCTTCTGGGCAGGTTGCAAAAACACTTTTTTGGTTTAAAACATTTAACCAAGTACCATTCAATATACAACAGAAACATCTAAAACTTGAAATATAAAGATTAAACTATACAACTTTAAGTGTCGTTAAAACTTATCAGAAAGAAATCCTTTTTAATTCAAGGGCAGATAATCATATTAAATTTGATAGGAAAATTTGTGTTTTTTTTATTTTTGTCAAGAACTTAAGGCCGGTGACCATTTATTTCTATTCGATATTTCGGAAGTATTTATAAAACAAACAAAACAATTCTCTCCTTGAATGTTAACCTATTCCATTTTTAAATGTTTCCTCAACATACTCAATAGGAAAAGTTTTCCCTATCAAAACCATATATAATAACTGTGATTCCGTTAATTTCAATATATCTTAACGAAAAAACAAGGTTTGTATATTGAAATTTAAAGGTACATTGATCCAGTTGAAGAAAAATCTATCGTCGAACATTTAGACAGCCCTCGCTACCTTAAGGTGATTCCCTCAATTTATTTTTATTTGTTACTTTGATTGTTTATTGTCTTACTCGATTAATGAGATTTTACCATCGGTAAACTACTGTTGCCTAAATTTTCTATACCACTGTTCACTAAAACACACATAATGACAATACCACTGACCAAATGAAAAACGAAATGTGTGCAGTATTTTAAAATATAAGTATATCTGTATAATGTATTAAAAAATAAACTTTTAAACAGGCTAATTGGCTGTATAAAGTCAAAGTTGAATACAAAGCTTTCTGCTGCTGTAAATACAGCCCTTAAATGATGTAAATTCCAACTTATACCATACACCATACACCATGCACCGAACACCATTATACCATACACTACACATAATTACACCACACACCATACACTATATCCCTCCCCCTTTCTCATATATCTCCTATGTAACGAGTTTGCAGGACTGTCAATACATATTTTATCAAACGAAATCAAATGTAAACAACATGCACCATTCCTCATGCTCTATACACTATTCCCAATGAACTGATAATTTCTAATGCACCATACATAACACACCATTTCGTCAAACGCCTTACATCCTTTAGCCTTCACAGTTATCTCTTGGTGGCAAATGGATTATAATTATATTTTAGAATATTTTTGATACCAGTGATAGACAAAGTCCGGATTGTCATGCTTTCTCTAAACTAGTTGTTTTATGAAGTGTACCAACAAACAATTGTGACAAAAACTAATTATGAAATTTAAAAATTAATATTTCAAGTCAAAGAAAATAAATTAATACATATCACCAAGTTAAGCTTTGCCTCTAAATTCATCTTTCAAATTGGCATGCATTTACCAGCAACATTTTAAACAATTCTTGATTTTTTTATACCCACGTTAACTTGCTCAAACATAGCTTAAATGTTTGTGGAAATGTTGTTAAAACATGGGCATTTTCTGTAATTTTCCCTTTTGTGCGTTCACTTGCGACAGTTTTATTCTTTAAATAAACTCATCACTGATACAAAGACTAAAATTCTGTCAGACGCGCGTTTCGTCTACACAAGACTTGAAGACACTCGAATGAAAAAAGTTAAAAAGGCCAAATAAAGTACAAAGATGGAGAGCATTGAGGACTCAAAAATTCCGAAAGGTTTTGCCAAATACAGCTATGGTAATATATGCCTGGTGTAGAAAACCCTTAGCATTTCAAAAATTCAGAAAATTGTTGACAGTTAATTTATAATTATGACCATATCAATGATAATTCATGTCAACACAAAAGTGCTAACTAATTGGCTTTTGATACCCTCGGGGAAACCTCCACCAGCAGTGGAATCGACCCAGTGGCTGTAATCAAACTCATCATATATACCAGGACTAAAATTCTGTACGCCAGACGCGCGTTTTGTCTACAAAACCGAAGTTTTGCCTATGTCTATAATGAGATGAATATCAAGAGTTGCTCCCCGACACCATGGATTTGACAATTTCAGAAAATGAATTTGTAGTACATTTCAGTTTGTGTGGTGGAACAAATTTTATGTAAGCTATATTTTCATGAGAAAACAGTTACTGAGTAACCGAAAATCAAGTAAATGTCATCTAATTACGGATTCGAAGTACAAAACTGTTTATGACATTACTTTGACTAAAATAAAAAAAATAAATAAAAATAGTTGATAAGGCTTCATGATCCTTACACCATACCCGTTTTATTAGATTTCATCATTCGAGGACTATACTTTAACTATACTTTAAATAACAAATCCGAAGACTTTGCCAATACAGACATGCCCATGAACATACTCTTAATATTTCAATATTTAACCAAACGACATCCGTGAGTAAATCCTATGACCGATCTGCCGATTTTATAACATAAAATTCAATTTGATTTGGCGCCTTGGCGGCCGACTGGTCTACGTAGACCACTATTGATAACTAGAGTTTCTACTCATATCACCTCTCTACTCAGAGGATATGAGTAGAAACTCTGCTCGTGTTTGATGCTGACAGAAGTGTTAATCACCTTCAGATATAAAAACAAACAACCTCAATTTGATAGTTATATGACCGGATGAGTCTTCATAGCGAATATTGTAAGTCACTATCAGTAACGCTTTTCCATTGTATATGTGTAGTTATTATTTACTGTATTGCAAATTTCAATAATACAATTTTGAAAATAGGCTTATTCTTACAAATTGAAAATAGGGATAATGAATTAAAATACGACAAAATGAAAACATTAAGATTAATTATGTAATAATAACTATTAATAATTTTCAGAGGATGTTCCTGTAGTTGAATCGTGTCTATTGACAAACAAATCTTATACATTTAATAAACATGATGAATGCCCAACGATCTTAATAAGTGAATTAAACATTACGCATGGAATGTCACGTTCAGATCCACTATGTCAAAACATCAGCCAAAAAGTACAGGAGATTGTGAGACATTGTAGTGAACATATGGAACCGTGTGAATTTATATTGACAGATTTAACTACAGAAAAGACGTGTTTTCAGCTACAAAAAACAATAATAATTGAGTATTCGTGTACAGGTAATGAATATTTTTACATTATAAATATATACATTTTATGTACAATGCCCAAAACAGAAAAGTTATGATTTAATCAAAGTCTTAACAGTTTGATTTTCCATCTGTCTTTTGTTTCTGTTTTATATGTTGAGCATGATAAGATGCACCAGTCAACATCAATCATGGTGTTTTGGTAAAGTTTACAAGTAGTACACTGTCCATATTAGCAGTCCAGCGGATATAAGAATACTTGATCACTTTATGGTAAAAGCATGAAATTTGGCAAAGTAAAAGATTAATGAGTATAAAAAAATTCAGATATGGAGCCACGGAAAAAAATCCGGTATGGCCGCCAAATAAAAGATTGCCGACATAAAGGACCGGGAATACAACATTATACACTTGATCAAGTCTACTAATAATACTAATAAAAGAGTTCAGTAGATATCACAAATTTAAAGAAATACATTTAAGATATGGCAATAATTATTTTTTATCTTTACGTTTATGAAGAAATAATTAATCAAAATGGTGCCGTCAAAAATGAGTTTGACGGTATCAATATATAAACACTATCACTATGGTATAGAAAGTTAACAAATTTGTGAAACTGACCATGTGATGTAAGCACTGTCCGACAATGTACTAATTACACCAGGGGGACATAGATTATGCTTTCACAATGGCGGTAAAATTCAAAATGTAGCCGTAAAAGTGTCAACATTTGGAGCTTTTTTTTTGTAATAATATGGTATAAAATGGTATAAAAATAATTAAACACTCATTGGAATACAAATGCAAACCCACATATTATTTTTTGTAAGAGCTGGCATAGACAATGAAATAAATGGCCGATACAATCTAAAATTGAGTCTCTTACAAGGTCTATATTTACACAGTTATAGTTAATGATTACATGACTTCAGAAAATCTAGCAATTGAAAATATGTATGAAATAAAATTGAGAATGGAAATGGGGAATGTGTCAAAGAGACAACAACCCGACCATAAAGCAGACAACAGCTGAAGGCCACCAAAAACCCTACAAAGACAAGTATTTCTTTTTTTTTTCTCAAAAAAAAAGAGCGACAATAAAAATGGCGCTTCAAAAGTAACTATTTGGGATATTAACTTTATAGAAAATACTAAAGCTATTGTTAATTGAAAATATAACAAATGTAGATCAAAATATTTAGCACGGTCTAAATCAGTTGCTCGCAGTCTACTGAGCAGTTACATAATAAATGCTTTGCATTTCAATGTTGCTTTCAAGCAATTACATTCCCCTCGACATCCTTTCGTACAGCCACAGTGGGCGAGCTCTTGACATTACAATTCAGGCTCTGCGAGCCCTAACCCGAATGGTACCCACGTACCATCAAGTTTTTGCAAACCAAATAAATCTGTGGTGGCCTACCAGGTTTTGCGACTTACCAATTACCTCAAAATAACACTATCTTGATAAGCTACATGTTTCGTATGTTGTAGTAGTGCATCTCGTGTTGGAGGAATATGTTAAATGTTGTCGTCTTCTTTGTGAATATATGTTTCGCAGTATTGAATTAACTAGATCGATCATACAGAAGCACAAAATACCGTTCTATAACTTTTATTACTTTTAATATTTCCACTTTACTTGGATTTTCAATAATCTGCACAAATGCATTTGACAATTTCTCATATTCGGACCATGTGTCCCTACAATGCAAGCTCTCTACTAACAGTTTTAATTGTTAGGTGAACTAACTCATCAATTAGTAGGGCTAAATGGCATTGCTGTGATGAAACTTCATGTTTGCATTCAACTGTGTCATGAACTGCTTTGTAAAAGAGGTATATGGTCTTAAGTGTGTTTTGAATCTGCGGTATACTTCAGACATATCTCCCCTGTCCTTTGTGACTGTGTTAAGTCAACATATGATGTTACTTCAAAAATTGATGACACATTGTGGTATGATTGCCAATGAGACAACTCTTCACAAGAGACCAAATGACACAGAAATTAACAACTATAGGTCATCGTACGGCTTTCAACAATGAGCAAAGCCCATACCGAATAGTCAGCTATAAAATGCCCCGAAATGACAAATGTAAAACAATTCAAACGAGGAAATAACGGCCTAATTTCTGTATAAAATAATGAACGAAAAACAAATATGTAACATAGCAACAAACGAATTATAGGCTCCTGATTTGGGACAGGCACATACATACAGAATGTGGCAGGGTGAAACATGTTTGCGGGCTCCCAACCCTCCCCCTAATCCTGTGACAGTGGTGCAACATGTTTGTTATTGATAATAAACAGTGCATCTGTTAGACAATACAACGAAGACAATTTCGAAACTTCTGTCTTATGAAGTGTATCTTTTTTTACGAAACATTTTCAGAGAATAACCGTTAAGGGAAAGGCATAAAAACTGTCCATTTCTTAATAATGTCAAATAAAAATAAAACATGCAAAGGATTGTTTAAATGTTTCTTATACCATTTAAAACTAGCCATGCAAAATATACCATGCAAACATTTTTCTGGTAAACCTAAGATATCATTTTCATTGATTTTTGACTGAATGAAGAGTACAACTTTGTCATGTTCTTTTCTGTTCTGAATCATATCTCTTGTACAAAATTTAAGTGGGAAGCAATCTGGGTATAGATACGCAATTCATTTCAGGTAGGCGGTAGGCGGTAATGGTAGCCTTTTCCCCAATTCCTCTGCTCATATCGTAGACTTGGATATGTATGATGGTTCGTTTTGAAGCTGGGACAATTTCACATATGTGGTTAAATTTTCGGAGCACGAAATGAGATTCGTGTGTCCTTAATTTAGCACACCCCGAAAAGCCTTTTGTGATGTTGCTTCTCGGAGTAAAATATCCCCTTTTTTTACACATTAAGTTCTTTACATATTTAGTTTTTTTGCATACATTTAATAACTCCATAGTTTTTTTCACCTTTATTCTATGGTCCTCTGCTCTCCAAATCATCACAAATGGTTAAGCTCACAGTCACATGTTAACAATTGAAACGTGTCCAATATCACTTCACAGATATTTTTCTTCACGCACTTCTTTTGTGTTTCTTCATTTGAGGCGAAATAGAGATATTCACTCATTTGCTTTTGTTTCTAGACTTCAAAGAAAAAATGCATTTCTCTGACAAATTCAAAATGTGTGCGTTGCAAGTAATTTGTGAGCAATGTCGATATGCCATGAACTATCGAAAGGTCCATATTTGCAGAAAGCTCAATAATTAAACAAATCCCAGCTTTTTGAGAGCATTGATTACAACAACCAATGCATAAAACATTTCTAATCAACTAATGGCTAAAGAAGATGTGAATCATGTTTTACTTTGTTTTTTATTAACTCCAGATTGTGATTTAAATTTACAGTTAATTATATTCAATTTAAAGTTGCATCAGAGACTGATTTCTAGCTAGATAAGTACGAATTGTTTGTTGTTTTTTAACACACAGGTTGTAAAGCAACACAACTTGCTAATGCTGTCCTCCATAATTCATAAAGCTTGCACTTCTTTTCTAATAAAGTTTCATATCTTGTTCAATCCCTTACTGGAATATAATTTTGAAAATTTCATTCAAACAATTTTATTTAATTCCACTCACTATGCGTGAATAAACCTTTATTGTCAAGTTGAATATATTCTAGCTCTCAATCTTGTATTTTAGCAATTTGCTCATTGTAACATATGATAGAACTGGAAAAGAGTACTTGATAGAGTTTAAAGTTGGTTTTAAAGTCTTGTTTTTCCTTTATCTGATTTCCTGTAGAATGACAGATAATGTCCTGACAAAGTTCCTGACAAATTCCATTATCATCTTCAAACATGCCATTTTTAAAAGTTGAAATATCTCGTAGTATATTTTGTTTCTTTATCATTTTGGAATTGGGATTTGCACGATTTTATTGAAAGAACTTTTTAGCATCTTTATTAAATCCATAGGCATCTACTTCAAACATCAACGTATGCAAGGCATGTACAGAGAAGTGAACCTTAAAAGAAAAAGAAAGAAGAAAAACTAATATGATTTACTTGAGATACCTAAATCAGGAGCAATAATAATTTTGAAAGATCATATATAGTCAAGAATAAAACAATTCCCCATGTCCATTCTCAATCTTAATAATTCCCTATTTTTGAGAACATCAAGGAAAAGTGAGTCTTCTGCAAAGATCACCCTTTTTCTTTTTAGATACCAAATCTATGGTAGATGTAAACAGCAAGTAAACATAGGTTTACATGTTTTTCTTTTGCAAAGAGTAATTGCATTTTGGTGCGAGAACCCCTTGACTAACTTGTAAAAAGATAAGGATAAGTTATGGCAAAATATTTTTAATTTAATACATACTACTAGGGGGGTGTTTAACGACTTTGACTACCCATGAGGGACTCGCACAGTTGGTGTTAATACTTGATGATGATTCCAAAACTAATTGCAGAGGTTGACCAATTGTTCTTTATCAGAAGCCATGGGCCATTAGTTAAGCCAGCTGAATCTACTACATGAAATGTTCTTACGCGAAACATGCAGCTATATCATTCATATAAAATTTGCTTTAAATTGGTCCGATGAAAAGAAGGTTGACGAATCACAGATATCAAGTGTTGAATGTGTACAGAATGCATATATATTATAGCATCATAATTATTTGCAAAACAATTTTATTTTCTTGCACAACATGAATATTTAGTAGAAATCCATGACTTTAAGAAATGGAATTGTCTTCATTCGAAAGGGTTACTTGGTTCAGCTGTATTTTACTGTATTGCAATTACTGCATTACGCATGTAAATATCAACCAATCGTCATTGCATATCGAAACTTGATTTCGATGACGATTCAATTTAAAAGTGAAAAAAATTTATTAAACTTACCTGTGTAAAATTGCTGTTTCCAATTGAATTCTCTTCTTTTTTTCTCATTCATAATCATTACTGTATAGCACTGTTTAAACTTTCTACATATTATTAGAAATTCTCTATTGTATTTCATATTTGTATATTGATAAATTTAATTTTCATGGGAATCATTACAAAATAGACGACTCATTCTTGTAAAACTGAAAAATTTATTAAACGTTTCTTAATAAAGAATAATGGCTTTTATGTTTTTGATACTGACTTTATCAGCATGAATATCAAGCGAGCCCGTATTATTCTTTTTATCGATAGTTTGTCTCAACTATTTTTGTTGTTGAGAATATAAAGTAAAATTAAATAGTTAGTAAAACAACTTTTACGCGTTTTTTTTATAAAACGTCGGGATAGTTGTTTTGTTGTAGGAATGAAGTCGCGTGCATTTCATTTATAAATAGACGCGGAGAGACTTGAGCACGTGACGTTGCTGCACTGATACATGACGTCATTTCCTAATATTTTCGAGTATCAAGTCCTGTCCAAGATCTCAAAAAATTTTAGGCAGTAAGATCAAAGGGAGTTCTGAATTTTTAATTTTGATTTTTGAATTTTGAATTATGATTGATCAACGATGTTTGATAACGCAGATAATAATTTTACCCTGAAAACATTTTCCGAGAGGGGGGTCCCAGTAAGTTTTAAAAGTTGTACACATACAAATTATCTATTGAAGCCTTTTTTCATCATAAAATTGTTGTCAGGATGAGACTCGAAAGTTCAATAACACCATGAAAAATTCTATTTAGATAATCCATGCAAGGGTTTTCAGAGATTGAACACTAATTACCCCCAGATAACACTCACATAACATGATACTTTTTTAAAAAGTTTTTTAGGAAATTCTTTTGTCGAGTGATTTTTGTAAAGGATTAAGGGCTGTTAGTGATCGGAATTTTCTTTTTTTTCTAATTACAATACACTTATAGGTAAACATTTGTAGAAGCACGAAGCTTTTTTGTATTCAAACACACCTTCTTTGTAGTTATGACAACAGGCACTTGTTTCTGAAAAAAAAAACTTAAATTGTTTGATAAAACTCAAGGTACCTAACACGTTGAATGAGAAATGTCAACAGGTCGCGATCTTCCGTTATATTTTCATTTCTGTGGTTGTCTATCCCACTGAAACTTATTATGTCGTAAATCTACATTTTATTATCTACAAAAGGGTGTATAGCACGTCCATTTTTTTCAAATTTAGCTGTTTTCGGTATATATTTACAACCTTTTATAAAAAGAAAGAAACGTTTAAAAAGAAGTTAAACTGACCTGCAAAATAAGCTCTACAAAGAATTCGACATGACAAGAAAGGACAATAGACTCTTTATTGGAGTAGCTGTCATTGAGTGTCGATGTCGATGGTGTTTTGTGGACTGTTATTTTTCTTTTCATCGTTTTACTTTTAGGTCATAGTTTTATCTGTTGTTCTTTTTTTAGTGTTTTTGTTGGATCTTTCGTGTTTTTTTTTCTCTCTCTCATTTTGGTATAATCACGAAAGAAAGTAAATACTTATGGAAATATGTGAAATGTCCATATCTATCAAATTGTCAGTTTTTTTATAACCTAACTGACTTTTAAATCTTACAATTAGACAAAAAATTAGAGTACTAAAATTTTCTTTTATTTCTACAAAAGTGTATAAATACGTTAATAGTTAATGAATAACTCATACCGCTTGAGTATGAGTTATTCATTAACTTTTAACGTATTATTGCTATAAAATTTTGAATAACATGATTGGATAAATTTATAGTCACTTTTAAGTATCTTGGTTAATGATTGAACCACTCTCAAAAAGAGGTTTTCACCTTTAAAATATAAAACATGTTACCAAAAAATCAGTTTCAAATGTCTGTAAATAAAGGCAACAGTAGTATACCGCTATTCGAAATTCATAAATCGATTAAGAAAAAAACAAATCCGGGTTACAAACTAAAACTGAGGGAAACACATCAAATATAAGAGGAGAACAACGACACAACAGAAACTTAACACTAAAATGCAACACACACTGAAACGAACTATAATATACAATGGCCATTTTTCTGACTTGGTACAGGACATTTTAAGAAAAAAATAGTGGGTTGAACCTGGTTTTGTGGCTAGCCAAACCTCGCACTTTTATGGCAATGTTAAATATAACACTAAAATGACACCATTACATGACATGAATACAGTACAACATTATGGACAGAGAATTACGCAAATAAACAATACAATTTAGTACATTAAAATCTTTTAAAAAACTAGTAAAACCTACATAATTTAAAAATTTCTTGACTAAAAAAATAAATGATTGGATCTCAGTTATAGTGATTATTATTCCTGTCATTCGGGGATAAAGTTAGCAGCAAAAAAGACGACTATTTTGAAATGAATTTATTGATTTTATGGATTTGCAAAAAGTAAAATAACAAAAATACCGAACTCCAAGGGAAATTTAAAAAATGGCAAAATTGAAAGCTCAAACACATCTAACGAATGAAAAACAACTGTCTTATTCCTGACTTGGTATAGGCATTTCCTTATGTAAAAAGGATGGATTAAACCTTGTTTTATAACTAGCTAAACCCCTCACTTGTATAAGATAAATTAATGAATAACATGTACTTGTATTGTGTTTGTTAGTGTATTTAACACTTCCTTTGTCCTGTGTATTGTTAAGTAATACATAACAAACATAATGGTTCATGTTTCTAGGCTACCAATGATCGTAACGTTTTTTTCTCCATCGGTAAATTTTTATAATCTTCTTAGAGCTCCACAGCAGATATGAAGTGTACTTTAAGAGAGTTGTCTCATTGGCACTCATACCACGTACATCTTCTTATATCTATTTAAGTTAATAAGCTGTCATTAGTATTGTCTCTCGTGTCATTGAAAATAGAAACTTTGCTAAACATTTTTTGGGGGACATTTTTTTTTCGTTTCGTCGTCAGTTTCTCTCAACATATGAGTTTTGAATGTTCAATCGCCTTTGGCACTTAAACGTCTTTGGATGTAATATTTTATGATCACGCATATCTTATTATTCTTTATCAACTATTCATGTTTCAGACACGACAGCATCTGTGACTAAATGGACACAGACGGTCTCAGCTACACCACAAACAGACATTATGTTAGGTTTATCATATGTTTTTATACACGCTGTGTTCATACCTGTGTATGTAAATATTCAAATATATAATTTTTATACTTGAATATTTATATAATTGTATACATAATTGAAAAAAAAACAATATGACCAGGTTATTTGTCGGCTCGGTCATATAATACATTTTCGGGGAAATCTAGCTGTCCGTGATATAAAAAATCCAAGTCGCTGGAAAGTTTACATTTTTATTCCATCTATATATTTCAATCTCAAAACATAACCGAATAACAACATAAAAACAAATATAAAATACAAATTCAAAGTCTAATTGACATGCGGAAGTGAACCAATCAAAACATATTGTTACTCAATAATTATATACATTCGCGTTTTGCCGAGCGCATTGCATTTGCGCCAATTTTAACAAAATCCAATCTTTCATTTGCGCCACAAGGTTATATTTCATTTGCGCCAAAAAATAAAAAAAACTACATTTGTGCCATTTTACAGGTAACATATAACGAAGAGTTTAAAATGTTCATTGCTACATCGTGAATAAAAGTATTTCCCCTGGTCAAGTAAGTCCATACTCATTTTTTTATAATAAAACTGAGAATCACTCAGGTTTCAAATTATATAGTGTTCACATGTTTGAGGTGTCAAGATGGACATTGTCAATTCTGAGACAAACAGGCCGTTAGTTTTTTTCAGAATTGGATTGTTTCATATTTTTCATGTTCGGGTCGTTTATAGCCGACTATACGAAATGAGTTTTTGAAGGCCGTACGTTTGTCTATGATGGCTTTCATACACTTCATTTGAACTTTGGTAGATAGTTGTCCCATTGGCAATCATACCATATCTTGTCATTTGTATATAGAGTAAACAAGTCTGTAATATTTTATGATCACGCATATCTTATTATTCCTTATTAACTATTGATGTTTCAGACACGACAGCATCTGTGACGAAATGGACGCAGACGGTCTCATCTACACCACAAACAGACTGTATGTTAGGTTTATCATATGTTTTCATATACGCTTTGTTCATACCTGTATATATAAATATTCAAGTATATAATTTACAATATTGAATATTTATATATTGTATACATCATTGAAAAAATACGAATACGATATGACCAGGTTATTTGTCAGCTCGGTCATATAATACATTTTCGGGGGAATCTAGCTGTCTGTGATATAAAAAATCCAAATCGCTGGAAAGTTAACATATTTATTCCATCTGTATATTTCGATCTCAAAACATAACTGAATAACAACATATTATATAATTATAGCCTTTGTATGAGGTCGATACAAGGATATATTGACCTGAAAGAAGTATATTGACTGAGGACGTAGTCCGAGGTCGATATACTTCTTTGGGTCGATATATCCTGTATTGACCTCATTCAAAGGCTATAATTGTTATATTATTAATTTCCGACCATATTTGTATCAAAATCGTCAGTGTAATAAATTCGATCATTTAATTTTGTTGGAATTTTATAGATATCAAAAGAACATATTAGTTGTTATTTCATTTTTTTTTTAAAGTTTTTATGTACATCTTATGTATTTGAAGATTTTTTTCTTCAAATAATCGATCACAAATATATTTTTTTTTAAAAACTTTTAACAATATCATGAAATTCATTACATGACGTCACAAAGTATATCGGTTTTTAGATATTCTAAAAATAACCGTGCAATATGTTTTTTGCTATCCGCCGTATTCTATCTACCTTCAAAAATATAGTTTAACATGTGATTATCTCTGAACGAATCAAATTAGTTAAAATATACGAATTAATAATATAAATGAATACAAAATACAGTCTAATTGACATGCGGAAGTGAACCAATCAAAACATATGGTTACTCAATAATATACATTCGCGTTTTGCCGAGCGCATTACATTTGCGCCAATTTTTACAAAATCCAATCTTTCATTTGCGCCACAAGGTTATTTTTCATTTGCGCCAAAAAATAAAAAACTACATTTGCGCCATTTTACAGGTAACATATAACGAAGAGTTTAAAATGTTCATTGTTACATCGTGAATAAGATTGTTTTTAAAGTATTTCCCCTGGGTAAGTAAGTCCATACTCATTTTTTTATAATAAAACTGAGAATCACTCAGGTTTCAAATTATATAGTGTTCACATGTTTGAGGTGTCAAGATGGACATTGTCAATTCTGAGACAAACAGGCCGTTAGTTTTTTTTTCAGAATTGGATTGTTTCATATTTTTCATGTTCGGGTCGTTTATAGCCGACTATACGAAATGAGTTTTTGAAGGCCGTACGTTTGTCTATGATGGCTTTCATACACTTCATTTGAACTTTGGTGGATAGTTGTCCCATTGGCAATCATACCACATCTCGTTATTTGTATATAGAGGAAATGTTGCTTACAAGTCTTGTGTCAGAACAAACTTTTGGTTCTACGCCAGTGTATAGTGCTTTCTTTTAGGTGCAAATAAAAGATTATTTTGGCGCAAATGAACTGCCAATTGGCGCAAATGCAAAGCACCGGTTTTGCCGAAAGCGGGAAATACGGATTGAAAAAAGTTTGTCAAGAGTCGCTTTCAGCAATTATATCACTATGTGTCAAATTATCTTTATTTTTTATTGAGCAATGTTTGAACATAAAGATGGATATAAATTAATAACTTTTGAACGAACAATTTTCGGGTCATAACAATATCGGAGTTTAATTTTCATAATGGCGGGAGACTATACAAAATAATTTGCATGAATAGGCAAAGAATATTTGATTAGGTGAAAAATGCTTATCAAAGAAACACAGTATGCACACATATAGTAGCTGTTACATAGTATGACCTAGCTTTTATAAATAAATAAAAAGAAATATTAATCTGACTCAAAAATCGAAGACATAATAAATTTGGTATATCGTTCGCCAAAACTGGACAAATGTTTCACAAAAGCACTTGGCGACATACTTTACTATGATGAATCTTTTGGGTGCATAACTTTTAAAAGAATCATTTTTGGGTGTGTTATCTCGGTTATTTAGTCTTCAACCTCAGAATTTTAGGTCTGCCCTTCCACGAATTATTAAACTACAAGTTTTGTACTTTTTTTTTCATTTTCGAAAATTTCTTCCGTACCGATCAGGTAATAGTTTAAGGTTTACAAAAAGCCTAAAAAACATTGCACGATGCTTAATATCTACTAGATACATTTGTGTTTTGATATACAACTGCCATGTAAGGATCGTTATTATGCTATACGTATTTATCAGTTTCAGGAACAAAATTGACAGTCATCTCTACAACGGCTTTCATTTTCGCTATTAAATAAAACAGATGGCTTAGTGGGTAGAAAATTTTGACGAAGTAGAATTCTGAATGTTCATACAAAAGATGAACCGCTAATTTAGTGCCTAAACGACCGAATTTGTGATACTTGAATGATATATCCACAGTTTGTTACGACGATTTTTAATGTTTAAGAAAATCAGGTCGTTGGAGTCTTCTTTTCGGCTCTTGGGCTGATATTGAACCTTGGGCTGATAATACATTTGATATGAAAAATACCATGTAATAATCTGATATTATCATATACTTAGAATAAATAACTTAATAACGTTTACAGTATGATAATAGCATTTAATCTACGTGAATTCCATATTTTATGGTGTTAAGCAGGCTGATATGAAAAATTTATGGCATGCCTTTCCGTAACGTTATCGCATGGCATTCCAGCGTTACTCGGCAAATTCAAGAAAATACACCTAAATGGTACGTTTTCAGTGAAAAACATAACAAAGTAGGGTACAAAACAATTATTAGAAAAACATTAAAATATATTGTGTAAAATGCAAAAAACAAATCATACAATAAATGCATTTTTCAAAGTTTCCAACATAATTCAGAAAGTAATTTTACAAATGTTGACTTTTCCAAACAGTGTTCATTATCTTTTGCTGATTTTTTTGTATCGTCAATATAAAGATATATTATATTGTTGGTTTTTTTTCCTCTGTTGGGGCATATGATAGAAAGATTTCATATCGGATGTATTACATTTGGCGTCCGACGTCCGTAAACTTTTCACTTTTTGAACTTCTACTTGAGAACCACTTAAACGGATCAATATATTATATATAAGAACTGTTATTTTTCTCCATTGTTGAAGCATATGATAAGTAGAGAATATCATATGGCTTTTTCAATATCACACCTGTATCAACCCGAGACACCAATATAATCCCAAGAGCTCTGCTCGAGGGATTATATTGGTTGAGGGTTGATTCGGTGTGTGATATTGAAAAAGCCATGTCATATACACTTTATTATATACATATACCTCACGTAGATGTTTTTTTTATGTGACATGACGTCATACAGATAAGGAGGTTTGAAATGACGTCATAAAGATTCTAGGCTTGACATGACGTCATATAGATTAGGGGTTTGATAAAGCCTTTGCAACAGTGACTGCAATCGATGACGTGACGTCATGCAGATGAAAGGTGTGATAAAGCCTTTTCAACCGTGCTTATATCGATATCATCACGGGTGGATGATACAGCACGCTTGCCAATGATTGTATTACACATACAATTTATCTGTATTTACTACTAAGTATATAATAAAAAGATCATAACATGCCATTTTTCATATCAGATGTATTATCAGCCCTCGGTCAATATCAGCCCTAGAGCCTTCGGCTCTTGAGCTGGTATTGAACCTTTGGCTGATAATACATCTGGTATGAAAAATGCCATGTAATAATCTGATATTATCGAGAACGTGAACAGGTCCGCACATTTGATGTGTATCATGTGTTGAAAATCGATGTAGAATGTGTACCGGTTTGCTTGCAATAGTTGTCACATGTTCCAACTATGTTTTGAATTTGGAGGACGTTGATGGTCATTTATTTACTATAATAAAGATTGTCAATATAAAAACTGACGTTTTAAATATATTTTGTATCCCGCATTTCTTTGCTGGATAGTTATAATAGCCTGTTTATTCAACTTGTTGCTCTTCGTTTGATGGATTGGTTAATTTTATTATGAACAATACGTTTTCAAAACACAATATTAAGTGAATAAAGTAGGTACATGTATTAATTTTCACCAGGGTGTAGATAAACTTAACGTTTCTAGCGTTTGAATATTTTGCATTAATGGAAGTCGTTACCGTTTGGGTGACACACCATGCACTGATAACCGTTTAGCTAAAAGGTAAAATAACAAAAAAACTGAACTCCAAGGAAAATTCAAAATGGAAAGTCCCTTAATTAATGGCAAAATCAAAAGCTCAAACACATTAAACGAATCGAAAACAATTGTCATATTCCTAACTTGGTATAGGCATTTCCTTATGTAGAAAATGGCGGATTAAACCTTGTTTTATAGCTACATTTGTAATAGGACTTAAATTTGAACAAATGTATGAAATTAGTATTGTTTTGTTCGTTGCATATTGTAATACTGCATTTTTATTTTTCAGACATTACAGAGAGTTTCCAATCTGTCTCACCAAGTTCAACTTCAGTCATAGGTACCCATCATCATACTCATGATTTTAACACGACCATAAATAGAGATGCCTGGGTCCAATTTCATCGGAATCCACTTTACACCTTAACTACTTTCAAAAAGTATATACTATATATACAAATGTGTAAAATATTACAGCTTCTTCACTGTGTACAATTTGATATCCAATCAATTTTTCGTACTTCTTAACATGTTACCAACCCAGAACAATTTGGCAAATATTGTTGTTTTCCCCAGACCCCAAATCAAACTTTAGAAAAATGCTTTTAGAAGTTATTTGCTACAAAATGTTTATATTTTCTGTTATAAAAACAGTGAAGAATGTGATAGTGGTATGACGGAATAAATACTACACGGAAGTTCGTAAGAATCAAATAAAATATTAGTTTACATGCAAGGCCGTAACCTCCACGAAGAGGCAAATAGTAGACAAACATAACCACACCTCGGCTTATAAAAAAACCCACGAAACATCGTATCATCTAAGGCTTTAGTAGATATTCAGTAACTGATGTTTTTATCCTTTCAATTAGTCCCCGACTAATGGTTTTTAATTACTTTTTTAGATTTTGCAAAAAAGCTTATGAATACATGATATGAAATAATTTTTGAGTGTAAAACACTGTGGATGTATTAGATAAAGTACGTGCTTTTAATAGTTCTTTAATTTGAGACTTAATTTCAGTTGAGATTTCGGAGTCTCTACATTGCACCTTTACACATTCAAATTGAACTAAAGCCTTCGTTTTTGGCAAGATTTACGTTCTAAAATTTAAGTGCAAAAATATTTGTTGTAACTAAAAAAACCTTCTTCTGTTATGAAAAAGATAAATGTGTTAGTAGATAGAAATAAGAAGATGTGGTATGGGTGCTAATGAGACAAATCTCTATCTAGGTCACAATGTGTAAAAAGTAAACAATTATAGGTCCCAAGTCGGGCCTTCAACACGGAGCCTTGGCTCACACCGAATATCATGCTATAAATGGCCCCAAAATGACTAGTGTAAAACAATGCAAACAGGAAAACCAACGGTCTAATCTATATAAAAACGAGAAAAGAGAAACATTTTTGAACCACATCAACAAAAGACAACAACTGAACAACAAAGTCAAAAAGACAACTATAACATTGGACAAAATGGCGATAAATAAAATATAAAATAACGTACACAGATAAATTTAAATATAAATATAATATTTTTTTTGTAAGGAGTACGGAAATATTTTTTTACAAAATAGATTACAAACACTTATATTGTGAGGAGGTGATTTCAGCTGTATAACTAATAACACCTCAGTCGTCTTGGAAAATTATTATCCATTATAAAATTGACTCGTTTATCATAGAATACATACTTTGCTCACCGTATACGTATGTATCGAGCTCAATGTGTACTTATTAGGAGTTTTGATTGACTTAAAAAAAGACATCCAACTCCTTTCGATAAATTAAAGGGATTCAGAAAAAAATGCATTAAGTCCACCAATGTTGCCCAGTTAAATGTGATACATTATTCTCATCTGTATAAGATACACTTATTGTTTTTTTTTAAAACTCTTTCGTATAAGTTATTTATTTAGCATTGTAGTAAGGTCTGTCAAATTGAATATTGTCTTTATCGGTACAAACATTTAATTTCAAATAATGTAATACTCTAAACACGTGTTGTCAACAGATTTACATTTGTTGATTGTAAAAAAATAGACTTTTACTCGCGGCAATTTTTGTGATCTTTCGAATATAAAAATCAACATTTCATTAATATATTGCTTAATTACTGATGTCCTCTTCTCTGTGTTTGCAGGGATTGTCGTAGGTGTGGTTTTATCCTTGATTGCACTTTCAGTTTTTTTGGTAATAGCAGTCGTTTATTTCAGGAGGTAAGATATGTTATTATAATACACTATTCAAATTAAGGATGTTCGCTACTCTGTTTCAAAACAACAATCTTTTTAAAAGACTGTTATAAATTGATAGTATACAAATAACGGAACTATAATCATGATAATAGCAGCTTAAAATGAAAGGTCCGTGTCCTTGTTTTTGAGATATTAGCCATTGAAAAGTTGGCGGGAAATGATTCTTTCTAGATTTTTCGGTCATTTAACATTGACACCTTTTTTCTTCAAAAACAATGAAAAGATAACAAGTATTTTATAAAGTTTGCTTTTTAAACTATATGTAATAAAATTATGAAAAGAAAAGTAGGGGTTAGCGGTCAAAATTTGTAATGGTACTACATTGATAAAATTAGAGAATTTCGAATATCTGACAAAAAGTAAAAAAACAAGAGCAGCGAACATCCTTAAGAGATAAGCTACAGTGTATAGAACAAATGTTTTATCAGCTTAATTCATATTTTTGTTTGTTAGAAATTAAAAACATTCGCATATAATTTCCACTTAATTGCTACAATAAGAAGTAATAGTAAGACTAGTATGATTATCATTTTATGAAAAGAGCGACGGCTTGACCTTAAGAAAAAATCGTTTTCACTTTGATTGTATATTTCAATATTTAAAGACCAAAATGTTGCAAAACACTTGTCCTACTTTTATGAAAAATATGTTGTTGTCCCCGCAGATAAAGCCCAACATCGTTTTTGTGTGCAAATCACATTACATAAATTGCTTGAAAAATTAATTAGGTATTGACAATTCACTTGGA
This sequence comes from Mytilus californianus, assembly GCF_021869535.1. Classification (NCBI taxonomy): domain Eukaryota; kingdom Metazoa; phylum Mollusca; class Bivalvia; order Mytilida; family Mytilidae; genus Mytilus; species Mytilus californianus. The sequence continues at coordinate 54,797,215 of NW_026262723.1, forward strand.
AACTCAACACGACACTTATCAAAGAGGAAATCCTGGATAATCATAGGTCTGTTCTATGTTCCTTTGGAAATTCAACCAAAGATGAAGAACTGGATCCTCCATCACTGTATTGGATACCTAAACTACATAAGTGTCCTTATAAACAGCGTTATATTGCTGGGTCTTCCAAGTGCTGCACAAAACCTCTTTCTTAATTATTAACATCAATTTTATCAGCAATCAAAGCCGGGATTCAAAGTTATTCTGAAACTACCTATTCCAGAAGTGGCGTGAATCAGATGTGGATACTAAAAAATTCAAAAGATCTTTTAGAGTACATACAATCTAAGACTCTTTCATCTTGCAATATTATTAAAACATTTGACTTTTCTACACTTTACACAAGTATTCCCCATTCCAAACCAAAAGACAAATTGAAAGAGTTGGTCCTGCTTTGTTTCATAGAAATATCTTGGCCAACAAGTATCTTGTCTTAGGGAGGGATAAATGCTACTTTGTAAAAAGTCACTCTGATTCAAACAAAAAATTCTCTGAAACGGACATTATCAAGATGCTAGATTTCTTGATTGACAACATATTTGTTACGTTTGGAGGACTTTTTTTTTCAACAAACAATCGGCATTCTCATGGGAACCAACTGTGTTTCTTTATTCATATGAGGCTGAATTCATACAGGAACTTCTTAGGAAGAGAGAAAAGAAGTTAGCAACTACATCCTTTAAATTTACATCAGGATCTGTTTACCTTCCGGAGCGCCTTAGATCACCCCCAGTTTTTGGTGGGGTTCATGTTGCTCAGTCTTTAGTTTTTCTATGTTGTGTTTTGTGTACTATTGTTTGTTTGTTTGTTGCTATTTTTCTTTTTTGGCCATGGCTTTGTGAGTTTATTCTCGACTTATGAGTTTGAATGTCCCTTTGGAATCTTTTGCCTCTCTTTTGAAAACAACTATTCAGATCTTTGAAAGTCTTCGTGTTTTTTCGTGAATCTTTTAGGGAAATTTGGAGCTTGACAAATTATTTACCTTTTTCAAAGACTGTATATTGACTTATTTAGATGGTTAAGTCAAACTGGGGATTTTACATTTTTTGGGTGCAGCTTTTTGGAGTATACGTCAAATCGCATGTTATACACATGGAAGAACATATATTAAATAAAGAACTCAAATAACTAAAATAGACCAGAATCAACACCAGGGCTCTGAATGAAGAAAAACATTTGCAACCGAAACTCGCCATTTTGTCAGTTCGAATTACGTTGAACTAAATCAATGTTGCATACTATCACTACGTACTGACTCATAAGGTTAGTTGCACCTTCGTGAAAATTACAATCCATAAGCACCGATATAGTGTCTATGATAATGATTACATAATGCGATGCCTTTTTTCCCAAAAGTTGCACATTTCGAATAATGATGCCTCTTTAAAATATTTAGGGATTTGAAATTTAACAAAAATAAGGAAGTGGTCAAATTAATGAAAAGAACATAAGAAGGTTTTGTGTATTCTTTATGGAACTATCTAGGCAGAGGCTTTTTATTTGAACATAATGTTTGCTGTAGCTTTCATCTTTGCGTTTCACCATATTTCAAATTTGAATTGATGTTCATGGATGTGATCATAAATTTGAACAATGGTCGCTTAATTGAAGACATAGTTTATGGGTCATTTTTTATTGGCGAAGGAAGCCGGAGTATCTGGAGCAACCACTGACCTTCCGCAGTAAAACTGGCAGTTTTTGTCAATTATAATCGGTGTCGAACACATCTCGCAACGAGCTGGGTTCAAACTTGCAACCTCAGAGTTGGTATGCTTTCGATCACTGTACACGAAGTATATAGACCACCATGTCAAAGAGGCCCCTTATTAATAATGATATATATACTTCTATGAAATCGAACAGCTGGTTAACAATGAATGTTAAGTCCAGTCTATTTCATTTTGATTCAGCTCAAGTGAAACTGCCTTTAACAGTTTTGGTTAAATGTTATGTTCCACCTTTTGGTACTTGATCGAACGATGTACACGTTTTATATATTTGTTTTTCCTGATGTTTTATCAGATGCGTTTCTAATTAAGGTTATTTCCGATTGACGCAACGGAATTGGTATAAAGCATTTGTATAACTATCACATGATCGCGATCAGTAACTGCTGTTGGGTATAGTTAGTAAATGAGGGTATTAACCATTTACTAGAAAATGTTTCCGGACAGGCATAATTTTGACTGTAATTTTTCATATTTTGAATAAACAGATTTTTATTTTCTCTATAAATCTAAGTTGATATTTTAAATTGACGCTCTTCGTTCGCTTTGTCATGTCTTTCTTATTCCCATAACTTGAACATGTAGTGCACGCGTTTGACTTCACATTTCAGATTAAAACGTCGGTAAATGAGAATGAACATTTCTGTTGGTGTTGCTCGCTATGAAATTATTATAAAATAAGGTATTCATGTCTCTGCAATTTGTTAATCATAATACAGTTTGTTATCTAGAACGATTTTAGACTTCTTCAAATCATAATGGATGCCTTTCAAACGTGTCTTATAGGTCCGGTTCGAAGTACACACGTACTTACCTTTCCTACGAGATTCGAAATTAATCGTGCATGACATGGTCTTTGATCATTTTAATAGTATGCAAGCATTATAATTGTCAATATTTTCACCTCGCTTAAGCTCGGTATAATGATATTGACAACTATATTACCAACCCGTGTCAAAATTAACATAGAGCAGGAGATAACAGTATTGTTTTTGAATTACTGGTATGATCCTCTTCATATATTTGATAAATTTGATGATTCCGCACATTTTTTAAATTGGTCTCAAGCTTAATCAAGAAATTCTTTAAACTTGGCATTATACATCGGTCCTAGGATTATATATCATTTACTAAATTTTATCATCGATACAAGGATATCATTCGTAAATATAAAACCCTGCTGCATTTTTTGCGCCTGTCCCAAGTCAGGAACCTCTGTCCTTTGTTAGTCTTGTATGTATTTTTAATTTTGGTTCATTTATATGTTTTGGAGTTTAGTATGAAGTCAATTTTCTCTGCACTAGTATCCATTTTTGTTTAGGGCCAGCTTAAGCTGCGAGATTTTCTCGCTGTGTTGAAGACCCATCGGTAGCATTGACCGGCTGTTTTCTGCTCTTTGGTAGGATTGTTGTCTCTTTTAACACAATCCCCGTTTCCATCCTCAATTTTATGACTAGCAATCTATGACAGAATACAAATTTTCACTCATATTCATATTTTCTTTTATATGATCATAATCTTCAGCTGCTATTTTTCTGAAGATATTGTCTAATTTTTTTTGTATATACTTCACTTCAGTTATAAACTACGAAATCTCCATTATTATATTTGATACAGCATTAACCCTTTTATTGAATTGTTTATATTAAGTATGTTTTCAGATATTTATAAGGAAAGGACCATGTAACACGTTTTGTTTTATAAGCACACTGAAATGTTAATATATTTAATAAACCAATTATTTCAAAAGCCTTACAAATGCATTGCTTGATTATTCGTATAGGTCTAGATATGCAGAAAAGAAGGCAAACTCAATTGTAGTTAAGCAAAATAACCACAATGATTATACTGGTCATCAGAATGTAGCTTTTTCACCTGAAGTCAATGGTAAAACTCAAACAGATTACTGTGAAATACGAACATCTAAACATAACGAACAATACCATGACATTTCTGATACCTTTAGACCCTTAATCAACACAGAAAAAGATGATGAATACAGTGAAATTGCGAATGTAGTAAATTCACCAAATAGTAATCCGAATGCATCTACAAACTATCAGCATCAATATATTACTTTGGATCCGAATGCGACTGGATTCGATCGGTCAAATTCACAAACCAATTTGAATAATGAAAGTAAAAATATTCATAATTCAAATGACAAAACCAGCCTCACAGGTGGTGATGATTATGCCATACTTGACCCTGATGACCTTAATGAATCGAAAAACAATACTCCGAATGTTCTATCATTGAGTGACAACTACGTTGTTTTAGATCCGAACGAAACCGGTTACAACAGACAAGAAAACACGGATAGAGTCTGTAACTATGAACTTTCAACTTCTATTAATCCGACAGAGACCTCTGAAGATCCATACGACATTTCTAAAGATGAAACTTACGATACGTCTAGTAACAGCCGCCATAAGGAAAAGGAAAATAACATCTATAGCCATACGGTTGACAACGTGTACGATACTGCAGGGAACCAACGAAAGAAAGAAGAAAGCGATGGCACATATGATCATTTCTTTGGACAGAAATCCGAAGACGATTACGACATTTCAAAACCAATATAAGAAAGACAAGATTAATTGAAGAAAATGAAATATGTAAATACTAACCAGAAATCCTTGTGCATTAATTTGCTAATTTTAAAGAGCTTTAAAAATTTTGTATGTTTTGGATAAAACAGTCTCCGGGACAAGTTTGCACTTCCGCTGAGTGCAAAAGTTGTCACCTTATATTTTGGAGTTAAGTCAAAATGAAGTTGATAACTTGGTTGGTATTGGTTCCCTGATATTTGTCCTAAAAAATTTTGGCTCTAGCACCACTGTTGAAAAAGTTATGCCCCTTTTTTCAACAATTTCCTCAGAGGAAAAGTTGTTTTCCTCAAGGGAAATCAAATTTCCCTAAAGGAAAAAGATTTTTCCTTAAGGGAAATTGTATTTTCCTCAAGGGAAAAAGATTTCCCTTAGGGAATTTGCTGCATTAATATTTCCTTTGAGGAAATTCTATTTCCTGTGAGGAAATTTGCGGCTTCAAATTTTCCTTTGAGGAAATTTTATTTCCTCTGAGGAAATTTGAGGCTTCAAATTTTCCTCTGAGGAAATTTGCAGCTTCAAATTTTCCTTGGAGGAAATACTTTTTCCTGTGAGGAAATTTTGTCAACTGCAATTTCCTTTGAGGAAATATTTAACAAACACTTTTCCTTGAGGGAAAATTCAATACCACAAATTTCCTCTAAGGAAAACATTGTTCTCCAAATTTCCTCTAAGGAAATTTCTGTACATCAACTTTCCCTGTAGGAAATGCTTTCCCCTATTTTTACTCATTGTAAATTTCTTCACTATACAAACAGTATGAACATAATGTTTACAAGACTTAATAAATGATACAAATGATATTTAAACTTTAATAAATTTTTGACTCAAAATTATCATGACATACAAAACCAATATAGTGAGTCTGACTGTTTAGGTCAAGGTATTGTACATACTTTATATGACTTTAACTTTGATTTTTAAAATATTTTTTGTAGCAAAGTATTCTGTTTTCTTTGTTATTGTTTCAATTGTATACATTAATAAGCAACCAATTTGAATGTCATACCATTTGTGGAGTTCTTAAGAATGCGTTCATATTTGCAAATTAAATAATAAAATAAACACTTTTCTTGTAAATTTTAATTTTCCTCTGTTTCAGCTGCTGTGTACAGTTATTCAATTCACTACGTAAAAGTTCATAACATAAATTATTCCATTCACTAAACAATTTCCTTCAATTCTTAGAGAAAACATTTTTGCAATTTGTTCTTCGAAGATCTTCTTCAGTATATTTGATATGAGGGAGCGATGTAAATGAGTGGATAAAGCTGGTGTTCCTTTCAACAACAAAATGCTATTTTTTTCTTCATTTCTCCCTTCTTTTGACGAATATATATAATATGATGTTGCATTTATACAATTGTGTTTTTCTGCATCTATGATAGAACTCCATTTTGTTTATAGCCATTATCATGTGATTATGATGAAATTTCCTATTTCTTTTTTGCAGGAAAGCACACATTTCATTTCACATTAATCCAATTAGCGCACCATGTAGATAGATATCAACTTTCAGTTTCCTCTTCAGTATTGACCTATTGATCATGAAAACCAAGATGTCTGATCACCTATAAATACACAAAATAAACAAATAAAATGTTATAAATGGAGAGAGAAACAGCAATAAAAAAGCTTATTTTGTCATGTTTATGAACATTTTAAGAATATTTCCTTTCTTACTTGCATGACTTGTGAGTTCTCTTAATTCCGTGCTTTTTGTCTATGGGTTTTTATATTACCCCGGTAGTTGATTTTGTGCATTTTATCAATCTTTCGAGTTGAGGCAATTGCAACGGTTATTTTTACAGTTTGTTCTTTATATGTTGAGCTGTTTAACCACTGTCCAAGGTTAAGGAAGGGTTGAGTGCTCACAAACCTGATTTTTTTATTACATGTATTAGTTTTTATTGATTTTTAACTAACTGTCAGTAGCTGTGAGTACTAACAGATCTTTGTGTCTTTTCGATTAAGAGAAAGGTATACATTTCCTGCTTAGTTCGGACTGTTTATTTTTTTTGCAGGAAATCTACCGGTATGTCATTTGTTGTCTGGTGAAGAGTTGTCTTATTGGCAATCATGCCACATCTTCTTATTTTAATATAACCTTGCCATATTCTGATTGTGCCTGTTCCAAGTTCGGAGCCTGTAGTTTATTCTGACACTCAAATTTAGTGGTTGTAGTTGTTTCATATCTGTCATATTTATTTTTTTTTAATTTGTTTTGTTATAAACTAGGCAATTAGTTCTACAGTTGGGATTATTTCAATTTTTCGTCTGAGGGCCTTTTATAGCTGACTACTTTGACAATAGGGTATGGACTTTCTCATTATTGAAGGCCGTCACTGGCCTATAATTGCTATCTTAGAGCAATGATCAATAGTTTTCATATTTAATATGCCACATCTTTTTATTTTTATAATAATCATGATAATCATCTTTCAAGGGCAATAACTTTTATAAAAGTGGCCTTATGAGTCTTATCGAGCATCACTGATGAGTGTTTTGTAGACGAAACGCGAGTCTGGCGTAAATACAAAATTTAATCCTGGTATCTATGATGAGTTAACTTACCATTTAGGTTTTGTTGACTTCTGCAAATTTTAAATTACCTATCATTTCTGCTGTTTATAATTTCTCTGCATCTTCTATAGTTCTTGTCCTACACATAAAAAGAGTAAAAATTATTATTTAATGACATCTTGCATCAATAATTATTTTGCTGTTTAATGTATATATCAATACGTGTTTAATAAAAAGCTGTACCATGAGTGCTTGATAAGCTTGTTGCCCTTTTAGCTTGGGTTTATGCTTTAAATGAATTTTAATGATCAACTACATTATAGAAAAACTCTGAGCACTGCGCAACTAAGACCCCCCACCCACCTACAAAAAACAAAACTACAGGCTCTAAAGAGCCTGTGTCGCTCACCTGACTCTATTTGGGTTTTTGAAATCATATAAAAAAGATAAAAATCATAACAGATACTTTAATAATGATTGAGGCCATATTTGGTTTAATATTGTCCTACTCCGCTGGCGGCCGTCTTGGATGATGCATCAGCTACAGAGTAACAACACTTGGTCAACACCTCATAAGGAACATTCATGCTATGTTTGGTTTCATTCCATTCAGTGGTTCTCTAAAAGAAGACATTTGTATGTATTTCCTATAGGGTCCTATCTTAAACGAAGTCCCCCGCTGCTGGCCATCTTGGATGATAGATCGGCAACAAAGTAACAACTCTTGGTCAGCACCTCATAAGGAATTCAGTGGTTCTCTAGAAGTTCAAAATGTAAAAAGTTAACAACGGCAACGGACGACGACGGACGCCAAGTGATGAGAAAAGCTCACTTGGCCTTTCGAGCCAGATGAGCTAAAAAAGGACATGCACACAGAGTGGTATTCATTGAAACAAAACATGAAAATAATTTGGCTCCATTTAAAGGGATATTGCAAGTGTATATACATTTTGTAAGTTTAAGGCCGTGATTTTTGAACAAATACAATTCTAAAACCTTCCAAAGTGTGAAAATGGACAATTTTAAACAATTTTCCAACAACTAAAATTCCATAACTCTGCATCTTATATAAAAATAAATAGGGGATGATACTCCGGCTTGCATATCATATAAAGTTATAAAGGAAGATAACTGAAGAACGGTAAAATTTATACTACTAAAATTATAACTTGATCTGATTTTGTGGTAAAAAGTATTGCTTTAAAGTTTAATAAAATTTGGTTGAGGCAAACTTAATTTAGAGGACGGAAACGTAAAATTCATCATTTTTTCCATCTGTAAAGGACATAACTCTAGAACAGACTGAGTCAGTAAAAGTGACACCACCAAAATTCAAACTGTTTTTTGTGGTAATAAGCATTGTGTGCAAGTTTCATAACATTTGGTTGAGGCAAACTAAAGTTAAAGATAGAGAGCCGGAAACCAAAAATTCAGCAATTTTTCCATTTGTAAAGGGGCATAACTCTAGAACGGTAACACTGACACCACCAAAATTCACACTTGATCTGAGTATTGTGGTAATAAGCTTTTGTAAAAGTTTTATAACATTTGGTTGAGGCAAACTAAATTAGAGAACAAAAACCAATGACTTTGGGACAGACGGACAGACGGTCAAGGGTTGACCCACTATCACATGACTATGGGTCATAAAAATGTAAATGGAGTTTATGTTAATATTTAAAATCAATTCACCAAAGTTTCATTAAAATTGGTGAAAGCATTCTTGAGACTATCCAAAGTCTCAATATACAATAAAAACTTAAATCAGAATTTTTTTTTTAAATTGAAAGGGAAATTATCATGATTATGTTAATTGGCAATATTAATAAATACATGCAACAATTTCTGAAATTTACAGTATATAGGCTTTTAACCCCACCATATTTTTGCACCTGTCCCAAGTCAGGAGCCTATATGTGGCATTTGTCAGTTTTGTATGATTTTTAATTTTAGTTTCTTTTATATATTTCGGAGTTTAGTATGACGTCCATTATCACTTAACTAGTATACATTTTTGTTAAGGAGCCAGCTGAAGCACGCCTCAGGCTGTGGGATTTTCTCGCTGCATTGAAGTCACATTGGTGACCGACTCATCTGCTCTTTGGGCAGGTTGTTGTCTCTCTGACACATTCCCCATTTCTATTTTCAATTCTATTTTAAATTCAATTATAAATGTAAGGCTTCTTGTTGATTTGTTTTACATTTGTCATTTCGAGGCCTTTTATTATATTTACAGCTTTCTATATGCATAGGTGCTTGAGGACAGGATCCTGTTTTGAGCCCCCCCCCCCCCCATAGTCCCTCCCCCTTATTATCATAAATCTTAGATTTTTCAATATATATCACTTATTTGTACCATATACATACTAATATACCATATTTTTACTCTTAATATGCATGTTTACTATCAACGTGAATCTCGACTCCTGTCCTCAAGCACCTATGTCTATATGGTGTGAATTTTGCTCATTGTTGATGGTCGTACGGTTATCTATAGCTCAGCGAAGCAACATCACAACTGTTTCCAAGTTTGTGAAGTCAGAGGACTATATTCATCTTTCCGACTTTCAGATCATTTGTTGATTTTTCATGAATATGTGCCATTCCAATATGAAATGCTAAATCATGTATACATTAAAAAAAAACTTTAAACTAGGATACTCATTTGGGGAACTAATGATTTGTTGGTTTTTCCCTAGTCCAAATAATTATGACGTCTGGCAAGGCTATTTTTTTTTCTGGGACGGCTAAATAGCCTTGCAAGACGTCATAATTATTTGGACTAGGTTTTCCCCACCATCGACATCGTCCTGTGGACGAAACGAGTTTGGCGCATTAACAAAAAGATCATGTCTGTAGTGACAAGTTAGTGTGTGTGCTTACCAATATTTGAATTTTATGAGCCTTCTTTTTGAATATTTTTTTTCATTTTTTGGTGCAATACTGACGTCGAGTGCTGTTGTTGTTGTGCTGTTTATTTTTTACAAAAGCGATCAAGTAATGCAGGGGAAGGAAACTTACTTAAAAGACCAAAATGAGTCGCAACTAATGGTACATAAATATTTTACTATGCAGTCAGTATCCTGATATACATGTATATACTCTTAGACTCATTTCACAGAAAAATCGTACAAGTGAAAATACTCGTTAGTCATGAACATTTTAGATCACTTAAAATTTAGATTTTATAACTTAGATTACGAAAGATGATAATTTGTCAAATAAGCCCTTGTAACCAGGTGCTGCATTTTTTAGCACGTGTCAAAAAACAGTTAAAAGTGCCGGGATCTGACAGAGCTTTCAAGAGCTATTTCTGTTACTGTGAGTTTATTATATATTTATCACAAAAAGCTAATGCTAATTTCTTTTCATTTAATATGGGTCTATATGAAGCTCCCACCCCTCCTCCAGCTTATCTGATTAATTTACGATCACTCTGAGTAAAGAAAGTAAGTCACAATTGCTTATATAAGGTATTTTAAATTCTGGTTGATAGTTGTCTCATCACCAATCATACTACATCTCCTTATTTTTTTTTACAATAAAGCTATATTTAGATGCGGTATAGTGATGAATGTGTAAACATGCAGCATGCTTGTAAATAATTGTTAAAATACAGCACAAAAGATGCATAATATATCAAACTCGAGTCAACGCCATGTCAAAAACTAAAAAAACAACAACAAAAAAAAGGCCAAATGACAAATAGTCTATAAAAACAACTATAGCATACCAAAATATATAATTTGTAAAGACTTGCATGCAACTAGGCCTATACAGTAGCTCTATGTTCTTATAGATCTCATAACATTACGATTAAAAGTCAGATTATGTGTGTGTAAGTTTATTAGAAAATTCAACGAGACACGTCCTAATCAGGTAAAATCCAAAATAACAATTTACAAATTCAGATCTACTGCCTGTTGTATATTGCTTACATGATTGTATATTGCCAAACGAATAAATATGTCTGGTACGGGATGGCGGCTTCGAAGCGGAGACAAAAAGACCCAGATAAATGAAAGTGTAGAATTTTTGTTGTGGAGAATTTTTTTTTAAAGAACTAGATTCATATCTCAGAATTTGAATATAGCATCTCGTTTTCTTTAGATAAATTGTTAGCTATTACTGACTATAATAATTACCCCCTTATAAGTATTCGCAAAACATGAAGTTAATGATCAATGAATATGAAAACATTTTATAAAGTATAAATATTGGTAAACGGACAGCAAGTCATAGGACTATTATAGTTCGAATAAATTAGTTTACAATAACTGTTGAAAAGTTATGAGAGAAAAATCTGGATGAATTTATTTTTATTAGAATGATTTATTTTACAGTAAAGGCTTCATATTTTTAATCAGTTATTTTAAAAGAAAGGTGACATGTTTAACACCATGGAGACAGTAAATTAACAAACTACTATGATGGATTTTTTCTTTACAATCATTGATCATTATTAATATTTGAGAATAAATTTTGTTTACAATTCGTTTTCATAAATAATGGTTCAAGAAAAAAACTTTTTGAAAATTAGTCTGATAGTTTCCAAAGAAAAAAATATCTTAAAAACTGAACTGTGAGTTTTCAATCGTTACGTTTTGTTATACTTTTTTAGTGTTAATCTCAGGAAAGACAAATTTGGTGATAAAAATCGATTTGTTGGTCTTTAAAAAAAAAACATACGTCATAATGTAATCTTCATCTGGAGATATTCATTCCCTACTGTAAAATATTGAGTTTTTGGTTGATTAATGTCGGGTGTGTCTGACGTACCGAATAATATATGATAGGTACATGTAGGTCTTGTAATTGAGACCGCCCGTGATACGGTCGGAAAATTTCGACTGCCAACGAAAAAGGATGGACAGAAAATTGGCCTAATACCAGGCTACTTATAGTCCACTTGAAGAGTTGCTGCAAGGATTCAGCGTCCCCATTCGGACGTGTCTGAGCACAACCCAATGGACGTTCCACTATCATTACTGCTAAGGATTTATTGCCGGTCAGAAGAAGACCTGTAACGACGCTATTTCTATAGTTACTCTAGTTCGCTAACGAATTCGCTTCTTATTCCATTGAATATAAAGGAAAGAGTTATCTAATATATATGTATATATATATATATATATATATATACACGTCTAAATTGAAAACAACGTTCAAACCTATGATTGCGTTGGATAAAAACCGCAATTTTTTTACGTGTGCATGTAAAACAAATTTCTTGGTAGAGGGGTCTAAATACAGCACAAACAACATTTTCCAAAAGACCAAAAAGTGAAAAAGTATATTTTAACAAAACGCATTTGACTAACAGGTCGAACAACTGATGTTCTTAAACCCTGCTGACTGCCATTGGCTATTACCAAATAAATTGATCACCAGATGTAAAAAATGGATTTTACATATTAATTAAATACCAAACAGAAAACAATAAACTTACGGAAAAGATGGTATACCGCAAACATGAGGTGCAAAAATTTGTACACCATATCCGGATTTCGACAGTGATGTTAGGGATCGAAACGGTATTTGGAAGGCCATTTAATATATATAGGAAAAAAAATAAGACTGAAAATGCACCAAATATTTATATTCAATATGAATACTCACATTTTGTCTATTACAACAACAAGTTGTTCAAAAATTGTTGTAATAGACAAAATGTGAATATTCATATTGAATATAAATATTTGGTGCATTTTCAGCCTTATTTTTTTTCCCTATTTTATGCACAGCATGGACAAAATTTAAAACTTTTTAATATATATATATATTTTTCTTGAACTACTATAAATAAAGTAGTTCATTTTAAAATGTATTCTTTAAAGGTTAAGAAAACAATAAGTTAAAATGGCTGGTACATATATGGTTTCATGGCTAATACCAAAAAGGTATAGCCAATTTCCCGTTTATTTTTTTTCGTTGTTTGGTTCACATGTTCAAATTTAATAAATTGATGAATTTAATAATTTATTGATATCCTAAATCTTTGTTAATATATTTACTTCGGTAGAAAAGAAAGTGAATCTTCTCATCGGGACTTTTATTAATCTGCATAAAAAATTATCTCTTATCTATTTTGGGATTGAAAAAAATATCTTTAAAAAATGCGGTTTCGAGCCTATTTCTTCATTTTAATTTGGTTACACGTTCAGCAATAATTGATACAAATATGATACATTACCAATGATAAGGCCATATATTTGAAGCTGTTCAAAGTTTTGTACATTATAGCTGGGACTATTATACTAAAAAATAGTTAGTATAATAGTCCCAGATTATAGGTACGTGTATCAGATTGGACATTTTTTTTTATTGTTCTATATAAATAATCTCACTATAAGTTATCTCAGGTCTAAACAAAATGTTACTATGAGTTTTCTAATGAGTTTTGTTTGATAATTTTTTGTTTAATTCAGTTAAAAGCTTGGTTTTTTTTACACGAGAAGGTCTGCTAAAAAGTTTATGATGATCTCTTTTTTTTCAGCATAACAAACGGATACTCTTTAATGTACACTAGGTGGACTTTCCTCTATTCCGATGAAGGCAGAGCACGTCTTTCATTTAAAAGATTAAATCGTTGTTTTGCAACAGACGGCGGCACATCGGGCATTGACTTACCATTTTATAATTTGTAACAATTATGATTAACCATATATTTATGAGTTATAACAAAATTATCTTTTATACATCTTTATTTAAGATGATCGAGATTTGAGAATGATATGAAAATAATAAAATATATATTACAAAAAAAAAGTTATCTCAGGTCTAGTTATCTAGTATAAAATATATTCACTGGAAATAAGCCCTTTAAAACACAAATCCCCGTTTACTCATTGCGAAGTTTATTTGCTAGTGTTTTTTTAATCTTTTTTTTTAATGATTTTATTATATTATCTTTTTTGTGAAAATTTTGAGTGGTTGAACATGAAATGGACACCGATGCTACAAAGAAAATTTGTTTAATGTCATCTGTTGCAATATATACTAAGTATTACACGTGGACAGGATGTTCCCCAGAAAATTAAGGTATTCAAAATAAGTTATACACACCCCAAGGGTACACGCCACTGTCATATGGAAAATTACTGGGTCACCAGTAAACTGGTAATCAGCCATGCAACTAATCAGTTGACTGACCATGCCACTACAATTTAAAAAGTTTGTCGTTAGATCAAAATGAAATATTTATTTTAATTTAAAATTGAAGAACTAAAAGGATTTATCATAATTATGAAAGGAAATAATTCAACAAAATCGGATTATTTCCCAAAAGATTATATATTTTTTAAATTTTTTCCGGGGAAAATAGAAAACTGTATCAGAGACATATATATATAAAGGGTCCCATCAAGGATTTTATAGAAATCCTTGGTCTCATGAAATGGATCTCACACAGACATGCATAATTGAAATTTATACATTGATTGATTCTATGATTTCTTGAGAAATCAGGAGCGAAATATAACAAATATTTAGTTTTGATATTAAATTAAATTTACTTTTCCTCGCTATAATTCATTTGACATAACATTGAGGGATTTAAGGGTCTGTCCGTACAACGTTAGTATTTCACATGACTTATTTTCGCGCTTCGCCTTGAAGCTCATTATTCAGACTGTTTCAGACAAGATGATGAAAATAACATGCAAGGCACTTTTTTTTCGATCATCGTGAAGTGCACTCTCCCCCTCTTCAAGAATTGTATATTTATAAATCCTCGTCCTTTTTAAAATTACCACACTCTTTGTGATTACCGTTATGCTATTATGCTAACAGTAATTAACCCGGGACTTGATTTACATGTAATATCAGGGGCGATTCTAGCCAGGATAAAGGGGGTCTTAATACATAGGCAGATCCAGGGGGGGGGGGGGGGGGGGCTGGGCCCCCCCTTTGGTGGGAAAAATTTGGTTGATTATATAGTGAATCACTGAAGCATGACTGGAGCGGGCCCCCCTTAGATCAGTCGAATGTAGGACAGAAAGTCACAGGACAAAAAGTCACAGACAAAAAGTCACGGACAAAAAGTCACAGGACAAAAAGTCACAATTCAGTTTTGAGATTATTTTTCTTTAAACAAGAAAACACAAATTTAAAAAATTAAATTTTTGTTTTTTCTTGAACTATTATATATGAAGCAACTTCGTAATTAAAATTTATTCAATAAATATCAATAATGATCAAATAATTGTTATGAAAACAACATGTCAAAGTGGCTTGGTACTTAAAAGGCTTCATTGTGCCAAGAAATATATCCTTTGCATGATTAAAATTTAATAAATTTTCATTTATCAAGGCTTATGAACAATTTCCTAAACTTAGAAATGAATATATGTAATAAAAAGAAAATATTTCAAGATCTTTCTCTTATATATTCAAACAATTGTCAACAAATTATTTGTGACTTTTTGTCCTGTGACTTTTTGTCCTATCAAATTTGTGACTTTATGTCCTGTGACTTTTTGTCCTGTGACTTTCTGTCCGTTTACCAGATCAGTCAGCCCCCCCCCCTTACAAAAAGTTCTGGGTCCGCCACTGAAATATATGTCTCCATTAAATCAGAGACATATATGTCTCTGATTAAATGCAATGATCGTTCACAAAAAGGGGAATCAAACCCCCGGATCCCATCCCCCTTCGATCCGCCACTGATTGTGAATATAAATATAATTGTTACTTAAAAGTCATAGACTAGTACTAGCTCCGAGCACCTGTTTGGGGATATATACAGCTAATTAACCGTAAATAACTGCGAGATAATGAATAACAAGTTGATAATTGTCTATTCTCTGCTAATTAATGTACCTGCAATTCACCCTGATTCATTTGTGAGACCACCGACACTAATAATATTACCTCAAAGTTAGAGGTTCTCCGTTACTGGGAACTTCATATCGGATCCGATCAATTTATTGGTTCCATTCCCCCTAGTAATAATGATCCATTTGCAGTGACGATGACAATCAAAGGTATACTCATTACTTCTTCTTCTTCTTCCTGGTACGGGAAAGACTCCGATGCCGGAGTGTGGAATATTACTGTTGATTTTGCATGATAACATACATGTTATGTCAACTCACTTCTCCTTCCTACGGCGTCAGAGAGAGAAAAAAAGCCTTGCAATGCGTCATAATTATTTGGACTACTTCCATATGACTTTAAAAAAAAACAAACAATAGTTTATTTCACTGATTGAGATTGGACTGACGAGACATTTCAGCATGTGAAATCTTAATTGTTAGTCCAAGTACACAGTTATCATCCGTTGATTTTCATTTTTTACAAAAAGATTTCCTAGTGTGGACCATGTATTACTTTAAAATTTATTTATTTATATTTTTTATGCATAAAAAGTAAGTACAATGAAGTAGGGGGATGAAATTATTTTATTTTAGTTTGAGAATCACTCATACTTCTTGTATGATGTCACCTTAGCCTACAAATTACCGAAAAGAAACACTTTTTTATTTCCTCTAGCTTATGTGTATGCCTTTTCATATACATGTAAAAATGTGTTACTGCCTATATATTGACCTTAAATGTTATTCAGTCTTCCATGGCCTAATGGGACCTTGTTCTACTCATGTGGTATGCTATAAGCAGATAAGTAACTTTCTTTCCTTTTGAAATACAAATAATTTTTTAAATATACATGAAGAATTTTTATATTAGCCGCTCCCCCCCCCTTAATTTTGAAATCTCTAATTTTAGGCATAGGCTCATATAAATTCGACTTTTGAAGAATTGAAATAAATCTGAGACAGCAAATGAGTATTGAGCTGCTTTACATTAAAATACATTATGTACATACATGTGACATACACAATTATATATAAATAGTTATAAATACATTTAAAAAGCAATTTTTTGCAATATTTAAATTATGTAGGCCCAAATTTTGATAGTTAAACGTTAAACTTTAAACGGCAAAAAATTAACAACCCAAAGTTCAAACTTATAGTCTTTAATGTATATATGCTATTGCCATGAAACTAGGTAAACTGTCTTATAATTCTCTAATCTTAGTTCATGCCAAGTTTGATTAAAATTAGTATTTCTACTCTATTAGGTCTCTAGTGTGGATATAGTGTATAACTTGCAAATTATTTTCATACTCCTTCCAAATTTATTGCGGATGAATGACATTTTTACCAGATATTCGGAATCCTCTGGTTTTATCCATGCAGTGCCATTAAAAAAATTTAGCCCGCAAACCCCTACTTTTCTTTTCATATTTTTATTACATAGTTTAAAAAGCCATATTTGAAAATCTTATAAAATCCTTGTTATTTTTCCATAGCTTTTGAAAGAAAAAGGTGCCAGTGTTAAGTGTATGAAAAGTCTAGAGAGAATCACTTCCCGCCAAATTTTTAATGGCTTATATCTTAAAAACAAGCACACGGACCCTTCATTTTTTCTGTTTTTTTAGTTCCTTTATTCATATTATTTTAAAAAGCTTGTTATTTTGAAACGGAGTAGCGAACATCCTTAAGGCCAAACAAAAATATATATCTGTTTACGGTTACCCGACCGACCGTCCTTTTGAGCGCCGACCCTAAGTCATTTTATTTCCGTCGTAAGAGCAAAAATTAACTGAACTCGTGTCAAAAATGAAGTTTGTGTTGCCAATAATATAAATCAATTGCCTGATACATCCCAATGTTCACAATCGTGAATATGACAGCTGTTATAAGGAAATTCGTGACTCATGTGATGAAATAAACACTTTGCCGCCATTTTGTCCCCAACCAATAACCAAGGGAAATAATCCAATCATTAAAATAACGGGTAAAATTGGCCAAGGATCAACTCAGACCACGACAAGACGAAACGGCATGACTCAAAATCATGTCGCAAAAAATAAAATGAAAAAATAAAATAAAATGGAAATACCGACCTACCTAGCCTTTTTTTTAAAGTATGTAACCTTAAACAGACATATATTTTTTGGGGCCTAAGTAGTGATTTGGTATAGTTTGAAAAGGTCAAATATTAGTATGTCTGTGAAGTTGTCAAACTAAATTAAAGACCCTTTAAACATAAAATTATCCATATTTTGAGTTATAGCTTATAGATTTTTCTATTATGTTAATATGTCCTGTCCCAAAAGAAGTACACTACACTGTTAAAATCTCTTTTGGATAGAGCCAGCGCAATTTTTTAAATTTGCCTTTTTGCTCATCGTTCCGAAGGAACAGTGCGATTTTGCCATCACTTGGCGTCCGTCGTCGTCTGTCGTTGTTTTTCGTCAACCATTGGCGTCCGTCGGGTGTAAACTGTTTCATACATCTTCTCCTCTACTGAACCAATTCCTACCAAACTTAAGCTGAATGATCTTTAGGGTATTTACAATAAAGTTTGTGTTTTGTTACATGGTTGTCATGGCTAAATATGAACATAGGGGTAAATGCAGTTTTTGGCTTTTATCTCAAAACCCAAAGCATTTAGAGCAAATCTGACACAGAGTTAATTATTCATTAGGTATTCAAAGTTCTATCAGCCCTGAAATTTTCTGATGAATGTAATAACCCATTGTCATGATTGTTGGGTTGCTGTCACTTAATTGGTAATTTCAAGAAATATTTGCAGTTTTTGGTTATTATCTTTAATATTATTAATGATAAAGATAAACTGTAAACAGCAAAAATTTTCAGCAAAGTAAGATCTACAGATAAGTTTCTATAACCAGAATTGTCAATGGACCTCTTAAGGAGTTATTGCACTTTAACGACAATTTTACACAATTTGTTTATCATGTTTTCTAACTTTAAAAAATCTTCTCCTCCGAAACTACTGAACCAATTCCAACCAAACTGAGGCTGAATGATCCTTAGGGTATTTAGAATAAAGCTTGTGTTTTATTTTCTGTTTCATCAATAAACATGGCTGCCATGTCTAAAAATAGAACATAGGGGTAAAATGCAGTTTTTGGATTATATCTCAAACACTAAAGCATTTAGAGCAAATCTTATGTGAGGTAAAATTGTTCATTATGTCAAGTTCTATCAGCCATTAAATTTTCAGATGAATCTAACAATCCATTGTTGGGTTGCTGCCACTAGATTGGTAATTTTAAGGAAACTGCAGTTTTTATTTTGTGGTCAAAATATTGGTATGACGTTGACTTTGGCGGCGTCATCGTCGTCCAAAGACACATTGGTTTTCACACTCAAACTTTAGTTGAAGTTAATGGATCTCGATGAAATTTTACCTTAAGGTTCAATACCACAAAAGGAAGGTTGGGATTGATTTTGGGGGTTATGGTACCAACAGTTAAGGAATTAGGGGCCAAAAATAAGCATTTTTGTAACTTCCGGACATAACTTGTGTGTTAGTGTATGGATCTCTCTGACATTGTACCACAAGATTCCATATCACAAAGGGAATGCTGGGATTGATTTTGGGGGTAATTGCCTCAAAATTTTAGGAATTAGGGGACAAAAAAAAGGGGTAAAAAACAAACATTTTTCTAGTTTCATGACAATAACTTGTGTGTAAGTGTATGGATCTTTCTGAAATTGTACTACAAGGTTCCATATCACAAAGGGAAAGCTGGAATTGATTTTGGGGGTAATTGCCCAAAATGTTTAGGAATAAGGGGCCAAAAATAAGCATTTTTCTAGTTTCCAGACAATAACTTGTGTTCAAGTGTATGGATCTCTCTGAAATTGTACTGCAAGGTACCATACCACAAAGGGAAGGCTGGGATTGATTTTGGGGGTAATTGCCTCAAAATTTTAGGAATTAGGGGCAAAAAAGGGGCAAAAAACAAGCATTTTGCTAGTTTAAGTACAATAACTTGTGTGTAAGTGTATGGATCTTTATGAAATTGTACTACAAGGTTCCATATCACAGGGGGAAAGCTGGGATTGAGTTTGGGGGTAATTGCCCTAAACGTTTAGGAATTTGGGGCCAAAAAGGGGCCAAAAAACAAGCATTTTTCTTGTTTCCAGACAATAACTTTGTGTTCAAGTGTATGGATCGCTCTGAAATTGTACTGCAAGGTACCGTACCACATAGGGAAGGCTGGGATTGAGTTTGGGGGTGATGAATCATAAGGGGGTTGAAAATGTTGGGGGGATTTTTTTTACTTTTTTTCCTTTTGTTTTCTTTAAAATTTTCCATTTTAAATTGGTTATTTCTGATTTATATATAAAAGCAAATAATAATGATACGGTTTGAATAGGTAAATTAGAAATTTTTAAGTTCTTAGACCACATTCATTTTGTGAGCCTCTTGTTTTAATTGCTTCTGTAAGTAATATATTAATTTGAAATTTTGACGACAGACACATACAGATTATACTGTTAACAATATTTCAGAGTTTAATGTTGTCAAGCACACAAATCATAGAAAAATAGTTAATCACGTCATTGTTGTCCATTGAAAAATTAGTATGAACACGATGAAAAAGTACGGGAATGTTTGTTTGTTAAACTATTGACCGTGGTTATGTCTTTGAAACTGTTGACTGGCAAATAGTCTGTGAAATGAAATAGCACAAATATTTCATTCTTTTTTATATTATGGTATATAGAAAAACACATACTGATGTATCATAATAGTTATAGTGACTGTCATTAAATTATAGTTTTTACCTTTTTTAAGTTTAGGGCAAGAAATATAGAAGATAAAGAAAAATATAAACAATTACAACTGTACAGTAGAAATGATCGGCAAAACAAGATAAACAGAAGACAACAAGGCCTAAATGGTAAGACCACTTCTATATAATAAAAGTGATTGCCCTTGAATGATGACTATTATAAAAATAAGAAGATGTGGTATGGTAAATGAGTTATCTATCCACCAGAGTTCAATGAAGTGGATGCAAGCAATTAAAGACCAATGACGGCCTTCAATAATGAGAAAACAATCATGTCTGTGAGCACTCCACCTAACCATAATCTAGGACAGTGGTTCAAATAGCACAACATATGAACAAACTGTAAAAACTGTTGAAAGTGGCTCAACTCATTATCACTGCAAGGCACTAAAACGACTGATATTAAGTCGTGGACACAAAGCACTGAAATAACAGAACTCATAATCATGATTAGTAGGAATATCAAATTTAAGTTTCTCAAAATGTTCATATTAAACATGATAAAATAAGCTTATTTCATATTGCTGTTTTTTTCTCTATTTATATTTTGTGTATTTATAGGTGCAGAGACTTCTTGGTTTTCATGATCATCAACAGATCAATACAGAAGAGGAAACTTAAGGTGTGCTAATTGGATTAATGTGAAATGAAATGTGTGCTTACCTGGAAAAAGAAAAAAGGAAATTTCTACAAAATGGCTGTAAACAAAATGGAGTACAATCATAGATGCACAAGAACACAATTGTGTAATTGCAACAACCTACACTGAAGGATTAGGGAGAAATGTAGAAAAAAAAGTATTTTTTTGTCGAAATAAACACCTACTTTATCCACTCATGTACATAGCTCTGTCATATCAACTATATAGAGGAAGATGTTTGAAGAACAAATCGCAAAAATGTATTCTCTACCAATTGAAGGAAGATGTCTGGTGGATGGAATTATTAATGCACTGAACTGTTTTGTAGGGGATTGAATAATTGTACGCAGCAGAAAAGTTAAATTAACATGAAAAGTGGTTATTTTATTTAATCCGCAAATATGAGCACAATATTAATAACATCACAAATAGTATGATATTCATAGCATTTTGCTTATTATTGTATTGTCTCAAACAGCTAGCCTATTGTTTTTGTATGTCATGTTACTCATCAGTGAACATTTTATTAAAGTTTTAACTATCTTTTGTATCAATTATTCAGTCTCAGGAAAAATTATATTCATACTGTTTTTACTGTTATGAAATTTTCATAGAGGAAAATTGAATGAGAGAAATTTCCATAGAGGAAATTTGGAGAACAATGTTTTCCTTAGAGGAAATTTGTGGTCTTGAATTTTCCCTCAAGGAAAAGTGTTTGTCAAAAATTTCCTCACAGTAAATTGCTGTTGACAAAATTTCCTCACAGGAAAAAGTATTTCCTCAAAGAAAAATTTGAAGCTGCAAATTTCCTCACAGGAAAAAGTATTTCCTCAGAGGAAAATTTGAAGCCTCAAATTTCCTCAGAGGAAATAGAATTTCCTCAAAGGAAAATTTGAAGCCGCAAATTTCCTCACAGGAAATAGAATTTCCTCAAAGGAAATATTAATGCAGCAAATTCCCTAAGGGAAATCTTTTTCCCTTGAGGAAAATACAATTTCCCTGAAGGAAAAATCTTTTTCCTTCAGGGAAATTTGATTTCCCTTGAGGAAAACTACTTTTCCTCTGAGGAAATTGTTGAAAAAAGGGGCATAACTTTTTCAACAGTGGTGCTAGAGCCAAAATTTTTTAGGACAAATATCAGGGAACCAATACCAACCAAGTTATCAACTTCATTTTGACTTAACTCCAAAAATTAAGGTGACAACTTTTGCACTCAGCGGAAGTGCAAACTTGTCCCGGAGACTGTTATAAACTATGTAACATTCCAAGATTAATGAATCAGATGTTATTATAGTAAATGACAAGCGATGCAATGCCACGAAGCTACGGCCAGATGATAATTATAAAACAAGTGCATAGCATCATTTATAACATTGTTCAATATTTGAGAACAGATCAAATTTCAAATACTGTATTTAAATCACTTGATAAAGGTTTGACGTTTATCTATTTAAATAAAGTTTATCTACTGGGACACAGAAATGTATGCATAAAATAGTCTTGAAATAAAAATCGTCGATTTGCAATTGAAAAAACTTTGAAGTATTCATATTTTTTGTCGCTTACCAGTGAAAAAAACCATCGTAAAAAAATCCATTCGCAGGTTCTTGAATATCTCAGCAATACTTGATTTTTGATTTTGATTTTTAATTATTTCTATCAAAGTTCTATGATTGTTCGAGGAAAAACGATATCTAAATTAGTATTGATTATTACTAAATTAATTGACGCTAAACATATGGAACGCCACAGCTGTCCTATGTGGTACTCTGATATTACGTTATGTTGTATTATTATTACTTGATGATATTTTGTCTTACATAATATGGTTTTGACATTACGTAATGATGTTTTGATATTACTCAATATGGAATAGTCATTACTTAATGATATTTCGATATTACATGATATGGTTTCGTATGGACTTGATATAGTTTTGTCATTACTTAATATGGTTTTGTCAATTCTCGATGTGGTTTCCTCATTATTTAATGTGGTTGTGTTATTAGGCAATGTGGTTTTAACATTACTTGATGTGTATGTGGCTTAACGTAATGTAGCTGTTTCATTACATGATGTGGTTTTATTATTTCATAATGATGATTTGTCAATTCCTTATATGGCTTAAAAATTACATAATGATGTTTCAAAATTTGACGATTTTACACTACATGATGTGTTCGTTCCGATTTCCATGTTTCATTTGTCTCGGATGAGTGTGGCAATCCATCGAGTTAGAGTTCGATTTAAACTTCAAATTAGTCTGCGATTTAAACTTCGAGTAATTTTCGATTTCGAGTTAGAATTCAAGTCAAAATTAGAATTAAAGTTCGCGTTAGCATTGAGTTTCGAGTTGAACTTAGAGTTTGAGTTACCTTTTGAGATAGAGTTCGAGTTAGACTTCGAATTTAAGTCTCATTTAGATTAAGATTTCGAGGTGAAATAATATTGGAGTTATCTAATATGAGTTCGTATTTAAATTTTCTATCGCGGATCAAGGGCTTTTGCTAGGGCTTACGAAAAAGGGTTAAGGGGTATACGTACAAAAGATAAACAATGTTACAGTATACAAAACACCATATAGAAATCGAAATAAAGTTAGATGTGTGTGATTGCCAATGAGACAACTGTGACAGAGGAAAATGCAGCTTCGTTTATTATTTTGGACTTTAATATAAAATTCTCAATTTTGATATTTTGGACTTTAATTCTCTGTGTTTCATAATTTCTTTTTAATTCATGTTTTCGTTTCTATTTACATTTAATATCCAGGACTTAAAATCAACATGCTTTGATATGCAATTTAATTCTCAGTTTGGACATTGAGTGACATGTTTTATTCTATAGGTAATTAGTGACATTATACCTTTTTCATAATTATATATTTTTAAATATCATAATCAGATTAGTAAATTAACTTTATTCTTCAAGTTCTAAAAATAGTTTAATCCTTGTCAGTGAACAATATTACTCAAATTAATTGTTATTTGTTATGTCTATACTTGTCAATTCAATTGTGTATAAATACTTGTTTATAATTTTTATAAGCAAGATTTGGACTCAGGACTTTACACTGAACACAGTCCATCTGTAATAAAAGTATTCCATGCTGAATTATTGATTTATTCATCGCTAGTTCCAGAGTCTCGAGAGTTAGTTTACACCAGAGTTTCAGTGCCAAAGTTCTCATTGCTATTCACAGCAATCGTTCGTTGTGTGATCAGGTGCATCACACAGTTTCAGTAACAAGAGGCCATTCAGTCAGGCTCTTGTTACACAACCCTACAAGTCACCCAGTTTCCCCGGTGACAGATTGGTGGACGACGACGGCGTGCTGACTTTTTAGCTCAGCACACTATCCAGAGACCTCAAGCAGCCAAGCGAGTTCCCCAGACAAGTAGCGTAAACAATATTCAGCGATGGAGTACAGCTTTCGACCACAATGGAAACCATGGAACGTCCAGTCAGGTTATAGTCCAGCATGTGGAAGATGCGGTAAATTTCATAAACACTATATATGTAATTCCATCAATCAGAGATGCTTTTCTTGTGGAAAATTCGGACATTATTCGAGTAAGTGTTTTTCAAAAGCAACAAAGAACAGACAAAGTACACCAGTTCATGTAAAATCTCGAAAGCAAAAAGAACGTGATATAGCTAGAATACACAGCTATATTGAGCGCAAAAATATTATCCGAGCCTTACCGTTCTCTGGTATGAGAAATTCAGCTTTCGTTCAATATTTGGATATTGCAAATGTGCTTAAAACAGAACTAAATGGTGTTAAGCTGAAATTATCAGAGGAAAAACGTAAAAATTCAGAACAACAAAAGTGCATCCAGGTCTTAAAATTTCAATTGAACAATATAGAGAGTGTTAAATCCGAGAGAGACCAGTTAAAACACGAACTTGAAAAAATTCGGCAACACAAAGAACAAAATGCTTCGCCTATAAACGTACAAGAATATGTACATCAAATTCAGGAATTGGAAGACCAGGTTATAGAAATAGACAAGACTGTGAAAATGGTCCAGGATCTTTACTATTTACGTTCCACCGAATTTACGGATGAAATACAAACATTGAAAAATGAAAAATCAGACCTTCATTCAAAACTGCAATTTCATGAACATTCTATCAAACAGCTGACAGAAGAACTTCAAAGCCTTCGTCATAAAAACAACATGTTGTCTTCCAGCCAAAACCAACAGCGACCCAACTATAACAACAGACACTATAACAACCGCAGAGGAGGCCGATTTAGATAGTGCCAAGTCCGAGGACGGACTTAATTGGGAGGAGAGGCATATGTGACAGAGGAAAATGCAGCTTCGTTTATTATTTTGGACTTTAATATAAAATTCTCAATTTTGATATTTTGGACTTTAATTCTCTGTGTTTCATAATTTCTTTTTAATTCATGTTTTCGTTTCTATTTACATTTAATATCCAGGACTTAAAATCAACATGCTTTGATATGCAATTTAATTCTCAGTTTGGACATTGAGTGACATGTTTTATTCTATTAGCTAATTAGTGACATTATACCTTTTTCATAATTATATATTTTTAAATATCATAATCAGATTAGTAAATTAACTTTATTCTTCAAGTTCTAAAAATAGTTTAATCCTTGTCAGTGAACAATATTACTCAAATTAATTGTTATTTGTTATGTCTATACTTGTCAATTCAATTGTGTATAAATACTTGTTTATAATTTTTATAAGCAAGATTTGGACTCAGGACTTTACACTGAACACAGTCCATCTGTAATAAAAGTATTAGTATTCCATGCTGAATTATTGGTTTATTCATCGCTAGTTCCAGAGTCTCAACAATTAGTTTTCACCAGAGTTTCAGTCTCAGAAGTGTCATTGCTATTCAGAGCAATCGTTCGTTGTGTGGTCAGGTGCATCACACAGTTTCAGTAACAAGAGGCCATTCAGTCAGGCTCTTGTTACATACCCCACAAGTCACCCAGTTTCCCCGGTGACACAACTATCCACCAGAGTTTAAATACAGTGGATGTAAGCAATTATAGGCACCCGTAACTAATAACTAAACAACTTACGAAAAACAAATATGACAAACATGAAACAACGACAACCATTGAATTACAGGCTCCTGACTAGGGACAGGCACATAAAGAATGTGCACGTGGCGGTGTTAAACATGTCTGTGAGCGCTAAACCCTTACCCTATCATGGGTGAATAGTGTAACAGCACAACACAAGAATAAACTGTAAAAACAGCTGCGCCATGAGCGCATGATACGCCCGTCGCTTTTTCAAAGAATAAAGTTCAATAACTTCTCAATGTTATATCAGAAATTTATGAAAAACTAAAGGGAGGTTATCTCAATAGATATAAACCAGTCACTAAAGCACTTTGAAGATATTGTCCGAAAACTGGAAAATCACCCATTTTTTATGAATAATATCCCATAACTCGGAAATGTAAAATCTAAAATTTATACAAATTGAAAGGGATCTTGCGTCAATAGATATAAACAATTCAAAGTTTCTTGCAAATTGGTGAAAGTGTTTTCGAGTTATTGTACGAAAACTGGAAAATCCCCCTTTTTCAATAAATAAAACCCCATAACTCGGAAACGTAAAATCTAAAATTTATAAAAGACGAAAGGAAGCTCATGTCAATAGATATAAACACTTCACCAAAGTTTCATGCAAATTGGTTAAAGCGTTTTTGAGTTATTGTCCGACATGTTGAAGACGGACGGACAACGGTATACCATAATACGTCCCGTAAACGGGCGTATACAAATAAGATGAAATTGGCTTAACTCTATAGATCGGTATGACTGGGCAATATAAATCCATCAAAATCCTGGGGTGATCTCGGGTGCTCCGGAAGGGTAAACAGATCCTGCTCAACGTGTGGCACCCGTCGTGTTATTCGTGAAAGTACAAACCCAGTGATTTGGTCTAATTATATATATAATTCGGCAGGTCACATTCGAGGAAAAGAGGACGGGATTGTGGTTACGACAACTGGAACATATCCGCCGTCACCTGTTAAACAGATATTCTAAAAAGTTTAGTTTTTTTTCAATTTAGTGCGAGGTATATCAGAGAATGGAATTTATAAAAATATATATTAAAAGATTGATATTCGTATATATTCAAATGATAATACGCGCTAAAAAAAATCGGAGAATTCTTATTTTATAGAATTGATGCTTTGTCGCTTAGTCCGATAACCCATTTCCCTGTAACTTTAGTGTGAGTTGATTTAAAGTGTCTCATTTGTTGACAATAAAGTACAAGTAATTTGATATGTGTCCAGCCTGCGATATTAATGTCGCGGTAGTGAGACACAACAAACCTTTATTCTTCATCATTTAGATCGTTAGTTTACTCGTTTGAATTGTTTTTACATTTGTCATTTCTGGACTTGTCATAGCTTACTATGCGGTATGGGTTTTGCTCATTGTTGAAGACCATGCAGTGACATATAGTTGTTAACTGCTACGTCATTTGGTATGTGGTGGAGAGTTGTCTCATTGGCAATCATACCACATCTTCTTATTTTTATATAAGTTTTATTTACATTAAATATTACCAAATTAAACTATTTTGTCATGATAAATTTTTAAACCTCCATGATTTGTTATAAATCTTCTATATTGTCAATGAGATAAAGCATGTACAGAAAAACGTTTTTTTTTTAAATTTTGTTTTTTACCGATAAATGGAAGTTTTACAGTCAACATTACACTTTTGCAATGACAGCAGCAATTTCAGGTGAGACACAGGGTTTTCTGGAATTCTTCACGAATTTTTTGTAATACTGCTTCCATTTGAGAACTAAGGGAAAAAACGGCAGGACCAATTGGTTTGGGGATATCCCCCTTATGTCCAAATTATTGATATTTTTTGGGAACTTTTTTTCTTATTTTTGTCTGACGTTCCCCTTTTTCATACCAAATAACTCTGTACAACAACTGGAACTTTAATTTGAACTTTAACTCATCCGAAGCACATTAAACAAACGACATATGGAAATCGCGCTAAAAATAGAACTAATTTTTTCCGGTCAATGGTCACGTGGCTTTACCTCATCAAGTAATGTGATAACCACATCAAAGAATGACAGAACCTTATCAAATACTGAAACAAACACAACTTTCCATTATAATACATAGTTACATACAATTATGTACAGGTTTATGCATACGTGTACATGTAAGTGATTTTTAAACTTTTATATCAGAAGTACAATCAGGTATTCTTTGATTTTTGAATATGTATATTCCACTGGACGTTATATAAGCAAACAACAATTAATCAATTTTGTAATATAAATAAAATTGTCAGAGTTTTGGGTTTAAAGAAATGAAGCAATAAACATCTCTTTTGGTCAAAAATATTTCAATGGTATTTTATACAATAGTTAAATTTAGAACTATGTTATTCTTACCGTTTATAATTTGCATTGTATAGAGAGACGCACTGAGTCTCATATTAATTTCACCACATTTTCCAACACATCATAGTAAATAGAATGAATTTCATAACAGCGTGGACATGGTAACAAGGTAATTAAATGTTATCGTGTGTATCACTGGCTGTCGACAACAAAGACTTCACGCAATTACAGTATGTCAGGAGTCTCTCAATGGGGATATTATACATAATTACTATTTTTACACATGTCCATTCATAAAATAAAAGTTTTTGCATGAAAGTTTATAGGAATTTGTTTTGAATATATTTATATACTCACAAAAAAAGTTTCTTTTGACTGAATGAGTATATTCAGAGGTGATATCACCAAGTAATCGAGAAAAAAAACCAAACGTTCTGTGGATCCTTAAAAAAATAAGAAAATATTTATTCGTACGAGTTGATGTAGAGTAACCTACGATCAACTTTCATACTATGGTTATTTTTGTTGGTAATGAGAACCCCGGGCCTTCATAAAAAAATTAGTCCTCTGGGCTGCATAATGTTTTGCACGGAACAAATTTGAATTCCCGTCGAAGAATCCAACGATCAGATTTTCGTGAACATTTAAAGATCATTCTAACAAAAAATAATTCGTGAAAATATCAAGCAGCATATGAATCCGGTCTTTAGTGCAAAATTTACGTTGATTGGAGTCAGAGTAGCTTTTGTGGAAACATTGCTATTTATTTTAGATTTTGTTGAACACGTATAACAAAGGTTACGGGATCTATATTCTTTTACTACAAATTAAGCGGGGAATTTCACTGAATTTTGTCTTACTCAACTATTTTTTTTTATTTGAGGACGCATATTTGAGACAATTCTGCATAAACGTTTATTTGCAATTTTATTGATGCTGATTTTAAAGCCTCTTGCATAGCCACCCCCTTCCTTATTTTAACTGAATCAGGAATGGTCGCCCCCTTACAATTTGAAATTGTACTCACTTCTTTTTCGGTTTCTGTGTTTTATATCCATGAATTTAATAAATCTGTTTTGGAATAATTAATCATGTGCACAAGACTAAACTGGTCAACTGTAACACGAGATAATGTACAGGTTATTATGTCAACATAACAGTAACAGTATAATAATAACCTTTAAACAGCGTGCACTCGTTTAATTATTCTAGTATAAAAGGTATTGTGAACATATTTAATTCATGAATAGATACTGAAACACAAATTAAAAAAATATTAAGTATAATTCTAAATTAAATCGCTGTGATCCGTCCATTCGTTTTTTTCCAAATCAACCGAACGGCTGCATTTATTAGGTCGGGCACATTTCCTTATACGGACATGTATCATTTAGCATAATTATGCCCCCATCAATGCATGTATTAGGATTTGTTTACAAATAAAGCATTTTTTTTTATTTTGGCGATTGACCAATCCACTGAATGATTTGCAATGCATGATGGACTACTTGTCTATAACTGACACACTACTTAATTTTTCACTTATTGCCAGAAAAGAATTTTTCTTACTTTTTTTCTCTCGATTACTTGGTGATATCACCTCTGAATATACTCATTCTTTCAAAAGAAACCTTTTGCTGTGAGTATATAAATTTATTCAAAACAAATTCCTATGAACTTTCATGCAAACAAAATTATTTTATGAATGGACATGTGTAAAAAAGTAATTATGTATATCCCCATTGAGAGGCCCCTGATATACTGTAATTGTGCGAAGTCTTTGTTGTCGACAGCCAGTGACCGACACGATATCATTTAAATATCAGGTGTCCATGTTCACACTGTTAAGAAATTCATTCTAAAGTTACATTCTGATTCATTGGTTTAGGAAACTGATTAAACTCAAATTTATAACCATGTTTCTTCTTTCAACAGTAGCACTCATCCCCATATTGTGAAAAATATTTAAAATATTTTTCTATTATTCGAGTTTTGTTATTTCAGGCGATCAATATAAAATTGAGAATTGAAATGGGAAATGTGTCAAAGAGACAACAACCCGACCAAAGAGCAGAAAACAGTCGAAGGCCACCAATGGGTCTTCAACACAGCGAGAAAATCCCGCACTCGGAGGCGGGCTTTAGCCGGCCCCTAAATAAAAATGTGTACTAGTTCAGTGAAAATGGACATCACACTAAACTCCAAAACATATAAATGAACTAAAATTTAAAAATATACAAGACTAGCAAACGATAGAGGCTCCTGACTTGGGACAGGCGCAAAAATGCTGCAGGGTTTCACATGTTTTGTGAGATCTCAACTCTCCCCCTATACCTCTAGCCAATGTAGAATAAACAAACACACAGCAATGCGTACAGTAAAACTCAGTTTAAATGAAGTCCGAGTACATACTTATAAAATATGATAAAATAATATTTCTTTTATAAACTGTATTATATTATGTTTTTATAACAATGTATGGTTCTTACCATATGTATCATCCAAAATTCAAGAGACTTTCACCTATTAATGGGTCATATGAAAATAAAGCACTCTAGCGTTTTTTACATCGCTTGCTTGTGATGAAACTACCTGATAGCTTGTTTTCCACCTTTGTTATTTTACATTAACATACATGTGTGACAACATACTTGCTGCGTCAGTGGTATGCATAAATGGATAATAGGAATTACCAAATATATTAGACAATACACCAGACCACACCAGCCTAGAACAACCGACTTATCCTGGAAAAAAATACGTTGCAAACCCAAACATTAACGAACACCACAACTCCAGATACTAGTACTCACGCCAGTGAGTCACGAAATATGAATAGGATTTACCAGTTCTACATGCGCACAAAGTTACCTTTTTATAAAATTTGAAGATGTGGTATGATTGCCAATGAGACAACTCCCCAGCAGAGACAAAAAAAAAGCGTAGAAGTTTACAACTATGGGTCACCGTACGGCCTTCTTTTGCAATGAGCAAAACCCATACCGCATAGTCAGCTATAAAAGGCCCCGAAATGACCAATGTAAAATATTTCAAACGAGAAAATTAACGACCCGATTTATGAACAAAACAATGAACAAATCCATTGGCTGTTGGCGGTGTATTGATTGATATTTTAGTCTTAGATGCATGATTTTTTATTAGCTGTTTTTGGCTTTGAAATCGCTGTCGAGTAACTGCGAGCACTCTCAGATCTGTACTTAGTGTCTTTTTTGTTGTGGGGATGTATAAATACCCTGCCACATCCAGTCTGTATTTTGTTAGATGTTTTTTCTGCTTTGTATCGATCTGATGAGTTGAGCCCTTTTCAACTGATTTTTTTAATTTTGTTCTTTTGTTGCACTGTTACACTAATGTCCCAGGTTAGGGGGAGGGTTTGTCGCCAACAAACTATTGTAATCCCGCCACATTCTGTATGTGCCTGTCCCAAGTCAGGAGCCTGTAATTCAGTGGTTGTCGCTTCTTACTGTATATCATATTTGTTTTTCATTCAATGTTTTGTATTTATTTTCTTTGAATGTCATTCAGTATAAAGACGTCATTGACATTCAAAGAAAAACATAACTTTGTGCAATGCCACTGTACAGGTATCGACAGATTGTAGACCCATGCATGTTTATATGTATATACAAATAATATTAAGTTTTGCTTGTATAAACTATATGTTATTAATGAAATCCTTTACAGTTTAGTTACGAACAGGATGACGACTAACCTGCATCTGCATATCTTGAGCCCTGTCGTATACATTACACATCCTTTACTCAATCAGAATATTCTATTCTATCTTTGGTTTATCAAGAAACAATTTAATAACATTGCTCGCTCTATCACTTCTAAACCATTCCAATGTTTTGACAGAATTTTTAAGAAAGGTGGGGATGAGGATGTCGTAAAGCTATACTAACAATCATACAAAAATCATGTAAACATTAAATAGACTGATGAGAATATGACTTTCAAAAAATGTGGTTGTAAAAAAATAATAAGTGCAATGCTGTCTTTCTGACATATATTAACGTTCACGTGAAGAAATTTTATGACAAAGGTTTTTGGAATCTAAAATTGGAATTATACTGCTTTTTTGGTTTAAATAAGTGAGTAAAGAAAATTGATGAACGTAAAGTTTTTATCCAAAGATCCAACTTGAAGGATGCATATTTTTGAAATGATTGATTATCGTCCGGTAGCAAATATTTCATGCATGTTAAGGACGCGTGATTGTGTAATAAAAACAACCGAAACATTGTTACAGTAGTAGATGAGTATTTGCAAGGTATTATAGCTATTTCACAGGATATCACGTTCACCTACCTATCAACTTAAGCAGCACCGTGATACAATGTAGATAACCAAAGAGCTCCCTGCTGTTAACTTCGAAACTTGCAGGTATATTTCCATTTCTTTTCACAATTACATGCGGGCCTTTCATATCAATTACACGTATACCTTATGTAATTTCAGCATGCTGATAGACTAACTTTTTTTTCGAATTGTTTCACGGACAATCATTGAACAAGCTCTCTTGCTCTTCAGCCAAATTATTGGAACGTTAACCTTATTTCGCATATTAATCTGAGATATTCGACCACTCTTGTTGCATTCACACTTACTAATTAAACATGTCTAACATTGGACTATTAAAATGAGATGGGGAGATACCAAGGAGACTTCATGAAACCTGTTAGAAGTGTTGTTTCGATTTTCTATTTTCTTGAACAACAGTATCTAACCAACAGCTGTTATTTACCTTAGCTAGTTTATTGTAGTAGCGAGCAAATTTTACCTCTGATTTCCAAATGTATATATTCTACTGTTCCAGTCAGTGGTCACCCTGTTGGTAACTATACTGTGCATATTTTGTTTTTTGAATTGTGTGTTCTAGTTTTACGGTTTAGATTTTTAAAGGGATAAGTTATTGCTTAAGGATGTTCGCTACTCTGTTTCAAAATAACAAGCTTTTTAAAAGACTGGTATAAATTGATAGTATATAAATAAAGAAACTAAAAAAGAAGAACAAAATGAAGTGTCCGTGTGCTTGTTTTCGAGATATTACCCCATTTAAATTTGGCGGGAAATAATTCTCTCTAGATTTTTCTTACATTTAACATTGACACCTTTTTCTTTCAAAAACGATGAAAAAATAACAAGAATTTTATAAGATTTTCAAAGATGACATGATAAACTATATGTAATCAAATTATGGAAAGAAAAGTAGGGGTTAATGGGCAAATTTTTTTAATGGCACTACATGGGTAAAACCAGAGGATTCCGAACATCCTTAATATCTTTTATTTATGTAGATGACTGGAAGTCAGACTACCGAGATTGCTCGCTGTTCGTTGTTGTTTGACTTAATGTTTGTTTGCCTGAATGCTTTATTTTGTTCTTGGAGGAGTCGGTAGTGGTTGGTATGGTCTGTTGTGCTGTCCAGAAGTTTTGATGATGACCTATGGTCTTTTTGTGTATTATTCATTGATCTAACAATGATAAAACAGTATTATTTTATTGTGTCTGTTTGATATTAATGACCCAATATTAAACATTATTATATCTTGTTTTTATAAATATATATATATAAAAAACAACATACAACCACGCATCTCA
The DNA here is from genome assembly GCF_021869535.1 of Mytilus californianus. Classification (NCBI taxonomy): domain Eukaryota; kingdom Metazoa; phylum Mollusca; class Bivalvia; order Mytilida; family Mytilidae; genus Mytilus; species Mytilus californianus. The sequence goes on from NW_026262723.1 coordinate 54,831,391, forward strand.
TAGTGCCTAATATGACCCGTCACTATTTAAATGTTTCTGCAGTTAAAGCTTGGGATGGTCATCTTAAGGATGTTCGCTCTTCCGGGTTTTTGAATTTTTGTCAGATGTTCGGAATCCTCTGGTTATACCCATGTAGTGCCATTTAAAAAAATTTGCCCATTAACCCCTACTTTTCTTTCCATAATTTGATTACATATAGTTTAAAATGTCATCTTTGAAAATCTTATAAAATCCTTGTTATTTTTTCATTCTTTTTAAAAGAAAAAAAGTGCCAATGTTAAATGTATGAAATATCTAGAGAGAATTATTTCCCGCCAAATTTTCAATGGCTTATATCTCGAAAACAAGCACACGGACCCTTCATTTTTTTCTGCTTTTTTAGTTTATTTATTTATATACTATCAATTTATATCAGTCTTTTAAAAAGCTTGTTATTTTGAAACAGAGTAGCGAACATCCTTAAGACGCATTACTTTAATATGATCAAATATAAAAGTTATTCATACATATACTAATATATTCTTATTTGAATACTTCATCAATAAATATTATGACAGAGGTGTCGTCTGGTAAAGACTTTAGCCATGGCGTTGTCAGTATATTTTCGACTTATTTCCCTTTGGTATCTTTGGCCTCCCTTTGATCTAGTAAGTATGTCTTCTGCACTGTATTTACTTCCTTTTACCTTTCGATATTCATGATAAAATACTGAGATGTGGTATGATTGTCAATGAAACAATTATCCACCAGAGTTTAAATGTCTTTTTTGAGTAACTTATATCATCAAACGACCTTTAAAATGAACAAAAACCATACCGTATAGTTCTTAATATGACAAAATGTAAAAAATTATTTTAACAAGAAAATCAACTACCTGATTTATGACAAAACAATAAACTTGAATAACATGAGACAGCAACCAACGACAACCACTCATGAATTATATGCTAATAACTTGGGACATACACATAATATACAATCTATTGGGTTACACATGTCTATGATCGCTCACCCTCCACACACAGGTGAAAGTGGTATAACAGCACAATATAAGAAACAAATTGTAAATATCCATTGGAAATGATTGCTTATATCCACGTTATTTGAACTCTGGTTGAAAGTTGTCTCATTGACAATCATATCACAACTACTTATTTTTATATTGACTTATCAAGTTAGCACGAAGCATACAAAACGACTAACATAAAGACAATGGACACAAAGTACCGTTCTAAGAGTTATTCATGTTTTCCTTATCTAAACTTTGCATAACGCTAACTAGAGAGTGTATCTTATTAAAGCTGGAAGCTCTCATTTAATACACGATTTCAGCCACGTTAGCAGCACATGTTTGTCCAAACACTCGGATCTGCAGCATCATTTTAATTGTGAAATCATGGAAAAGTTTCAACCAGCTTAGAAGGACCAACAATGACTAGGAGCCTGGAGGGATACTGTATTGGCGCATTAACCAGAGTTACCAAAAGTTGCACACGAAAAAACCAGTCCTCTACTTTGTGATTAGTAACATTAACGGTACCAATTCTTTTTGCATTTTAAGAATATTAAGTAATAACATATCACCAGATACGTTGACATTACCCAAGTGTTAAACCAAAATACGAATAGAAACAACGCTTCCTTTTATTTCTATGCTATACATTTGTCAGTCTAATTAAAATATAGAACTCATTATGGAGTTTAACGAAATCAGAGTTCTATTTATGGAGTTTAACGAAATCAGAGTTCTATATTTTAATTAGACTGTACATTTGTGTAATTGCTATATTAAACTCAGTTTATAATAGAATAGAATAGAATAGAATAGAATATCTTTTATTTCCATAAGAGGTATATATATATTTATACAGTGGAGATCACTTCTAACCTCTCATCAAATCTGTCAGAATCTGTCAGGAGAACTGTTCCAGGACAGTATGTAGAACTGTCATCCTGACACCTTTTAGACAGTTCTAGCTAGAACTGATTTGGTCAGTTCTACCTAGAACTGATTTAGACAGTTCTACCTAGAACTGATCCTGACAGTTCTACCCTAGAACAGTTTTAGACAGTTCTACCTAGAACTGACCAAATCTTTGGTCAGTTCTACGACTAAAATTGAGAATGGAAATGGGGAATGTGTCAAAGAGACAACAACCCGACCATAGAACAGTTCTACGGCTAGAACAGTTCTACGATTAGAACTGATTTGGTCAGTTCTACGGCTAGAATTGATTTAGTCAGTTCTATCCATAGAACAGTTTTAAGAACTCTTTGTCTTAAATATAAATAAGTCAAAAGAATATAATATATATTAAAAAATTGCAGTGACGTCATTTAGAACTGTTCTACAATCCTGACAGGTTTGGTCAGTTCTACGGCTAGAACAGTTTTAGACAGTTCTGCTGACAGTTCTACGGTTAGAACTGATTAAGTCAGTTCTGCTGACAGTTCTACGGTTAGAACTGATTTGGTCAGTTCTGCTGACAGTTCTACGACTAGAACTGATTTGGACAGTTCTACCTAGAACAGTTTTAGACAGTTCTACCCTAGAACTGATCCTGACAGTTCTACCTAGAACTGATTCTGACAGTTCTACTTAGAACAGTTCTAGGACAGTTTAGAACTGTTCTATGACAGATTATTCTGACAGTTCTAATGAGAGGTTAGAAGTGATCTCCACTGTAGGTATATATGTAGTATATTTTACAATTGTCAGACACATACAATGTATTGTTACGCGTTTCTAATTTAGATTAACAAATAAGAATAATATGTCAAATGGACATCGTGCTCACCAAACAAACTTACAAATAAAACTTTCTAAAACAACAACTTCAACTCTAATCGGGATCGGTGATCGGACATATAACATGCATGCCTCTTACTATTGTCGATAGGGCTTTCATGTTTATCAGCTAAGTATTTGTTTTTGCATAGATGTTAACTTTTATGCTTTAAATGTGACTGTGTAATAAAAATAATCAAGAAACAGTTATGCAAAAATTTATATGGTGACTGTGATAAATGATGCTTGACTCTACAGTGGTACTCGGTGCCAATAATCTGAGAAACGTTAAAGAGCTGAAGAAATATAAACTTTAAAACTGACAAAACATATAATGATCACATATCCGTTTATTAATTTTATAAATATATTACGACAATGATGAAATGTACATACATTATGCAAACATAATGCAAATGTGCTCAATAAAGGCTATGCAAATACGATCATGAAATGAAAATAGTATGTTATTGCCCTTTTTGTCCAGGACCAAGGTACTGCTAAATCGAGGACATACGTTATAAAATAAGGATACGAGATTGAGTTATTGAAGATACGAATTGTTATCATGGTAATCAGGTGTAGGTTACATGTTTGCGATGGTACGATTTGAACTGCACTTCGTCTGTTATGTGAAACTCTAATATTTTAAAACAAACACCCAAATAACGTTCAATTCAATTTGGTGTACGAGATATAAATCTATAATTGACTGATAACCCAATAAGATATTCACAAAGTTGTAGTTTAAAAAAAAAAAAACTTTCTATAATCATCATCATTCATTATAAACGTCAACTTTCATTTTATGCAATTTACGACTTTTCGAGTTAGTACTGATCCTGATGCCGTTGCTACACCTATCGCTGCTTTTGTAGTGGCTGCCATCCCTAAAACCCCAGCACTCTGGCACGTAGCAAACCATCCACCGCCTACAGTTACAGAAGTCTGTAAGGAATGAGAAAATTATTAAGAAGTCTACAATCAAGTGTTGTAAAATATAATTTCTCTTAAAGACGACTTGCCGTGAACTTTAATCTATTAACAGGAGTATATAAAACACAGAAACTTATCTCGATTGTTTGCTTTTTGTATTCTATTGTTGTTACTTCATAAACATACATGCATGTTATATCCTGATATCTCCTTATATTAATTTTTAATCAGGAATGTTATTTAATTGTTTACCATTGCCATTGCTCATTCATTTTAATGTCGACATCTTGCTTTCTTTCTTTGCTTACAACTAATAACAATCGTTGTCTACGTTCCCTTTAAAAACTATCTTTCAGACACATGCAAATCAATTTAAACTGGATTTTAAGAATGTTTACCTTCAACCATGCTGCCCAAGAACCCGCCATAACACCTGCTGCTCCAAACCCTACAGCACTTAATACGAAGGGTGCTGCTACAGTGGCAGTGACTCCAACAGCCGTTGCTGCGACTGTAGTTGATAGTGTATCTAAAATATATATTTATTTGTTTTTGCGTAGAAATGTTAAACCAGAAAAAGACAAGATAGTACAGAGATTAATATTGCCATTCAAAAGCCAATTGTTCTTTTAAGGACAAGAGAAATGATAACATAATTATTTATTACTCTCTACTTCTATGTAAACCATATGTAGTCGTCTCATAACGCCCCTCTGATATGAGAAGCACACATCTAATACATCAATCTAGTCAATAAAAAGATATAAGAGTTTTACTATGTCATTTAATTGTGATACATGTACCAACACTTTAAAAGATATAGAAACCATCTAGTAGAGAATTCCATGTTATCGATGGATTTTTAAAGATTGGCATATCCAGGTCAAAGATCATCAAGAAAAAGCAGGAGTACTTAGACCCCTTCAACGGAATAGCACAGGGCAGCGTAATCCGTCAAACCAATTTAAACATCATTATATATGACTAACCATGTTGTTAAAAATATATATTTATCAATTATGGACTTTTGACGAGGTCAATACGTTATATATGGACCAGTTCAGATTATATTGAACCTCGGACGAATATATGCACATGTTTAGATTATATTAGGACAAGGACGAAGTCCGAGGTTCAATATAATCTAACAGGTCCATATATAACGCATTGACTGATTGAAAGTCCCTAATTTTTATATAAAACATATGTAAATAGGGTAAGTTTGAAAATTATTGGACTCGATGTTACTATTTTTAGTAAAAGGGAGTAAATACCATTTCTAGAAATAGTAACGTCGAGTCAATTTGTCAAAAAAGAGAAAAAATACAAAATATATATTGCCGAAAAACACGTGACCAAATAAACCAATGAGAAACAAGAAAAATCAAACCATATAGATATAAGAAGATGTGGTATGAGTGCCAATGAGACAACTCTCCAGCCAAGTCAAAATTTATAAAAGTAAACCATTATAGGTCAAAGTACGGTCTTCAACACGGAGCCTTGGCTCACACCGAACAGCAAGCTATAAAGGGCCCCAAAAATTACTAGTGTAAAACCATTCAAACGGGAAAACCAACGGTCTAATCTATATAACAAACGAGAAACGAGAAACACTTATGAACCACATCAACAAACGACAACTACTGAACATCAGATTCCTGACTTAGGACAGGTGCAAACAATTGCAGCGGGTTTAAACGTTTAAATGGTACCAAACCTTCACCCTTTTTCTGAAACAATAGTGTAACATCACAACATAGTAAGACACACTATAAAATATCAACTGAAATGGCTTAACTCAATCAAAGGACATATTAACACCAGTGAACATACACTGAACAAATAAATTTGGTCTATGATACTATGTAAATACAAAATAAATAAACTAAGGGAAGAATAATAAAATTAACATGTTATACCGCTGTGAAATGTTAAACAATATAAGAAAAAACAATATGCTCGAACAAAAATATCAGCCATTTGCAATTACTTTAAACACAGGTAAATGAAAATAATTTTGTTGTTAGGTATACGTGTACAGTTCAAATAGAGAAAGGAAATATTTTTACAAAATAAATAATTTTGATGTTCATAGTACGAAGTGAAAATTCATAGTAATACCAAACACTTATCAAAGCTGGTATATAGACCAGAAATAACCCTGAATAACATTAAATAACAAAAAAGCATTACAACTAGTATCAACAGGTCAAATAAACAAGAAAGTACGATTTGAGAGTACTCGCAGTTACTGACAGCTAGTTAAAAGCCAAAAACAATTAATAATAAAAAATCATGCATCAGAGACTAAAATCAACTAAAACACATCCCAGGGATTTAGTATTTTAACATCATGGACAGTCAAAGAAGACATGACTTGTGCAATGCCAAAAATAAATGTATCGACAGGCAGTAGGATAGTTAGGAGCTTAACCTCTTTATAGATCAAAATGAACGTGGGTGTGTCTTTATACATCCCGTTTGAAAAGAATACAAATTTAGTTATGTTTTAATTTGCTGATGACAAAATCGATATAAGGGCCAATGTAAACTATATTCAAAGATCTAATTACAACATTGGTAAGATAACCTTTACTAATAAGTTTGTTTAAAGGTTCGATGAGTTTACACGGATCACATAGTGATTTCCGCGCTTTAAGTACAATATTACGGTAAAATTTAGGATGTGAAATACCGTTTGTAATCAGTTTTCTACAAGTACAGCCAAATTTATTAATCAAATCTTTGTATCTATGAAAGAATTTAGTAAAAGATTTACGTAATTTATGGTAACGAAATCCCTGGCTTAATAATTTACCAGTGATGCATTGATTACGTTCGTTAAAATCTATGACATCACTACACACACGGGCATAACGAACGAGTTTGGATATATAAACACCGTATGATAGAGCCAAAAGGAACATCGCCGTCTAAAAAAGGAAAATTAACAATAGGGAATGAAAAGTCGTCTTTTTTGTCGTAAATTTTCGTACGGAGTTTTCCTTTAGAGATTGAAATGTCCAAATCTAGAAAAGGACAACTACTGCTGTTTATGTTAGATTTAGTTAAAGTAAGTTCTATTTGGTAATTGAAAAATATAAGGGCATACACCACAAGCACGGGGACACATTCTACTGCATCCACACAGCACGAGCAACAAACCCTGCAGTAAATAGATATAAGAAGATGTGGTATGAGTGCCAATGAGACAACTCTCCATCCAAGTCAAAATTTATAAAAGTAAACCATTATAGGTCAAAGTACGGTCTTCAACACGGAGCCTTGGCTCACACCGAACAGAAAGCTATAAAGGGCCCCAAAAATTACTAGTGTAAAACCATTCAAACGGGAAAACCAACGGTCTAATCTATATAAAAAACGAGAAACGAGAAACACTTATGAACCACATCAACAAACGACAACTACTGAACATCAGATTCCTGACTTAGGACAGGTGCAAACAATTGCAGCGGGTTTAAACGTTTTAATGGTACCAAACCTTCACCCTTTTTCTGAAACAATAGTGTGACATCACAACATAGAAAGACACACTATAAAATATCAACTGAAATGGCTTAACTCAATCAAAGGACATATTAACACCAGTGAACATACACTGAACAAATACATTTGATCTATGATACTGTGTAAATACAAAATAAATAAACTAAGGGATGGAAGAATAATAAAAGTAACATGTTATACCGCTGTGAAATGTTAAACAATATAAGAAAAACAATATGCTCGAACAAAAATATCAGCCATTTGCAATTACTTTAAACACAGATAAATGAAAATAATTTTGTTGTTATGTATACTTGTACATATGTAATATAGACAAATATCTCAATTCGCTGATAAAACCGCTATTTGGTATAATGGTAAACATGATAAAAACACTTTGAAAAAATTACAACTACATGTAACTCTAATTATTATAATATAATTAATTGAGAAAACATTCATCCGATTACTCCTCGAACTTAACGGAAAAGACATCAAATTCAAAACTCATTTTAAATTTTCCGGCCTTATCTTTGTCAAAAACCTTGCTTGGAATAAGCACATTTTATATTTAGAAGATAGATGTAAACCAGTACTTCACCTAAAACATTTGCAAAAGCAAATGCTATAGAATCAATTGTTTATGCTGTAGAGATCCCTACTAAGTTCGATCAATACTTGACTATGGCTGCCAACTCAGCTTCTACATGTACAACAACTAAAAACGACTCGATAACATTCAATAAGAACCTAAGGCTTTTCTCGTTTTTTCAATAATATACAGGTGTTTTTGTTTTTGTTTTAATGAACCTAATCCAACATTTTCTCAAAAAGAATAATTGTGAAATGTACAGAAAATTCTGGATTATATCAGCTTAATGCAGGATTGTGGCAAAATCCGGGATTAAGGATGTACACCTCTGAGTAGCCAAAAATTTCTAGAATTAATCTTTTTTTCTTAACCTGATTTTTGGGTTTATATGTCTGTAAGAAAATAATTGATGAAGAAAAAAATCATATGGTGGTGCACTTCTTTTTTTACTACGGCCATCAGAAGAATACATCCTTATTTAATAAAAGTGGGAATGGCGTTCCATAAATTTACACATTGGTTCCTTTTCTTAAAACAATCAATTAACTTAAAAGACATTTTATACTTAGTAAAAAAAATCGATTGCCCGCTAACAGCCCTGTTAACAGACCACGAATCAACGAATTATTTTGAGAAAGAATTTAAAAGGATGACAGGGGCCTCGGTGGCCGAGTGGTCTAAGTAATTACTACTGTAATCACTAGCCAATCAACACTGAGGTTGTGAGTTCGAACCCCACTCGTGCGGGTGCATTCGACTCCAAACTTAATTGACTAGGATTGTCAGTTTTCCTATCGAAGGTCGGTGGTTTTCTCCGGGCACTCCGGCTTCCTCCACCAATACAAACTGGCCGCCACGAAATAGCCCAAAAGCGGTGCTTAAAAGTGGCGTTAAAACACCAAAAATCAAAAATCAAATTAAAGGATGACATATTTGAAAAGGCAGTCAATTATTCCTGAAAAAGAACATCTTAGGTTTACATGAAAGAATTTTATTTTTTAATTCATTAATTTCATTGCGTAGTTACTTAACTTTATATATGAAGTAAAGACTTATTATAAGACACTTAACTTCCTAACATAAAATATATGTACATTGTACATGTGTGCTTTTTAAAAATTACAATAACTTTGTTTAAGGTGAAGACAGTTATTAATAGGAAACACAAAATACAGAGAATTAAAGTTCTAACCGAATTAATATAAAAAAAAATATATCACTTACAATTACTAATCTTATCCATGAAGATTGAAGTTTATCTTCCAACAGTTACTCTATATGTTTAATTTTATTCTTTCTTGTTTTGGCGTCAAAACTGTATTTAAGCTGTTATATGTGTACGCGATGCAATCCTAATTATATCCGAATCATGTTCACGATACATGTTATTTTATTTATAGAAGAAAATGTATTTGTTGCTTGACATGTTCACGGATATATATGTAGTTGAATGTATGACGGCATGTGACAGCGCTTGAAATCAAATTATACAGTCATGTGTGTATAATATTTATTCGACTTAAATAGAAACAATACGCAAATGTAATCGGACAACAACAAGCTTTCAAGTGACATGGATAGGAAATTTCTACAAAGTGAGTGGTCGAGATGAAGGATATTGCACATTTTCAGGTGCCACATGAAAAGACGATTTGTTAATATATTACTGTAACATTTATAAGCAGAGAACTATGCATTTGTCTTGTAAAAGGTCACTTACAACGGACCCCCTCAAGGTTGCTTTGATCATCGAGCTCTTTCGACACGTGACAGCGGATTCACATTGTAATCTCGTATTACTATTCGAGATTGGTCCGTTTCTGTAAAATCATCAAACCAAAAATGATACCCACTTCATTACGGTTACATGTTATACTGCCGAACGGGAATATTTCACTTAATCACAGTCTACATTTAGGTTACTACATGTAAGAAGGAAAAGTTAAAATTCAAAACATGCCGTATGATATGTTTTACCTTAAAGTTTGTAACATCATTGTTTTTTCAAACAAATCCGTGTTGTGGTCATTCACACTAACCCATAGGAACAAAATCCAGATAAGTTATAGTTAAAAAAGTCTTTATAGATATTTCAGGTTTACGCTTGTTTTTAAGTCTCAACATATTGCCTTAAACTTCAATTGTAGGTTTATATTAAGATAACTAGTCTAACATTATTAATAAGTTAAAAATCAGCAATTATACCATAGACGATACAATGCACATTTAAGTTTTAGCTCCGAGTCGTAAAAACATATGAATAAGCATCCTTGGGTATTCGTTAATACAGCAACCACACAATTGTTATTTTTTGTTTAATATTTCAAAGTAATCGTTTTATGAAACGGTGTGTATCTTTATAACGGACTTAAAATTCAAAATTAAATAGTTATCAAACTGAAACTCAAGAAGAGAAATTAATATACAGTAACTTTTCAAAAAATGCATGTATCTTGATTTTAATCTACATGAACTTTAATCACGATTCACATGTAAAATAAAAAATACGAACTTTCATATTTTTTTTAATAGACATAGACATAACAAACTTTATTTTGATTCGGCATATTAACATAAAAAATACAAACATAATCTCTGATGAGCTTTTTGCCGAATATAAAAACGTATAAAAAACAAATAAAGCAAAGCATCATGCATAATGTCATATAGGCTTAATAAAGCCATGCAACAACCAAAATTTCACATTAAAAGTTAAGTTGTACGCGTACAATGTTATACTAAGACAAGTTTCCATTATATTCAAAACGGCTCAAAAAATTGACAAACAAATGCTCTTTTGTATTTAATGTAAATATGCTTTCCTTTATTTTTTTTCTTACATCACAAAGACTTGCGATGTATGTCATGAAATGAAACGATTAATTTAACTGAAGTACGTCCATTACTCATTTTTCAAAAATTTAAGGACTGTCTGAAACCAAGATTACTAATTTTGTGAAAACGAACAGGAGATGTGTGGTCGCAATAACGTTAAAACTTGCTGTGTCTACATGAGCTTGTACATGTATAAAATATGACACAAATTGTAGTCAAATTAATCTAAAAGGTCAACTTTGCCTGAGGGAGTCGAAACCTTATCTTCTTAATAATTTCTAAATTTGAAAACGGACAATTTAAGACAGGTTTGTTACAAGAGCGATGTTCTCCTTTGAGGAGTCCATACAATATAAAAAAATAAGAAGATGTGGTATGATTGCCAATGAGACAACTCTCCACAAGAGACCAAATGACACAGAAATTAACAAACTATAGGCCACCGTGCGGCCTTCAACAATGAGTAAAACCCATACCGCATAGTCAGAAGAAGCCCTGAAGAAAAGGAACAAACTAATCAAACAGCGGAAATGTCTAATGCAGGCTGAAAGACCGTGGATGAGACTTTCTGATGAAGTGGCGTCAGATTTCTAGGACGAGAAACGGATATGAGCCGCCGAAACTAGGACCGTTATAAAGATGAAAGTCTCGAAGTCCAACAAACGTGATACCACTTGACTTGATTGAAAACAATATATCATATTTTGCCATTGTTAAATCTCGAATTTGTGAATTAACATTACATCAGCACATGCATTTATAAGTCATAAGCCTTCACTCTTTCCTTGATTATAGCAACGATTGCAATTTATCAGCAATTATTTGCTTGTCATCACAACCCGAAAATTGTCTTTTTGAGCAGGAACTGCTCATCAGGACCACTTGGATTTAAAAGCTGACCATTGAAGATCATTGTATTACCTTATTGCTCTTGATGTCGATCATTATGAACTTGTGTTACTTGGTTGCTGTCTCATTAAAATTAAGCCTCCATCTATTTTATTCATTTATTATCTTATCATTTCTTCTGATATAATTGAATTCATATTAAAACCATATATATTCTTTAACTATTCCTTTATTACAAGATTAGGGAAAGGGAGTTTCATAAAACATAAATTTATATACACTTTTTTTAACCTACCCCTCTCTCTCTCTCTCTCTCTCTCTCTCTCTCTCTCTCTCTCTCTCTCTCTCTCTCTCTCTCTCTCTCTCTTGAGTGATCGCGTAAAATGAAGAAAGATAACAGTGATATGGTCAATCAATTTTTTTGTCATCTTAACGATTTATGTGCAAACTACAAAGCACAACCAATCTAGTAAGTATGTAGAACTAGTGATGCATCATTAGTATGTCAAATGAAACGTTGATTGTATTTCCCCTAAGCCTATGCCACGAGCAGTCTTGAACTTTATATATTGCAGTCTTTGCTTTGAGTTGAAGAACAACGTACAATACAGTTACTGCGTCTTTGCTTTTTTTTAATGTGCGCACAGGGATTACAAAAATGCATGTGTCATGAAATAATACACCACGTCCTTTCTATTTCATTACATAATAGACAATTTATCAGACTAAAATATAGATACAGTGTATAGCTACATGCAATTAATTAAGTATGTGATCAATTTTTATGTTTTAAAATTCTTGTATTGGACAATGATAAAAAAAGTTGGCACGTGCATGTAACATACTGTATGATATTTGTGTATGTCTCTCAGCAAAAGGTTATTAAATTGAATGCACATTGTATTATACATCAGGGTCTGGATGGGATTTACAGAACAGAGTATAATGGGCAAAAAGTGCAGAATAAAGAAAACAAAATGGAATTGAGAAAAATAGACTAAAAAGATAAAGAATAGAGAATAAAGGAAACTTGAGAATATTTGGGTCAAAAAAAAAAAAGAAGAGCAACGAAGAACCCCATCCAGACCCTCATACATTACAGTTTGGGATGTGAGAGAATTCCGGCGTGTTACTCTAAACACAACCTGCTTCTACAGCTAAGACCAGTCCTAACCTCTCATCAGGTCATCCATCATCTGTGATAATAATCTGTCATAAAACCGTCTTAATCAAATCCGTTCATATGTAGAACTGTTTAAATCTGTTCAAGGGCAGAACTGTCAGTGGATGAGACTGCAATGAAACGACAAAATAACTAAAATGTTTTTAGAGGACACCATCAGTCTTCAACAGCAAACACAAAAAAATAAAAATTAGAATACATGTATGACAGACGAAAACTACTAACGAAGTTCCTGACCTTGAACAGGAACATGAAAATATGACGGGGAAAACAATTGTTTTTATCCCCCATCTCCCCCTTTTTTATGTCGATCAGTAGATTAACAAAATGTACATGAAAGAAGATACAATAAAACACTTTTGTATAGATAAATATAACCCTTTTAACTCTACACTAACAGTACATCATGTAACAATAATACAAAACACATGACAAATTCCACCGTAAGCAATAAGTAGATGGTTGTAGGATAGAATATAGAATGTTCTAAGGTAGACCAGCTTGTCATAAATTGTTCTGAACTGTTCTGGCTTCGAAGTTGAGTAGTAATAAGTCCTATGCCAAAGCCTAGGCTTTTTAATGTATCTAAGTTCACACTATATGCCAGACAAATGTCTTGGTAACTTCACGGGAATTTCACTTACTTACAAAAATGTATGAAGATATTAAATGGGACAATACAAAAACTAAAAACTGACGAAAGACAGAAAGCTCCATGATTAAGAGAAAATAACCGAAACAGAAAAAAAAATTTGACAACACACTGTCTACAAAAAACCCAACTATAGACTAAGCAATATGAGCTCAACCAAAAAGAGGACAAAATTCTGGTAAAAAATATTTCAGTTTTAACAGTATCGTGCGGTCTGTCTTATCAAAGAGATCCTAATAGAACCTTTTGTCACAACATTCTTTTTCCCCCGACTATCTTATGTTATATCTAATGTCCTTATTAAATAAAGATAAGAACTGTTTTCCCCATAAAAAAATCACGCTTACACAAAACGCAAAACGATAAAGCTGACGTAAATTTTTGATATTGTGAAGCACACATACATTTTTAGAATGGTTAAACTTGTTACCTTAAGCTTTGCGTAAAACTATGATTGCTTGAATTGATCATGAGTGTGTGCATTTAGAAAATGTTTTATTATCTGCATAGGGTAAGAGTTATTTTAAATCGTACTGGACCCCCCTTCAAAGTTGACTTTCATGTATAGTCATTTAATTTACTGAAGTGCACAAGGTTTGGTACTAGAGTAAATCTGAGACTACTATAGTCTCAGAGTGAATAGAGTTTCATATATTGAACTTCGAGCCATTATATTTAGACCGTGAAACTGATTGCGTTGATTAATCATTTGTTAGTACTAGCTGTAAGCCTTATTATGACCACAAGCTAATGATATTTAGTACATTTTGTTAGAAGTCACACACCTGTCAACTATATGCATGTTTTCAAAAAAGAAAAATAGCAATGTACAAAATGGATTTAATGCTAGATAACTAATACTTACAATCTAATTAAAATATAGACCTATGATTTCTTTATCCTCATTTGAGATCTAACACCGATGCCTATATAGTTTCACTTCTGAAGGATTTCGCATGAGACTTTTTCAACCAATCAGAATTCGAGTATCGAATTTGGACAGTGCCGCCGGAACATAATCTTGAATGTGGTTCATTGAAAGGTCCCGAGGGTATCCAAAATACAAACAATGGGACGAATGAGAAGTTTATCGCTTCGATTGTTTCATTGGTTACAAATATTTTTGAGATCTCTGTCGTCCTAATAACATCATACAATTCCATTCAATATTCAATACAAAATATTCGGATACAATGTAGTTAATAGTAACTATAGCCATGTATATTTGAAATATGTGACGTTTGTCATAGTGTTCAGTTGTTCCCTGTACGTTTTTGGATTGGATCGTAATCGTTGTAATTAGAGTACAGTAAACACTTTTTAAAACTGTACACTATAGCGGTGCCCCTCTTACCAGATGTGGATCAAGGATTCTGAAAAAGGAGCCGGGAAACTAGGCATTGTTTGGAATGGGACATGTAAAAAATCTGTATTAACCATATAGGTAGCTCCATAAGGAGGGGGGGGGGGGGGGTGGGGGCTCCACTTATCTTGTAAATAAATAATCGTCCTCCATTAGCTGTGCTGATGTAGTACTTCTTTAACTCAGTTGGTAGAGCTGTGGCTTACCGTACTATTTTTGGGAACTGTCGGGGGGGGGGGGGGGTCTTTTATATTTTGTACCTAATATGCTGTAAATTAAGTTCTAGGTCATAGGCCTGGATATAATCCATGTATATTGACCATGCTATTCCCATACAGTAGGATATACATGTTCTCCCATGCATGCTGTAGGGGACACATGTAGACGTTGCAAGGAAGCCATACATGTATACCAAATATAATTATCAAATAGCTATTACTCATTATAAGTGAGTATTTCACATGAGAAAAAAAACCCATAAAAATGAGATAAAGTACAATGGACATATGACAGACATGATAGTTAATGTTATATTTAGGTTGTTGTACATGTTGTATGGTATATCGTAATGTTTTTTTTTAAGTGAAGAATTGTGTGCTAATGGCAGATCTATATACCAATAGATATGGTATGATTTCCACGGACATTTCTGTAAAAATGTATTCAACTTTTATAGACAAAGGTTATTTAAGAGCTTTGACATTGTACATGTATAGACAATTGTCTTTTTCTTCTGTTGAAGACTTAGATAAAGGTTTCATTCTAGATGTTATTTAATTATTTTTTGCTATTCAGTTGCTATCTTATTGACACATATATAAATGTAAATGCATAATATCTCATATTGTTCAATGTAAATTTTGACCTACTGCTTTATATAGTATCTGAGAAATGGAATTGATCACAAAAAATTAACCTTGATCACTGATACACGAAGTGAGGTCGAGGTCACATGAACACAGGCACTTGTCTGAAAAAAAACCCCACTATAGTATATACCTAGTTAATGTTATATTTAGGTACATGTGTATGGGACTCATAGGTAAAACAATTCGGAGACAAGTTGAACACTGTCTGACAGGCATGTAAACCATGGATCCCATATACCAAATAGAGTTATTCTATTACTCAGAATATGTGAGAAATTCACATGATAAATGCACTATACATGTAGTTTTTTAAGAAGTCACTGAACCATGAAATGAGGACAAGGACAATGC
Organism: Mytilus californianus; assembly: GCF_021869535.1. Classification (NCBI taxonomy): domain Eukaryota; kingdom Metazoa; phylum Mollusca; class Bivalvia; order Mytilida; family Mytilidae; genus Mytilus; species Mytilus californianus. Next base: position 54,847,319 of record NW_026262723.1, read on the forward strand.
ACATATGACTTGACAGAAACTTCTTAATATAAGTTTTTTATTATACAAAGTATGAAACATCCAGCATTTCTACTCTCTGAAATGTAAAACTTTATATAAATAGTTAAAGCTGTCGCCCGATTCGCATACATGTCTTGTATTCTGTGACTTTTGTCGCAGACTGGACAAAACTGGAGACTTTGGAGGAATTAAGCTTCCATATGCGCTTCATGGTGATAGTCAGTAAATAAAAGGTGCATACATGTATCCTGAGGAAAATAAAAAAGGGAGATATAAGTGTATGATTTATCTGCTTGATTTATCTGGCCAAATGTTGGTTCATTGGCATAATCAAAGAACTTTCTTCTCGACACCCCTTATGATTAATCAGTTTAACATGTTTAAGTTTGGTTGAAACTGGACCAGTGGAGATTGTTGTAAAGGTTTACAAGTTAATAGTACAACCACAACTACAAGATGATTACAACTGATGGCAATAGCTCACTTGGCCCATAGGGCTAGGTGAGCTAACAATGTGCGTTGCCTTTCTAAAAAAAAATGTGAATGAAGTCTTCAGTTGCAGAACATACAATACAAATATGACCAAAATAAATTGACACTTTATTGATTAAGGTTCATGCACCTTATCTTTCACAAATCAGTGGTTTCTGAAAAAAAAATAGTTTTCCATACATCTGGTTTATCCGTCCAAATCAAGACAGAGGAAATCTATTACTAACTAATCTGAACTGCATTGTATTTTAATTAATGAACTTGTAGCACTGTCAACATGTACTTGATAAGCAACAATATTTTTGTTCAAAAGTACAACGGCTTGATTCATTTGTGATCCAAAATGTGCAGAATGCTATTATAGTGGAAGGATCAACTTCACTTCATACTCCTCAACATTACTTTAGATATTAAAGCATATATCGCCTTGATCGCTGATGATCATAATGACATGTAGAACTAAACTTTGTAACATTTCCTGGAAACCAGATTGGTCAAATATGTCTTCATAAGGATTTGAAAATATGGAATGTCTTGGACTATGTTCGACTTCTACCGAAGATTTTCAGAATGTCTGTTGGTTTTAAATCTGTATACGAATGTTACAGTACTTAAATGAAAAAGGCTTTTATATTTTTGCTTTTGTGTAGACATCATAGACATTGTTAGCAAATTGGCATTTCTTGACATATTTATTTGGTGGCCAAATGTATATTTCACAAAACCTAAGAAACACATAACTAATCCAATCACAAAATGGGAACTGTGGTGCAAGCAAATGCATACAATTATACAACGTGTACAATAAATAATGTAGTTATTTCTCAGTTTAATCACTGTAAAAACTAGTTGGATTTTCATATTTTTTTTTGGCATTCATATTCTTTGATAACTTTAGACTTAAAAGATCGGTAAAAGTACTTCAAACTTATATAACATAACAACAGCAGTACAAAATTTGTTTAAAAGCTCATCATTATTTTTAAAGTTTTTTTTATGAAAATGCTGTTCCTTCCAGTTGATATAAATACTAAAGCTGAGCCTGTGTCTGGCCTTTTATCCTTTATGTCTGGCATGTGTGTGAATTACTCACAGTGACACTCAATTTTCATTTCCCTAAACTTTCTGTGTCTGGTTCCTTTCCATGAATTTATCAGATAAATTATATACTTACTGGAGATGCGATGAGATGATTAAAGCCGTAAATTTTCTCCTTGACAACATTTATGTACGTTTCGGCAATAAAATTTATCGATAGGTTGTAGGTATTCCTACGGGCACCAATCGTATCCCTTTAATAGCAGACTTGTTCCTGTACTGTTAAAATTCCATGTAATTGATAAATTCAACAACACTTACCGTTATCTTGATGATAGTTTTTCGTTAAATAATCAAGAACTCTCTAAATATACTACCGAAATTTACTCAAACGGAATATTACATCATAAATGTTACCGTGATGTTGTTTACAGAGCCCGGAAATTTATATACGATCAGGGTAAACTTATCAATCCTTTCAATGAACTTATTCTAAAAGGTTACCAATTCAACACTGTAATTAGATCTTTGAATATTGTTTTATTGGTATAGATATTGATTTTGTTATCAGTAAATTAAGACCAAACTTAATATTATAATAATTTATTGTTATACACATATGCACTTTACGGTACTACACTATGTTGATACCTATATTAAAGCATTGCATAAATGTCGTTTTTTTCTCTGACTGTTAATGACGTCTTTACACTAAATCCATTGGATGTTGGATGTGTACTGATTGATATTTTAGTCTTAGATACATGATTTTTTTTTTAGTTGTTATTGGCTTTGAACTAGCTGTCAGTAACTGGGAGTACTCTCAGATCTGTATTTTGTGATTTTGTTGTTGTTAGGGATGTACAAATACCCTGCAACGTCCGGTCTGTGTTTTTGTTAGATGTTTTCTGCTTTGTATCGATCTGATGAGTTGAGCCTTTTTCAAGTGATTTTTATATTTTGTTCATATATTGTCCTGTAACACCACTTTCCCAGCTTTGGGGAAGGGTTGAGCGCTGACAAACATGACTTTGTTTAACCTCGACCAATTTTTTATCTTCCTGTCCCAATTCAGGAGCCTGTAGTTCAGTGTTTGTCATTGATTCATGTCCGAAATATTTGTTTTTCGTGAATTGTATTGTTATAAATTAGGCCGTTATTTTTCTAAATTTAATTGTTTCATATAGTTCATGTCGGGGCCTTTTATAGCCGACTACACGGTATAAGTGTTCTCATTGTTGAAGGCCGTACGGTTGTCTCTTATTGCTTACATCCATTTCATTTTAACATTGGTGGATAGTTTGCAACTACTAAATTTTATATTAACTTTGCTTCTCTGGCATAATTCAGCTGTGACTGGACGAAAAGCCTTTAAACTACAAATGTAAGTCTATATTGACAATTATCTTTTCGATTTGGATAATTACATTATAAGTCAGATTAATTGTCAACATTTTCCTTTTATTATCTTTTTGTTTACACTTTATTCAACTATTTCGATAGTTGGTTTCGTGACTTTGTGCAAGAGGATTTTGAAAATGGATATCCTTGAAGTTATCCCGCGTAATAAAATTAGCATGCGTAATAACAGATGAATATGAATAGTCAATACGCAAACAAACAAATCTACAGCCCCTCCCCCTGCAATTTATAAAAGAGTTGTTCCCTATAACAATCGGCAAACATTTATTAATACATTGTTAGGTATATGTATCTTTGTTGTAATGTTTTTTTTTAACTCAAATATGTCATACATCTTACAGTATATACTTTTATTCTTGTCTGTCTGTTGACCAAATTGTTAAACTTTTTCTCAACTTTAATCTGCTTAGATGACTTGTTGTTAGTCTTTTCTATCATTTACACATTTACTGGGTAAACAGCCTTGAACATTTGCCACATTATACTCTAAATAAAAATTGTAACAGCACAGAAATAGAAAATTTGATCAAATTAGGCGGACAATTTCCGGACGATTTGTGCAATTCAAATTTGTTGAAATGTTATACTTCAAGAAGTACTTATAAGTTATTGGAGAAAAAGTAGTCAACACGACTGTTTATTCATTATGGTTCTAATATAGATTAATATAGACAAATCCACCAGCATAGAAGCAGGAGATCAGGCATTGCGGTCATAATATTTTTGATCACGATCATCGTACTCGGGACTCGGAAATCAACCAATCAAAATACTGGATATGGTGCTTCAAGCACAATTAATGTTGTATTGAATTTCCGAGGACTGACTCGAGTATAGTTTTATTACCGAGTAGGACAAAATCACCAGCGAATACATTTAATCAGAAGACATATTAAGCAACCGTATGTGACGCCAATTAAAACAACTATATAATCGAAGGAAATGTTTTATTATTATAATTAACTATTGCTATTTCAAGGAGTAAATCTACCATCTATTTTTTGTTATTGAAAAATATGGACATCGTTAATTATCCTCAATCCATAAAATATATTGTAGAGTATTGTATACATGTATACAGGTAATAAAGTTGTCTTCTTTTTCAAATTGTGTAAGAGGAAGTTCTATTTTAAACTTTACAGGTATTTAAACAAAATGTGACTGAATAACTAAAGAATACTTTATGAACTGTAAAATACAAAGGTGTATAATTTACATGTGACGAACAGATTCATAAATAGAAGTATCGGTAAATACTTCCTTGAGGAAAAAAATGCACTGTTGAAGAATGAAGCAAGTTTGGACAGTTTTTGTGTTATTCTTGTACATTTATGGAATTGATAAATTTCTGTTAACAAGAGCTGGTAAGTTATTGTCAAAATGCTGCCAAGTTTATTGTTTAATGTTTAGTTACAAGATAATTTTTAAAATAATGCAATCAGTTTTCAACTCTAGGATTGAAGATCAAATTGGGCTCGTCGAAATAGCACAGTTCTATTTCATTTCGAGTATAAACCAATTAAACATTATTCAAATTGTCTATATTCTTACAAAGAGAATCGAAAGATACTTAAGAGACATTCCCCTCAAACTCATTAGTCGAAAATAAACTAGCAACGTCAATCCAAATGACAAACAACAGTATACAAAACAAAACATAGAAAACCCGTCATGTTGCTCATGTAAGTACAAACCCAGTTACAAGTCTATTTCGGTAGGCCACATTCGGGCAAACAGAGGACGGGATTGTGGTTACGACGACTGGAACATATTCGTCGTCATCTGTGAATCAGATATTCCATAACGGTCAACCAACCCGTGATGGCGTCCGTAAAATTTCGAAGGGGTGATTCCAACTTCACCACTTGTAACTCTAGGTTTTTAATATCGTATCAACTGGGAGATATATACTCCATATGCAGGCGCTGCTGGAATGTTTTTTCAAATGAACCTTCTGATATTTATATCTTCCGATTTACACAGAAAAGCAAACCACAACTCTACATACTGTATCAAAGAAGAAAAAGGTTTAAAATTTTTCACCGAACAGTCTTCAACATTTGAAAAAAACCATACTCTAAGTTAGGTTTAAAGAGAAGATACCAAAGGACAGCATTTTTACACCACTGTAAAAATGCTGCCCTTCTTAATGCGGATTTCAGATTCGTTACAAAAGACTGACTGGTATTCAATTACAAGTAATTCATTGTATTAAGTATTACTACACAGACGGGTTAAAATACAATAAATCTTCGTGACAAAATGAATATTAAAACAACTGTGTCAATTTCTTTAAGTAATCCAGGATATCTTTCTCGAGTGATGTGTAAACATATGAAAATGAATATTTTCTTATAAGTTTGTAAACATTCCTTTCTTGTTCCTGTTACGGATCATTTAAATATGCGTAATGACATTTTCCAAAGTAAGGCAAAACTTTTAGTTACATCATTAAAACACATTTCGCATTTAAAGAAAGAACCAGAGAATAATCATTATGAAAGATATTGTTTGTTTTGTTCTATCTTACATTCAATTTCAAAAGTGAATAAGAATCTAACCTGTTATGACATTGAGCAATCTTTAGCGCCACGTGTTTTGGTTTTAAATGTTTAATTCTGTAACATATTGCCGATCTATGATTTCCAGTTTTCAATTTAAGTAGTTTTATTTCAATTGATTAGTCCTAAAATATATTTTATATCAGATGAAAGGTGAAACAAATACAGCATGTTGAAACAAACAAGCCATAAAAGTATCCAAATATATCTCGTTTCAAGTTGTTGTGGCTGACAAACTTGATCTACAATGAACCGTTGGAGTATCTTGGTTCATTGTGTTAATTTTATCAGCAGTAATGTTGTTCAAAAGTATCAAACATGCGATTAATATTTCTTTTATCGTTTATTTTTAAATTCATAGATGTGTTGGAAGTTTTTGACATTTATCATGTTTATCTGAAAGGAATAACATATCATATAAAAAGTTTTGACAATATACATTTTTAATTCATCTAATAGAGTGTTGTTAAGTCAAGGTGAACGTTCAGTTGCAAATATACCATGCATATTAAGAACGAGAGTAAATTAAAAATAAATGACAATTAATCTACAAATGTAATGGATAGCTTGTTCAAAATGAACCGACCAGAAATAGCTGGACTAACCCATCGTGTACTTTTGTGAAAAGGGTTCTTTCCCGTGCATAGTGTGTTGCACTCTACCTATACGTGACATCGAATTAACCCTTATTCTCACTGTACGAGGCCACGTTTTTATACATCCGCATATTCAAATGAACGCCCATCTTTAGCAGGCGTTAACTGGCGGAACAGTCTAACCATAATTATACACCCCAAAGTTTGCATATCTGAACTGCTGTTTCAGAATTTAAGCCATTGACTTTATTATTTTCAAGCAATTATAGCAGAATAATTATTTTTTGTGAAAGTGCAGATAACCGAACAGGTGCATGTCACAAGCAAGGACCCTGTAGTTCAGTGGTTGTCGTTGTAGCATGTCTGTCATATTTGTTTTTCGTAAATTGTTTTGTTATAAACTAGGCCGTTAGTTTTCAAAATTGATTTTTTTTCATATATTTCATGTCGGAGCCTTTTATAGCCGACTATATAGGTATGGGTATTTTTCTCATTGTTAAAGACCGTATGATTGCCTATATATATATGCACACGTATAAAAATTGCGGTTTTTATCCAACACAATCATAGGTTTGAACGTTGTTTTCAATTTAGACTTGTTTATATTTTATCGTTTGGGCTTGTATTATATTTTCCTTCGGGTTTATATGATCCGTTCATCCTATTTCGACTCTTTAAAATTCAAGAGTCTATCCTAAATTGAGGTAAATTATATGGCCTTCCAAATACCGTTTCGATCCCTAACATCACTGAAGAGACATTAATTGTCGAAATCCGGATATGGTGTACAAATTTTTGCACCTTATGTTTGCGATATACCATCTTTTCCGCAAGTTTATTGTTTTCTGTTTGAATAATTAAGATCCATGTTACATCTGGTGATCAATTTATTTGGCAATCGCCAATGGCAGTCAGCAGGGTTTAAGAACATCAGTTGTTCGACCTGTTAGTCAAATGCATTTTGTTAAAATATACTTTTCACTTTTCGGTCTTTTGGAAAATGTTGTTTGTGCTGTATTTAGACCCCTCTACCAAGAAATTTGTTTTACATGCACACGTATAAAAATTGTGGTTTTTATCCAACGCAATCATAGGTTTGAACGTTGTTTTCAATTTAGACTTGTTTATATTTTATCGTTTGGGCTTGTATTATATTTTCCTTCGGGTTTATATGATCCGTTCATCCTATTTCGACTCTTTAAAATTCAAGAGTCTATTCTAAATTGAGGTAAATTATATGGCCTTCCAAATACCGTTTCGATCCCTAACATCACTGAAGAGACATTAATTGTCGAAATCCGGATATGGTGTACAAATTTTTGCACCTTATGTTTGCGATATACCATCTTTTCCGCAAGTTTATTGTTTTCTGTTTGAATAATTAAGATCCATGTTACATCTGGTGATCAATTTATTTGGCAATCGACAATGGCAGTCAGCATGGTTTAAGAACATCAGTTGTTCGACCTGTTAGTCAAATGCGTTTTGTTAAAATATACTTTTCACTTTTTGGTCTTTTGGAAAATGTTGTTTGTGCTGAGTGTATTTAGACTCCTCTACCAAGAAATTTGTTTTACATGCACACGCAAATTTTTGTTCTTTCCTCGCCGGGATTCGAACTCGTGCTATTGGGAAATCGAGACAACGCCGCCTGCGCTGTGTCCAGGGCTCTATACCACTCGGCCACTTAGACTGAATATGTGTTTTCAGCCGTGTATCACCTTCACTGGAGATCCAATAAATGGATCTGTCGTAGAGTTGTCACTTGTTTAGACGTACACTACAAACCAGTAAAAGTCTGAAATGGCCTATATCTGTACTCGACTGTACTGATTTTTACTCGACCAGTCTGAATTGGTTTGAAATTTACTTGATAATACTCGACTGTAGTCTGAACCGTACTTAACAGTCTGAACTTGTACTCGACCCTTACTCGACCAGTACTTAACCATTTTATACGTGTCTGAACCATGCTCGACCTAGTCTGAACCATGCTTGACCTAGTCTGAACCATAAACAGTCTCCGGGACAAGTTTGCACTTCCGCTGAGTGCAAAAGTTGTCACCTTAATTTTTGGAGTTAAGTCAAAATGAAGTTGATAACTTGGTTGGTATTGGTTCCCTGATATTTGTCCTAAAAAATTTTGGCTCTAGCACCACTGTTGAAAAAGTTATGCCCCTTTTTTCAACAATTTCCTCAGAGGAAAAGTAGTTTTCCTCAAGGGAAATCAAATTTCCCTAAAGGAAAAAGATTTTTCCTCAAGGGAAATTGTATTTTCCTCAAGGGAAAAAGATTTCCCTTAGGGAATTTGCTGCATTAATATTTCCTTTGAGGAAATTCTATTTCCTCTGAGGAAATTTGTGGCTTCAAATTTTCCTTTGAGGAAACTCTATTTCCTGTGAGGAAATTTGCGGCTTCAAATTTTCCTGTGAGGAAATACTTTTTCCCCTGAGGAAATTTGCAGCTTCAAATTTTCCTTTGAGGAAATACTTTTTCCTGTGAGGAAATTTTGTCAACTGCAATTTCCTTTCAGGAAATTTTTAACAAACACTTTTCCTTCAGGGAAAATTCAATGCCACAAATTTCCTCCAAGGAAAACATTTTTCTCCAAATTTCCTCTAAGGAAATTTCTGTACATCAACTTTCCCTGTAGGAAATGTTTTCCCCTATTTTTACTCATTGTAAATTTCTTCACTATACAAACAGTATGAACATAATTTTTACAAGACTTAATAAATGATACAAATGATATTTTAAACTTTAATAAATTTTTGACTCAAAATTACCATGACATACAAAAACAATACAGTGAGTATGACTGTTTAGGTCAAGGTATTGTACATACTTTATATGACTTTAACTTTGATTTATAAAATATTTTTTGTAGCAAAGTATTCTGTTTTCTTTGTTATTGTTTCAATTGTATACATTAATACGCAACCAATTTGAATGTCATACCATTTGTGGTGTTCTGAAGAATGCGTTCATATTTGCAAATTAAATAATAAAATAAACACTTTTCTTGTAAATTTTAATTTTCCTCTGTTTCAGCTTCTGTGTACAGTTATTCAATCCACTACATAAAAGTTCAATGTATAAATTATTCCGTTCACTAAACAATTTCCTTCAATTCTTGGATAAAACATTTTTGCAATCTGTTCTTCGAAGATCTTCTTCAGTATATTTGATATGAGGGAGCGATGTAAATGAGTGGATAAAGCTGGTGTTCCTTTCAACAACAAAATACTATTTTTTTCTTCATTTCTCCCTTCTTTCGACGAATATATATAATACGTTGTTGCATTTATACAATTGTGTTTTTCTGCATCTATGATAGAACTCCATTTTGTTTATAGCCATTATCATGTGATTATGATAAAATTTCCTATTTCTTTTTTTGCAGGAAAACACACATTCCATTTCACATTAATCCAATTAGCGCACCATGTAGATAGATATCAACTTTCAGTTTCCTCTTCAGTATTGACCTATTGATCACGAAAACCAAGATGTCTGATCACCTATAAATACACAAAATAAACAAATAAAATGTTATAAATGGAGAGAGAAACAGCAATAAAAAAGCTTATTTTGTCATGTTTATGATCATTTTAAGAATATTTCCTTTCTAACTAGTGAGTTCTTTTAATTCCGTGCTTTTTGTCTATGTGTTTTTATATTAGTTGATTTTGTGCATTTTATCAATCTTTCGAGTTGAGGCAATTGCAACGGTTATTTTACAGTTTGTTCTTTATATGTTGAGCTGTTAAACCACTGTCCAAAGTTAAGGTAGGGTTGAGTGCTCACAAACCTGATTTTTTTATTACATGTATTAGTTTTTATTGATTTTTAACTAGCTGTCAGTAACTGTGAGTACTTACAGATCTTTGTGTCTTTTCGATTAAGGGAAAGGTATAAATTTCCTGCTTAGTTCGGACTGTTTATTTTTTTGCAGGAAATCTACCGGTATGTCATTTGTTGTCTGGTGAAGAGTTGTCTTATTGGCAATCATGCCATATCTTCTTATTTTTATATAACCTTGCCATATTCTGATTGTGCCTGTCCCAAGTTCGGAGCCTGTAGTTTAGTCTGACACTAAAATTTAGTGGTTGTTGTTGTTTCATATCTGTCATATTTATTTTTTTTAATTTGTTTTGTAATAAACTAGGCAATAAGTTCTACAGTTGGGATTATTTCAATTTTTCATCTGAGGGCCTTTTATAGCTGACTACTTTGACAATAGGGCATGGATTTTCTCATTATTGAAGGCCGTCACTGGCCTATAATTGCTTTGTTAGAGCCATGATCAATAGTTATCATATTTAATATACCACATCTTTTTATTTTTATAATAATCATGATAATCATCTTTCAAGGGCAATAACTTTTATAAAAGTGGCCTTATGCGTCTTATCGAGCATCACTGATGAATGTTTTGTAGACGAAACGCGCGTCTGGCGTAAATACAAAATTTAATCCTGGTATCTATGATGAGTTTACTTACCATTTAGGTTTTGTTGACTTCTGCAAATTTGAAATTGCCTATCATTTCTGCTGTTTATAATTTCTCTGTATCTTCTATAGTTCTTGTCCTACACATAAAAAGAGTAAAAATTATAATTTAATGACATCTTGCATCAATAATTATTTTGCTGTTTTATGTATATATCAATGCCTGTTTAATAAAAAGCTTTACCATGAGTGCTTGATAAGCTTGTTGCCCTTTTAGCTTGGGTTTATGCTTTAAATGAATTTTAATGATCAACTACATTATAGAAAAACTGTGAGCACTGCGTAACTAAGACCCCCCCCCCAAAAAAAAAACAGGCTCTAAAGAGCCTGTGTCCCTCACCTGACTCTATTTGGGTTTTTGAAATCATATAAAAAAGATAAAAATCATAACAGATACTTTAATAATAATTGAGGCCATATTTGGTTTAATATTGTCCTACTTCGCTGGCGGCCATCTTGGATGATGAATCAGCTACAGAGTAACAACACTTGGTCCACACCTCATAAGGAACATTCATGTCATGTTTGGTTTTATTCCATTCAGTGGTTCTCTAAAAGAAGACATTTGTATGTATTTCCTATAGGGTCCTATGTTAAACTAAGTCCCCCGCTGCCGACCATCTTGGATGATAGATCGGCAACAAAGTAACAACTCTTGGTCAGCACTTCATAAGGAACATTCATGCCATGTTTGATTCCATTCCATTTAGTGGTTCTCTAGAAGAAGTTCAAAATGTAAAAAGTTAACAACGGCAACGGACGACACCGGACGACAGTGATGAGAAAAGCTCACTTAGCCTTTCGTGTCCAGGTGAGCTAAAAAAAGGACATGCACACAGAGTGGTATTCATTGAAACAAAACATGAAAATAATTTGGCTCCATTTAGGAATATCGCAAGTGTATATAAGTTTAAGGCCGTGATTTTTGAACAAATACAATTCTAAAACCTTCCAAAGTGTGAAAATGGACGATTTTAAACAATTTTCCAACAACTAAAATTCCATAACTTTGCATCTTATATAAAAAATAAATAGGGGATGATACTCCGACTTGCATATCATATAAAGTTATAAAGGAAGATAACTGAAGAATGGTAAAATTTATACTACTAAAATTTGAACTTGATCTGATTTTGTGGTAAAAAGTATTGCGTTAAAGTTTAATAAAATTTGGTTGAGGCAAACTTAATTTAGAGGGCGGCTGCTGCAGTCATGCTTCAGTGATTCCCTATATAATCAACCAAATTTTTCCCACAAAAGGGGGGGCCTGGGCCCCCCAGGCCCCCCCCCCCCCCTGGATCCGCCTATGTTGTGTGCAAATTTCATAACATTTGGTTGAGGCAAACTAAAGTTAAAGTTAGAGAGCGGGAAACCAAAAATTCAGCAATTTTTCCATTTGTAAAGGGGCATAACTCTAGAACGGTAACACTGACACCACCAAAATTCACACTTGATCTGAGTATTGTGGTAATAAGCTTTTGTAAAAGTTTTATAACATTTGGTTGAGGCAAACTAAATTAGAGAACAAAAACCAATGACTTTGGGACAGACGGACAGACGGTCAAGGGTTGACCCACTATGGGTCATAAAAATGAAAAGGGAGTTTATGTCAATATATAAAATCAATTCACCAAAGTTTCATATAAATTGGTGAAAGCATTCTTGAGACTATCCAAAGTCCCAATATACAACAAAAACTTAAATCAGAATTTTTTTAAAAATTGAAAGGGAAATTATCATGATTATGTTAATTGGCAATATTAATAAATGCATGCAATAATTTCTGAAATTTACAGTATATAGGCTTTTAACCCCACCATATTTTTGCACCTGTCCCAAGTCAGGAGCCTATAGCATTTGTCAGTTTTGTATGATTTTTAATTTTAGTTGCTTTTATATATTTGGGAGTTTAGTATGACGTCCATTATCACTGAACTAGTATACATTTTTGTTAAGGAGCCAGCTGAAGCACGCCTCAGGTTGTGGGATTTTCTCGCTGCATTGAAGTCATATTGGTGACCTTCGACTGTTATCTGCTCTTTGGGCGGGTTGTTGTCTCTCTGACACATTCCCCATTTCTATTTTCAATTTTATTTTAAATTCTATTATAAATGTTAGGCTTCTTGTTGATTTGTTTTACATTTGTCATTTCGAGGCCTTTTATTATATTTACAGCTTTCTATATGCATAGGTGCTTGTGGACAGGATCCTGTTTTGAGCCCCCCATAGTCCCTCCCCCTTATTATCATAAATCTTAGATTTTTCAATATATATCACTTATTTGTACCATATATATACTAATATTTTTACTCTTAATATGCATGTTTACTATCAACGTGAATCTCGACTCCTGTCCTCAAGACGGTGACCTATGTCTATATGGTGTGAATTTTGCTCATTGTTGATGGTCGTACAGTTATCTATAGCTCAGCGAAGCAACATCACAACCGTTTCCAAGTTTGTGAAGTCAGAGGACTATATTCATCTTTCCAACTTTTTGATCATTTGTTGATTTTTACTTTTTGATCATTTGTTGATTTTTATGAATATGTGCCATTCCAATATGAAATAGCAATATCATTTCAGGTTAGATATACTGTTCCCAGATCATGTATATATTAAAAAAACCTTTATAAAACTAGGATACTCATTTGGGGAACTAATGATTTGTTGGGTTTTCCCTAGTCCAAATAATTATGACGTCTGGCAAGGCTATTTTAATTTTTTTCTGGGACGCCTAAATAGCCTTGCAAGACGTCATAATTATTTGGACTATAGGTTTTCCCCACCATAGACATCGTCCTGTGGAAGAAACGAGTTTGGCGCATTAACAAAAAGATCATGTCCGTAGTGACAAGTTTATGTGTGTGCTTACCAATATTTGAATTTTATAAGCCTTCTTTTTGAATATTTTTTCATTTTTTGGTACAAAACTGACGTCGAGAGCTGTTGTTGTTGTGCTGTTTATTTTTTACAAAAGCGATCAAGTAATGCAGGGGAAGGAAACTTGCTTAAAAGACCAAAATGAGCCGCAACTAATAGGTACATAAATATTTTACTATGCAGTCAGTATCCCGATATGCATGTATATACTCTTAGACTCATTTCACAGAAAAATCGTACAAATGAAAATACTCGTTAGTCATGAACATTTTAGATCACTTAAAATATAGATTTTATAACTCAAATTACGAAAGATGCCAATTTGTCAAATGAGCCCCTGTAACCAGGTGCTGCATTTTCTAGCACGCGTCAAAAAACAGTTAAAAGTGCCGGGATCTGACAGAGCCTTCAAGAGCTATTTCTGTTACTGTGAGTTTATTATATATTTATCACAAAAAGCAAATGCTAATTTCTTTTCTTTTAATATGAAGCCTCCACCCATCCGCCAGCTTATCTGATTAATTTACGATCACTCTGAGTAAAGAAAGTAAGTCACAATTGCTTATATCAGGTATTTTAATTCTGGTTGATAGTTGTCTCATCACCAATCATACTATATCTCCTTATTTTTTTTTTACAATAAAGCTATATTTAGATGCGGTATAGTGATGAATGTGTTAACATGCAGCATGCTTGTAAATAATTGTTAAAATACAGCACAAAAGATGCATAATATATCAAACGCCATGTCAAAAACTTAAAAAAAAAAAAAAAAACCGACCAAATGACAAATAGTCTATACAAACAAACTATAGCATACCAAAATATATAATTTGTAAAGACTTGCATGCAACTAGGCCTATACAGTAGCTCTTATTCTTATAGATCTCATAACATTACGATTAAAAGTCAGATTATGTGTGTGCAAGTTCATTAGAAAATTCAACGAGACACGTCCTAATCAGGTAAAATCCAAAATAACAATTTACAAATTCAGATCTACTGCCTGTTGTATATTGCTAACATGATTGTATATTGCCAAACGAATAGATATGTTTGGTACGTGATAGCGGCTTCGAAGCGGAGACAAAAAGACCAAGATAAATGAAAGTGTAGAATTTTGTTGTTGAGAATTTTTTTTTAAAGAACTAGATTCATATCTCAGAATTTGAATATAGTATCTCGTTTTCTTTAGATAAATTGTTAGCTTTTACTGGCTATAATAATTACTCCCTTATAAGTATTCGCAAAACATGAAGTTAATGATCAATGAATATGAAAACACTTTATAAAGTATAAATATTGGTAAACGGACAGCAAGTCATAGGACTATTATAGTTCGAATAAATTAGTTTACAATAACTGTTGAAAGGTTATGAGAGAAAAATCTGGATGAATTTATTTTTATTAGAATGATTTATTTTACAGTAAAGGCTTCATATTTTTAATCAGTTATTTGTAAAAGAAAGGTGACATGTTTAACACCATGGAGCCAGTAAATTGACAAACTACCATGATGGATTTTTTTCTTTACAATCATTGATCGTTATTAATATTTAAGAATAACTTTTGTTTACAAATTCGTTTTCATAAATAATGGTTCAAGAAAAAAAAACTTTTTGAAAATTAGTCTGTTAGTTTCCAAAGAAAAAAAATATCTTAAAAACTGAACTGTGAGTTTTCAATCGTTACGTTTTGTTATGCTTTTTTAGTGTTAATCTCAGCAAAGACAAATTTGGTGATAAAAATCGATTTGTTGGTCTTTCGTAAAATTAAAAAAAAAAAACATACGTCATAATGTAATCTTATAAAAAAAAGGGGGGGGGGCGATGGAAGAAATTCAATATTGATCCTTCAAGGGACAAGTGAACGTGGGATATATTCATTCCCTACTGTAAAATATTGAGTTTTTGGTTGATTAATGTCGGGTGTGTCTTACGTACCGAATAATGTATGATAGGTACATGTAGGTCTTGTAATTGAGACCGCCCGTGATACGGTTGGAAAATTTCGACTGCCAACGAAAAAGGAGGGACAGAAAATTGGCCTAATACCAGGCTACTTACAGTCCACTCGAAGAGTTGTTGCAAGGATTCAACGTCCCCATTCGGACGTGGCTGAGCACAGCCCAATGGACGTTCCACTATCATTACTGCTAAGGATTTATTGCCGGTCAGAAGAAGACCTGTAACGACGCTATTTCTATAGTTACTCTAGTTCGCTAACGAATTCGCTTCTCGTTCCATTGAATATAAAGGAAAGAGTTATCTAATATATATATATATATATATTTTTTTTTCTTGAACTACTGTAAATAAAGTAGTTCATTTTTAAATGTATTCTATAAAGGTTAAGAAAACAATAAGTTTAAATGGCTGGTACATACATGGCTGCAGGGCTAATACCAAAAAGGTATATAAAAGCCAATTTCCCGTTTATTTTTTTCGTTGTTTGGTTCACATGTTCAAATTTAATAATTAATTGATATCCGAAATCCTTGTTAATATATTTACTTCGGTAGAAAAGAAAGTTAATCTTCTCATCTGGACTTTAATCTGCATATCTATTATCTATTTTGGGATTGAAAAAAATTATCTTTAAAAAAATGCGGTTTCGAGCCTATTTCTTCATTTTAATTTGGTTACACGTTCAGCAATAACTGATAAAAATATGATATATTACCAATGATAAGGTCATATATTTGAAGCTGTTCAAAATTTTGTACATTATAGGTACGTGTATCAGATCGGACTTTTTTTTTTTAATTGTTCTTTATAAATAATCTTACTATCTTACTATAAGTTATCTCAGGTCTAAACAAAATGTTACTATGAGTGTTCTAATGAGTTTTGTTTGATAATTTTGTGTTTAATTCAGTTAAAAGTTTGTTTTTTTTTACACGAGAAGGTCTGCTAAAAAGTTTATGATGATCTCTTTTTTTCCAGAATAACAAACGGATACTAGGTGGGCTTTCCTCTGTTCCGATGAAGGCAGTGCACGTCTTCCATTTAAAAGATTATATCGTAGTTTTGCAACAGACGGCGGCACATCGGGCATTGACTTACCATTTTATAATTTGTAACAATTATGATTAACCATATACTTATGATTGATAACAAAATCATTTTTTGTACTTCTTTATATAAGATGATCGAGATTTGAGAATGATATGAAAATAATAAAATATATATTACAAAAAAAAAGTTATCTCAGGTCTAGTTATCTAGTATGAAATATATCCACTGGAAAGAAGCCCTTTAAAACACAAATCCCCGTTTACTCATTGCGAAGTTTATTTGCTAGAGTTTTTTTTAATTTTCTTTTTTTAATGATTTTATAATTTTATCTTTTTTGTGAAAATTTTGAGTGGTTGAACATGAAATGGACACCGATGCTACAAAGAAAATTTGTTTAATGTCATCTGTTGCAATATATACTAAGTATTACACGTGGACAGGATGTTCCCCAGAAAATTAAGGTATTCAAAATAAGTTATACACACCCCAAGGGTACACGCCACTGTCATATGGAAAATTACTGGGTCACCAGTAAACTGGTAATCAGCCATGCAACTAATCAGTTGATTGACCATGCCACTACAATTTAAAAAGTTTGTCGTTAGATCAAAATGAAATATTTATTTTAATTTAAAATTGAAGAACTAAAAGGATTTATCATAATTATGAAGGGAAATAATTCAACAAAATCGGATTATTTCCCAAAAGATTAAATTTAAAAAAAAAAATTTCCGGGGAAAATAGAAAACTGTATATATAAAGGGTCCCATCAAGGATTTTATACATGTTATAGAAATCCTTGGTCTCATGAAATGGATCTCAAACAGACATGCATAATCAAAATTTATACATTTATTGATTCTATGCATGATTTCTTGAGAAATCAGGAGCGAAATATAACAAATATTTAGTTTTGATATTAAATTAAATTTACCTTTCCTCGCTATAATTCATTTGACATAACATTGAGGGATTTAAGGGTTTGTCCGTACAACGTGTTTGTCATTAGTATTTCACATGACTTATTGTTTTCGCGGTTCGCCTTGAAGCTCATTATTCAGACTGTTTCAGACAAGATGATGAAAATAACGTGCAAGGCACTTTTTTCGATCATCGTGAAGTGCACTCTCCCCCTCTTCAAGAATTGTATATTTATAAATCCTCGTCCTTTTTAAAATTACCACACTCTTTGTGATTACTGTTATGCTATTATGCTAACAGTAACCCGAGACTTGATTTACATGTAATTTATATCAGGGGCGATTCCAGCCAGAATAAAGGGGGTCCAAATATATGTCTCCATTAAATGCATTGATCGTTCACAAAAAGGGGAGTCAAAACCCCGGATCCCATCCCCCTTCGATCCGCCACTGATTGTGAATATAAATATAATTGTTACTTAAAAGTCATAGACCTGTACTAGCTCCGAGCACCTGTTTTGGGATATATACCACAGGCACTTGTTTCTATCCATGGGAAGCCCCACTATCAATGTATCGTAAATATACGTTGATAGTGGGGCTTCCCATGGATAGAAACAAGTGCCTGTGATATATACAGCTAATTAACCGTAAATAACTGCGAGATAATGAATAACAAGTTGATAATTGTCTATTCTCTGCTAATTAATGTACCTGCAATCAGAGACATATATACACATGTGTGTATATATATGTCTCTGCTGCAATTCACCCTGATTCATTTGTGAGACCACCGACACTAATAATATTACCTCAAAGTTAGAGGTTCTCCGTTACTGGGAACTTCATATCGGATCCGATCAATTTATTGGTTCCATTCCCCCTAGTAATAATGATCCATTTGCAGTGACGATGACAATCTAAAAGGTATACTCATTACTGTTGATTTTGCACGATAACGTACATGTTATGTCAACTCACTTCTCCTTCCTACGGCGTCAGAGAGAAAAAAAAGCCTTGCAATGCGTCATAATTATTTGGACTACTTCCATATGACTTTAAAACACATGCAGGCACTTGTTTCTATCCATGGGAAGCCCCACTATCAACGTATATTTACGTTGATAGTGGGGCTTCCCTTGATAGAAACAAGTGCTTGTGTGTGAACCATGTATTACTTCAAAATTTATCTATTTATATTTTTTATGCATAAAAAGTAAGTACAAAGAAGTAGGGGGATGAAATTATTTTATTTTAGTTAATCACTCATACTTCTTGTATGATGTCACCTTAGCTTAGCCTACAAATTACCAAAAAGAAACATATTTTTATTTCCTCTAGCTTATGTGTATGCCTTTTCATATACATGTAAAAATGTGTTACTGCCTATATTGACCTTAAATGTTATTCAGTCTTGCATGGCCTAATGGGACCTTGTTCTACTCATGTGGTATGCTATAAGCAGATAAGTCACTTTCTTTCCTTTTGAAATACAAATAATTTTTTAAATATACATGAAGAATTTTTATATAAGCTTCCTCCCCCATGAAACTAGGTAAACTGTCTTATAATTCCCTTATCTTAGTTCATGCCAAGTTTGATTAAAATTAGTATTTCTTACAGTAACTCTATTAGGTCTCTAGTGTGGATAGTGTATAACTTGCAAATTATTTTCATACTCCTTTCAAATTTATTGCTTTAAATATTACAGATGAAATTACATTGGAAAAAAATGTGGCAATTTTTTTTTAGGTTAAGGATGTTCGCTCCTCTTGATTTTGAATTTTTACCAGATATTCGGAATCCTCTGGTTTTATCCATGCAGTGCCATTAAAAAATTTTGGCCGCAAACCCCTACTTTTCTTTTCATTTTTTTATTACAGTTTAAAAAGCCATATTTGAAAATCTTATAAAATCCTTGTTATTTTTCCATAGCTTTTGAAAGAAAAAGGTGGCAGTGTTAAGTTTATGAAAAATCTAGAGAGAATCACTTCCCGCCAAATTTTTAATGGCTTATATCTTAAAAACAAGCACACGGACCCTTCATTTTTTCTGTTTTTTTAGTTCCTTTATTCATATACTTTCAATTTATAACAGTCTTTTAAAAAGCTAACTTTTTAGAACCTTTATATTTTAGAAAGTGGAAGACCTGGATGCTTCATACTTTGTATATATAGATGCCTCATGTTACGAAGTTTCCGTCAGTCACATGTCCAATGTCCTTGACCTCATTTTCATGGTTCGTTGACTACTTGAAAAAAAAGTTAAGATTTTTTGTAATGTTAAATTCTCTCTTATTATAAGTAATAGGATAACTATATTTGGTATGTGCGTACCTTGCAAGGTCCTCATGCCTGTCAGACAGTTTTCACTAGACCTCGACCTCATTTCATGGATCAGTGAACAAGGTTAAGTTTTGGTGGTCAAGGCCGTATCTCAGATACTATAAGCAATAGGTCTAGTATATTCGGTGTATGGAAGGACTGTAAGGTGTACATGTCCAACTGGCAGGTGTCATCTGACCTTGACCTCATTTTCATGGTTCAGTGGTTATAGTTAAGTTTTTGTGTTTTGGTCTATTTTTCTTATACTGTATGCAATAGGTCTACTATATTTGGTGTATGGAATGATTGTAAGGTGTACATGTCTAGCTGGCAGGTTTCATCTGACCTTGACCTCATTTTCATGGTTCAGTGGTCAAAGTTAAGTTTTTGAGTTTTGGTCTTTTTTTCTAATACTATATGCAATAAGTCAACTATATTTGGTGTATGGAAATATTTTATGATCTTTATGTCGGTCGCGCAGGTTTTATTTGACCTTGACCTCATTTTCACGGTTCATTGCTCAGTGTTAAGTTTTTGTGTTATGGTCTGTTTTTCTTAAACTATAAGCAATAGGTCAACTATATTTGTTGTATGGAAGAATTGTTAGCTGTACATGTCTGCCTGGCATGGTTCATCTGACCTTGACCTCATTTTCATGGTTCATTGGTCAATGTTTAGTTTTTTGGTTAATGTTAAGTTTATGTGACAGTTGTAATAAAGCTGCATATTTAAGACTATCAACATAATATCAATGATTAATAAAGAAGGCGAGACATTTCAGTGTGTGCACTCTTGTTGTAACTTCCAGACATAACTTGTGTGTTAGTGTATGGATCTCTCTGACATTGTACCACAAGGTTCCATATCACAAAGGGAATGCTGGGATTGATATTGGGGGTAATTGCCTCAAAATTTTAGGAATTAGGGGCTAAAAAAGGGGCAAAAAACAAGCATTTTTCTAGTTTCATGACAATAACTTGTGTGTAAGTGTATGGATCTTTCTGAAATTGTACTACAAGGTTCCATATCACAAAGGGAAAGCTTGAATTGAGTTTGGGGGTAATTGCCCCAAATGTTTAGGAATTTGGGGCCAAAAAGGGGCCAAAAAACAAGCAGTTTATTCTAGTTCCCAGACAATAACTTGTGTTCAAGTGTATGGATCTCTCTGAAATTGTACTGCAAGGTACCATACCACAAAGGGAAGGCTGGGATTGAGTTTGGGGGTGATGAATCTTAAGGGGGTTAAAACAATTGGGGGGGGGGATTTTTTTTCCTTTTTTTCCTTTTGTTCCTTTTGTTTTCTTTAAAATTTTCCATTTTAAGGTAGATAGGGTGTCTTCCTCCATCTTGGATTTTGAAATACCAGAAAACAATCGGTCTAGATCTTTAATAAAAGGTGCAAATTTTGAGAGCATTAGGTAATTCATGTGTAAGAAGTTTCATTTCAATATACAAAATGACATATTTTATCATATTTATGGTTGTATTTTACAAAAAAACAGAATACTGTTGTTTGATTCTATTTTTTCCAACTTTGCCACATAAGGGGAGGCAACTCAAATGTAAGGGCAGATAATTCAGATAAAGTTACTTTTACAATAGAATGTGTTAGGAATTTACCTATTTTATTATGTAGCAAGAAAACGGGTCCCGTGACCCCGTTTTTTCTTTTTCTTATCTGAAAGCATACTATTAAAGCTATCTTCTCATATTTTATCTCAAAATTCTATGGTGTAGTTTTCGTTTTATGGCAGAAAATTGGATTTTCCATGCATAATCCATACAAAATCTGTCAATTTTGCACAACCTGTAGCGTGAAAATAAGCCCCGTGACCCATTCTTTTTATTATTTTTTTTTAAAAGGATGATATAAACTACATTTTGGCAAATTATTAAAAAATTCTATGGATTATAATTTAGACACCCCATCTACCTTAAATCGGTTATTTCTGATTTATATATAAAAGCAAATAATAATGATATGGTTTGAATAGGTAAATTAGAAATTTTTAAGTTCTTAGACCACATTCATTTTGTGAGCCTCTTGTTTTAATTGCTTCTGTAAGTAATATATTAATTTGAAATTTTGACGACAGACACATACAGATTATACCGTTAACAATATTTCAGAGTTTAATGTTGTCAAGCACACAAATCATAGAAGAATAGTTAATCACGTCATTGTTGTCCATTGAAAAATTAGTATGAACACGATGAAAAAGTACGGGAATGTTTGTTTGTTAAACTATTGACCGTGGTTATGTCTTTGAAACAGTTGACTGGCAAATAGTCTGTGAAATGAAATAGCACAAATATTTCATTCCTTTTTTATATCATGGTATATAGAAAAACACATACTGATGTATAATAATAGAACTTTATAGTCATTAAATTATAGTTTTTACCTTTTTTAAGTTTAGGGCAAGAAATATAGAAAATAAAGAAAAATATAAACAATTACAACTGTACAGTAGAAATGATCGGCAAAACAAGATAAACAGAAGACAACAAGGCCTAAATGGTAAGACCACTTCTATATAATAAAAGTGATTGCCCTTGAATGATGACTATTATAAAAATAAGAAGATGTGGTATGGTAAATGAGTTATCTATCCACCAGAGTTCAATGAAGTGGATGCAATCAATTAAAGACCAATGACGGCTTCTGATAATGAGAAAACCCATACCTTATAAGTCAGCCAATAAAGACCCCAACATGAAAAGATTTAAACAATCCAAATTAGTTCAACGCCAATAACAATTAATAAAAAAAACATGTCTGTGAGCACTCCACCTAACCATAATCTAGGACAGTGGTTCAAATAGCACAACATATGAGCAAACTGTAAAAACTGTTGCAAGTGGCTCAACTCATTATCACTGCAAGGCACTAAAACGACTGATATTAAGTCGTGGACACAAAGCACTGAAATAATAGAACTCATAATCATGATTAGTAAGAATTTCAAATTTAAGTTTCTCAAAATGTTTATATTAAACATGATAAAATAAGCTTATTTCATATTGCTGTTTATTTCTCAATTTATATTTTGTGTATTTATAGGTGAGACTTCTTGGTTTTCATGATCATCAACAGGTCAATACAGAAGAGGAAACTTAAGGTTAATACTTTTCTACATTGTGTGCTAATTGGATTAATGTGAAATGAAATGTGTGCTTACCTGGAAAAAGAAAATAGGAAATATCTACAAAATGGCTGTAAACAAAATGGAGTACAATCATAGATGCACAAGAACACAATTGTGTAATTGCAACAACCTACATATTCACTGAAGGATTATGGAGAAATGTAGAAAAAATAGTATTTTGTTGTCGAAATAACACCTGCTTTATCCATTCATGTACATAGCTCTGTCATATCAAATATACAGAGGCAGATGTTTGAAGAACAAATTTCAAAAATGTATTCTCTACCAATTGAAGGAAGATGTCTGGTGGAAGGAATTATTTATGCACTGAACTGTTATGTAGGGGATTGAATAATTGTACGCAGCAGCTTAAACAGAAGAAAAGTTAAATTAACATGAAAAGTGGTTATTTTATTTAAAATCTGCAAAAATGAGCACAATATTAATAACATCACAAATAGTATGATATTCATAGCGTTTTGCTTATTATTGTATTGTCTCAAACAGCTAACCTATTGTTTTTGTATGTCATGTTACTCATCAGTGAACATTTTATTAAAGTTTTAATTATCTTTTGTATCAATTATTCAGTCTCAGGAAAAATTATATTCATAATGTTTTTACTGTTATGAAATTTTCATAGAGGAAAATTTTAACAACAGAAATTTCCATAGAGGAAATTTGGAGAACAATGTTTTCCTTAGAGGAAATTTTTGGTCTTGAATTTTCCCTCAAGGAAAAGTATTTGTCAAAAATTTCCTCACAGGAAATTGCTGTTGACAAAATTTCCTCACAGGAAAAAGTATTTCCTCAAAGGAAAATTTGAAGCCGCAAATGTCCTCACAGGAAAAAGTATTTCCTCAGAGGAAAATTTGAAACCTCAAATTTCCTCAGAGGAAATAGAATTTCCTCAAAGGAAAATTTGAAGCCGCAAATTTCCTTACAGGAAATAGAATTTCCTCAAAGGAAATATTAATGCAGCAAATTCCCTAAGGGAAATCTTTTTCCCTTGAGGAAAATACAATTTCCCTTGAGGAAAAATCTTTTTCCTTTAGGGAAATTTGATTTCCCTTGAGGAAAACTACTTTTCCTCTGAGGAAATTGTTGAAAAAAGGGGCATAACTTTTTCAACAGTGGTGCTAGAGCCAAAAATTTTAAGGACAAATATCAGGGAACCAATACCAACCAAGTTATCAACTTCATTTTGACTTAACTCCAAAAATTAAGGTGACAACTTTTGCACTCAGCGGAAGTGCAAACTTGTCCCGGAGACTGTTCATACTCGACCTAGTCTGAACCATACTCGACCTAGTCTGAACCATACTCGACCAAGTCTTAACCAACCTAGACCTATTTTTTGTATCTATCTATTGTATTTCATCAATTTAGGAGCTGTTTTTAACAACAACTATTTCCCCTGGCTAGAAATTTGAACAACAATTTGAAATTAAAAATGTATTCAATATAGCATTGAAACCAAAATTTCACAATAAACATAATATAACTTCATCACCATATTCATCAACACTTATATACATACATATATTTCACCTTTAAAATAAAAATAAAACAAGCTGATCAAATAATCTCAAAACTGAATTGTGACTTATATTTTCAATGTTATTCAAATTTTTTTGAATGTTTCAGATATATTTTATGGTTACTGGACAATTTTCACCATTAACTTAAGCCTCGTATATAATGGTGTCAGTTGAGTTTAGTTAATAATGCAGTGAACATTTTTTTTATTAAAATATATATAAAATAGCATATAAAGCAACTTAATAAATTTAAAATATGACACCTTTGTTTTGTTAAACCAAGAATTTAATATAATCCTGATAATAGAACTTCCATAGTAATCCTGTGATAAACTTTTAAAAAAGGAAATGTGTTCCAAAGTTACAGTAAAAATTTATTTCAATTACATTTAAATAATTTTTGTCAAAATTAAAGACATGGCATACAAGAAGCACTTTAATAAGGTTTAATTACCTCAGTACATGTGTGTTTTACAGGTAAAAAGAAAGCCCTATTTTTCTTAAACTCGTGTATTACTTATCTAATGAATTCAAAAGGCCTTGCGATTTAAGTTTCACAAGATGTTGCAATTTTGAATGAATGTTATTTAGAATTTAATACTCTCTGACCAGGTGTGATTTTTTTCATGAGTTTGCCCCAAGCAGGAGGTATTACTTTATACTTCACCACTAATCAGAAGAACAATTTTATTAATTTCTTTAATTTTTATCCCTTTTTGATATATTGTATATAATATATCCCAAATTATAATAAAAGATATATTTCTAAAATAAGGTTAAACAATTTCAGTGATTTTGTTGGCTGTTGTTACCTCATTAAAAAGATAATTATATAACTATTGTACATTTTTTGTATGTAACCATGAAACCTATATATGTAGTTTTTATCTAGAAAAAAAACACATGCAAAACAAGAAGCACCTTAATAAGGTTTAATTACCCTCAGTATATGTGTGATTTTTAGGTAAAAGAAAATCTTTTTTTAACAAAACTCTAAAACTTTAAAAATTTAATATAATTAAATTATTATATAAGATAATTTGATTTAACTATCTCTATTCGATAAATCTGAGAATCATGTAAGAATGTAAAAATCTGTTTTTATAATATATCTGTATTTTATTGTGGCTGTTGTCATGTCAGTTAAAAAGAAATTTATTTTAACAGTTAAAATTTAGAAAAAGTAGAGGTTATTTGGTCAAATATGGTTCAGACTGGTCGAGTATTGTTCAGACCTTTGGTCGAGTATGGTTTAGACTGAAAAAAATAGGTCGAGTACAGGTCGAGAATGAGTTAAGATTGTTTCAGACTGGTCGAGTAATAGTTCAGACTATTTTCAATGGCAAAGATAAGGGTAAAGTACAAATCAGTACAGTCGAGTATGGTTAAGACTAGGGTCGAGTAAAGTCGAGTAAATTTCAGACCAATTCAGACTGGTCGAGTAAAAATCAGTACAGTCGAGTACAGACATAGGCCATTTCAGACTTTTACTGGTTTGTAGTGGTACTTATATATATATGAAATGAAGTGGATGAACGCAGTTATATATATATACCGGTATATATAAACAAGTCTAAATTGAGAACAACGTTCAAACCTATGATTGCGTTGGATAAAAACCGCAATTTTTATACGTGTGCATGCAAAACAAATTTCTTGGTAGAGGGGTCTAAATACAGCACAAAAAAGTGAAAACGTTTATTTTAACAAAACGCATTTGACTAACAGGTCGAACAAAAAATGTTCATAAATCCTGCTGACTGCCATTGGCGATTGCCAAATAAACGGATCACCGATGTAATAAATGGATCTTAATTATTAATTTAATACTAAACAGAAAACAATAAACTTGTGGAAAAGATGATATACCGCAAACAAAAGGTGCAAAGGTTTTTGTACACCATATTCGAATTTCGACAATTAATGTCTCTTCAGTGATGTTAGGAATCGAAACGGTATTTGGAAAGCCATACAATTTACCTCAATTAAGAATAGACTCTTGAATTTTGAGGAGTCAAAATAGGATGAACGGATCATATAAACCCGAAGGCAGATATAATACAAGCCGAAACGAAAAAATATAAACAAGTCTAAATTGAAAACAACGTTCAAACCTATGATTGCGTTGGATAAAAACCGCAATTTTTATACGTGTGCATGCAAAACAAATTTCTTGTTAGAGGGGTCTAAATACAGCACAAACAACATTTTCCAAAAGACCAAAAAAGTTAAAAAGTATATTTTAACAGAACGCATTTGACTAACAGGTCGAACAACAAATGTTCTTAAATCCTGCTGACTGCCATTGGCGATTGCCAAATAAACGGATCACCGATGTAATAAATGGATCTTAATTATAAATTTAATACTAAACAGAAAACAATAAACTTGTGGAAAAGATGATATACTGCAAACAAAAGGTGCAAAGGTTTTTGTACACCATATCCGGATTTCGACAATCAATGTCTCTTCAGTGGTGTTAAGAATCGAAACGGTATTTGGAAAGCCATACAATTTACCTCAATTTAGGAAAGACTCTTGAATTTTGAGGAGTCAAAATAGGATGAACGGATCATATAAACCCGAAGGCAAATATAATACAAGCCCGAACGAAAAAATATAAACAAGTCTAAATTGAAAACAACGTTCAAACCTATGATTGCGTTGGATAAAAACCGCAATTTTTATACGTGTGCATGCAAAACAAATTTCTTGTTAGAGGGGTCTACATACAGCACAAACAACATTTTCCAAAAGACCAAAAAAAGTGAAAAAGTATATTTTAACAAAACGCATTTGACTAACAGGTCGAACAACAAATGTTCTTAAATCCTGCTGACTGCCATTGGCGATTGCCAAATAAACGGATCACCTATGTAATAAATGGATCTTAATTATAAATTTAATACAAAACAGAAAACAATAAACTTGTGGAAAAGATGATATACCGCAAACAAAAGGTGCAAAGGTTTTTGTACACCATATCCGGATTTCGACAATTAATGTCTCTTCAGTGATGTTAGGAATCGAAACGGTATTTGGAAAGCCATACAATTTACCTCAATTTAGGATAGACTCTTGAATTTTAAAGAGTCGAAATAGGATGAACGGATCATATCAACCCGAAGGCAAATATAATACAAGCCCGAACGAAAAAATAAAGTCTAAATTGAAAACAATGTTCAAACCTATGATTTCGTTGGATAAAAACCGCAATTTTTATACGTGTGCATGCAAAACAAATTTCTTGTTAGAGGGGTCTAAATACAGCACAAACAACATTTTCCAAAAGACCAAAAAAAGTGAAAAAGTATATTTTAACAAAACGCATTTGACTAACAGGTCGAACAACAAATGTTCTTAAATCCTGCTGACTGCCATTGGTGATTGCCAAATAAACGGATCACCGATGTAATAAATGGATCTTAATTATAATAAATTTAATACTAAACAGAAAACAATAAACTTGTGGAAAAGATGATATACCGCAAACAAAAGGTGCAAAGGTTTTTGTACACCATATCCGGATTTCGACAATTAATGTCTCTTCAGTGATGTTAGGAATCGAAACGGTATTTGGAAAGCCATACAATTTACCTCAATTTAGGAAAGACTCTTGAATTTTGAGGAGTCAAAATAGAATGAACGGATCATATAAACCCGAAGGAAAATATAATACAAGCCCAAACGATAATATAAACAAGTCTAAATTGAAAGCAACGTTCAAACCTATGATTGCGTTGGATAAAAACCACAATTTTTATACGTGTGGATGTAAAACAAATTTCTTGGTAGAGGGGTCTAAATACAGCACAAACAACATTTTCCAAAAGACCGAAAAGTGAAAAGTATATTTTAACAAAATGCATTTAACTAACAGGTCGAACAACTGATGTCCTAAAACCCTGCTGACTGCCATTGGCGATTGCCAAATAAATTGATCACCAGATGTAACATGGATCTTAATTATTCAAACAGAAAACAATAAACTTGTGGAAAAGATGGTATATCGCAAACATAAGGTGCAAAAATTTGTACACCATATCCGGATTTCGACAAATAATGTCTCTTCAGTGATGTTAGGGATCGAAACGGTATTTGGAAGGCCATATAATTTACCTCAATTTAGGATAGACTCTTGAATTTTAAAGAGTCGAAATAGGATGAACGGATCATATAAACCCGAAGGAAAATATAATACAAGCCCAAACGATAAAATATAAACAAGTCTAAATTGAAAACAACGTTCAAACCTATGATTGCGTTGGATAAAAACCGCAATTTTTAAACGTGTGGATGTAAAACAAATTTCTTGGTAGAGGGGTCTAAATACAGCACAAACACATTTTCCAAAAGACCGAAAAGTGAAAAGTATATTTTAACAAAATGCATTTAACTAACAGGTCGAACAACTGATGTTCTTAAACCCTGCTGACTGCCATTGGCGATTGCCAAATAAATTGATCACCAGATGTAACATGGATCTTAATTATTCAAACAGAAAACAATAAACTTGCGGAAAAGATGGTATATCGCAAACATAAGGTGCAAGAATTTGTACACCATATCCGGATTTCGACAAATAATGTCTCTTCAGTGATGTTAGGGATCGAAACGGTATTTGGAAGGCCATATAATTTACCTCAATTTAGGATAGACTCTTGAATTTTAAAGAGTCGAAATAGGATGAACGGATCATATAAACCCGAAGGAAAATATAATACAAGCCCAAACGATAAAATATAAACAAGTCTAAATTGAAAACAACGTTCAAACCTATGATTGCGTTGGATAAAAACCGCAATTTTTAAACGTGTGCATGCAAAACAAATTTCTTGTTAGAGGGGTCTACATACAGCACAAACAACATTTTCCAAAAGACCAAAAAAAGTGAAAAAGTATATTTTAACAAAACGCATTTGACTAACAGGTCGAACAACAAATGTTCTTAAATCCTGCTGACTGCCATTGGCGATTGCCAAATAAACGGATCACCTATGTAATAAATGGATCTTAATTATAAATTTAATACAAAACAGAAAACAATAAACTTGTGGAAAAGATGATCTATAGCAAACAAAAGGTGCAAAGGTTTTTGTACACCATATCCGGATTTCGACAATTAATGTCTCTTCAGTGATGTTAGGAATCGAAACGGTATTTGGAAAGCCATACAATTTACCTCAATTTAGGAAAGACTCTTGAATTTTGAGGAGTCAAAATAGGATGAACGGATCATATAAACCCGAAGGCAAATATAATACAAGCCCAAACGAAAAAATATAAACAAGTCTAAATTGAAAACAACGTTCAAACCTATGATTTCGTTGGATAAAACCGCAATTTTTATACGTGTGCATGTAAAACAAATTTCTTGTTAGAGGGGTCTAAATACAGCACAAAAACATTTTCCAAAAGACCAAAAAGGTGAAAAAGTATATTTTAACAAAACGCAATTGACTAACAGATCGAACAACAAATGTTCTTAAATCCTGCTGACTGCCATTGGCGATTGCCAAATAAACGGATCACCTATGTAATAAATGGATCTTAATTATAAATTTAATACAAAACAGAAAACAATAAACTTGTGGAAAAGATGATATACCGCAAACAAAAGGTGCAAAGGTTTTTGTACACCATATCCGGATTTCGACAATTAATGTCTCTTCAGTGATGTTAGGAATCGAAACGGTATTTGGAAAGCCATACAATTTACCTCAATTTAGGATAGACTCTTGAACTTTGAGGAGTCAAAATAGGATGAACGGATCATATAAACCCGAAGGCAAATATAATACAAGCCGAAACGAAAAAATATAAACAAGTCTAAATTGAAAACAACGTTCAAACCTATGATTGCGTTGGATAAAAACCGCAATTTTTATACGTGTGCATGCAAAACAAATTTCTTGTTAGAGGGGTCTAAATACAGCACAAACAACATTTTCCAAAAGACCAAAAAAGTGAAAAAGTATATTTTAACAAAACGCTTTTGACTAACAGGTCGAACAACAAATGTTCTTAAATCCTGCTGACTGCCATTGGCGATTGCCAAATAAACGGATCACCTATGTAATAAATGGATCTTAATTATAAATTTAATACTAAACAGAAAACAATAAACTTGTGGAAAAGATGATATACCGCAAACAAAAGGTGCAAAGGTTTTTGTACACCATATCCGGATTTCGACAATTAATGTCTCTTCAGTGATGTTAGGAATCGAAACGGTATTTGGAAAGCCATACAATTTACCTCAATTTAGGAAAGACTCTTGAATTTTGAGGAGTCAAAATAGGATGAACGGATCATATAAACCCGAAGACAAATATAATACAAGTCTAAATTGAAAACAACGTTCAAACCTATGATTGCGTTGGATAAAAACCGCATTTTTAAAACGTGTGCATGCAAAACAATTTTTTTTGTTAGAGGGGTCTAAATACAGCACAAACAACATATATAAAATTATATATATATATATATAAAAATTTTTATTCTAATTCGATTTGTATATTTCGCATGGTAAAAAACGACCGAATATGTCCCGGCAGCGTCCCGATTCTGCCGAATGCGATCCGACAGAGATCAGACAGTGACCAGGCAGTAAACCGACGCTGACGAAAAGATATCCGTTAGAAAACCGTTTCATGTGATAGTCCCGTCTTATAAAAAAATCGCCATATTCGGGATGATCAGGTAGTACCGGAACGCAATCTTATCACAGTCTGCTGAACCGCATTGCAAACGGCTTTGTCTGGAATCCGTCGTATCGTGTTCTGTAATTGTCGGGACTCCGACGTGGGTATTATTGCCGAATTTCGTATTAATAACGGGACTGTTTCCGGAACAAAGACGGTTTTATTTCGGCAAGATCTGAATGCAATCTGGACTCTATCGGCAAAAAAACAGCAATGACAAATTTCTCCAGATCATGCCCGTTCAACAGGACACAGTCCAGAAAACACAGAACATTGTTACTATTTTTATCCTATACAGCAGAATCTGTCACGACATAATCACGATTGTAATCCGACTAGACAAAATCGAGTTTCCCCGAATGTTACTGGACACAACTAACTGTGCTTGGCCGACATTCCCGGTCCGTAGGAATCTGTTACGAACGTACACATTATGCGGCGTTCACACTGTGCCGATAATGGCCCCCGTTTGAGATCAGAGAGCGCTAAGACACGAAAAGTGAAAAAGTCGGATTACTATCCTCAATGATCTGGAATGTCTATCATTGTCTGAACGCAGTCGTAAACGTTCGTAACAGATTCCTACTGATCGGGAATGGTCCGGAGAGGTCGGCCTAGAACCCCGACAGTTAGGTGCGACAATTACAGAACACGATACGACTGAGTCCAGACAAAGCCGTTTGCCGGTACAGCAGACTGTGATAGGATTGAGTTACGACAGTATCTGATCATCACGAATATGGCGATTTTTTTATAGGACGGGACTATCACTTGAAACGGTTTTCTAACTGATATCTTTCGTCAGCGTCGGTCCTCTGGTCACTGTCTGGTTACTGTCTGATCTCTGTCGGATCGCATTCGGCAGAATCGGAACACTGTCGGGACAGATTCGGTCGTTTTTTACCTTGCGAAAGATACAAATCGGATTAGAATCGGATTGAGAACGAAATAATTGAGACAAATGCGGCTTGAAAAGGCTGAATTTGGACGGTTCCTGCACAATATCTGATTGTTGTCGTGTTTAATAAATGTTTTTAAAAATTTTAATTAAAGTTTGAATTTCCAGCCACGATTCACAGGATCTTTATCAGACTTTTGACAAATGTTAACCGGGAATGGTCCTATGAAGGACAGCAGTAAAAATCGTGAATGTGTGACCCCGGCTTAAATCTAATCCATTTTTTAAAGGTTTGGGCGATTTAGACCTCTGCTTATTATAAAACACCTCTCAATTATTGAATAGCACGTTTTTACGTATTAGTTGCTTTTGTTCTAAGACATATGAAAGAACTCCAAATATCAATAAAAGAAAAATAATCGAAAATGAAATCGGATTAACATTAAGCAGAAAAAAATAGATAACGTGTACTCTTATAATGCGCACTCGTGAGATCTTAGATATGATAGAGGCTATATCCTTATTTTAAATGCTTGGTTTTAAAGGCGAAAACTGGCAGAAATATCTAAATAGATGAAAAATGTTCGTTAATAACAAAAGCTTTAGGACCATATTTATTTAAACTTATTAAGTCTTCATTAATTTTGTTTTTAGGTTATTTCCCCTTAAGGATGTACTTAGGTCAGGTTTAGGAATTTTTGTCAGATGTTCAGACGACTCCTTGGTTTTTTTCTATGATACAGGGTAAAATATTTTGCCCCAAAATACCCATTGTCATTTACCAAAATTTAAGCAGATTCTAGATTTCTTTCCATTCGATTTGAGACCAAAATAATACCAATGCAAATATAAGGTAAAAATCCGAGTCAGCCTTTACCCGCCATTTAAAAAAAATAAATATCTCGAAAATGAGCTTCATAACCTATCAATATTTTTAGCTTATTTTGTTCCTAAACTTATGCTCTTCTGACTTACAGTATCAATTTAAAATTCTAGATTTTTTTAATTTCACCACAGTACATCCTTAAATCCGTAGATGGAATTTGCACGCGCAGAAGTGCAAACTTCAAGTTATTTAATGTTATGCGTCTGTTGATGTTTGTTTTAATTAATAAAAGCCTGCTGTGCAAAATCTATTCGTAGTCTTTGAGTAGAAAATTGTGCAATATAATGGTGTTATTCACATAAAATATGTTGTAAATTTATTTTGTTTGAATTTAAATCAATACATCTGCATACTTGATAATATTAAAATTTAAACAATAATATATATTTATTTGGGATCAAAATTAATAATCCTTATATATATTTTGATATATGATTATTTTGAAATATGACATACGGTAGATTCAGAAATTTAGCGCAATAGTTGGCCAATGGACACAAATGCAAGACTAATCATTGCGAATGGGTGTTTATTGTTCATCATACTTATGAAACATACAATGTACCACACCTCCTTACTTTTATATCTATACAAAACCATCTTAAAGACAAGAAAATTATAAACACATTTCGCCTTTAAATAAAGATAATGTCAAATTAAAGAACCTTTGTGAGCACGCTCACATACCCCACGCCCCCACATTGTCACTGGACAAACAAAATCTCACCAGATTCCTAAGTTCAAAGACTCATAACTCTACAAAAGTCAACTGATAAAAATTTTCTTGTGGATATGCACAGGAGTTGCGATGACAAACTGTTGCAGTAGTATATTGAGGCCAATAAGTTCAAAGGGGCATAACTCATAGAAATAAAATTAAATCATAATTTCCTGTCTATATGCACATCTACATAGTATGTCCTTATTATCTACAAAGTTTCATGAAATTCTGTTGTGTGGTTTCAAAGGAGTTGCGATGACAAACTGTTGCAGTAGTATATTGAGGCCAATAAGTTCAAAGGGGCATAACTCATAGAAAAAAAATATTGAATCATAATTTCCTGTCGATATGCACATCTACATAGTATATCCTTATTATCTACAAAGTTTCATGAAATTCTGTTGTGTGGTTCCAGAGGAGTTGCGATGACAAGAACAGGACTGACGGACGGACGGACAGACAGACAGACGGACAGACGGACGGGTCAAAAACATTATACCCTCCGCAACTTCGTTGCGTGGGGTATAATTAGTGACCTTTTCAATCTAAGTACCTTACTTTAGAAGGGAGGACTAACATTTCGTATATCCAAACTTCCTATTAGAATAAAAGAAAAACAAAGGATATGGGGTATCCATCCATGACACAATATAAGTATATGCATAGCAAAAAAAAAACCACAAAAAGCAAAGGAACAGCGCTTTTATTGTTGTTCTTCATCTCAAAGTCACAATGAGGCCTTCAACACGGAGCAAATAAAACCTCTCACCTCACTGCAAGTTTAAGACGGCCCCTACATGTATCACCGGCTTGAGCGGAATTCTTTGCAAAGATAATTTGGATAGACTTTGTAAGGTGTAACACCACCTAATCGGGCCCGGATTAGGATTGTTTTAAGAAATAAACGCACTGGCAGATAAACGAATGAAAACTATGTTCGACCTAATATTCATATGTGAAGTTATTCTAAATTGGTGTGTAAATCTATAACAAATATATGCTTTTATATTAGGGATATGGTAACTTGTAATTATATCGATTACACAATACTCATTAAATATTACTTGCGTTTTTCAATTGGTAGTTTTGATGATAACTGCACATCGATTAGTCGTTTTAATTGTAAGAGATGTACCAACTACACAAGTAGGAATACACTTAAGAGCAACGAAATTTTCGTCCGTACTTCATACATAGGAATAAAACTAGATACAGGAAATAGTCACTGGAACAGTTACCAAAAGATTATGGAAATGAATTCAAACAAAAATTTGACGCAACGAAAAATCCATTTTTTGATTGTTAAAGAAATGTAGCTGGTATATAAAATCTCGGAAAATTATTTTCAATTACTATACCGGTTTAAAGTGATTCCATTATCTTTAGTGTGTCTGCATTTCTCTTATCTAAGCTTATGTCTTTTATTTGTACCATTCAGGACTTTATTAATTTTGTTATTCAGCAACTCCTACACCATTCATGCTTTTCCAAGTCTATTTGGACCATGCACAACCTGCATTTAAGGAATAACCTTCGTCGGTACACACTTAGGGGAATCCAAACATAAAAAACACTAATGAACCTCACAACAAATTCTGATTTACCCTCAAATTGATGACCAATATATCATACAGTGTAGCACTGACTGGTAACCTGACTGTTTGAAGCTACATGAAATCAAAAGTACTTAAATGTAGTCAAACCTCCTACTTTCGTAGCAAATAGAAACGCAATACTTTTCCCGGAAAATGCATAGTATAATTTGTTTGTTTGTGTGAAAATAAAAATCGGAATACAAATAAGCCTGTATAGCCTTGAATATGTATTTTGTGTAATAACTGTATAAATGCACATATTATGGTGTTAGAACATGCTAATATATGAAATTTTCAGGCAAACATATGGTTTTCAAATGTAGAAAAACGTTACCGTTGCAGTGATACTAAAGAAATGCAGTTTCGATATCTTGCGAGGATTTCTAAGTACTCACTTAAATAATTTATCACTACGAAATGTAATTTTTTGTTACAGAACAGAAAATCCTATATCCATCAGCAGTACCTGATACAATTACTTGTGCAAAACCTGCAGTAATACAAGTTGAGAAAGCAGATATTGTTGGTGAAAATAGTACCTGCTCCAACGAATGTGTTTTAAGTCAAAGCGATTTTGAAACGATAAAAGTAAAGTGTAATGATTTTCACGAATGCACCGTTGATTTTCCCAATGATACTTCCTGTTTGAGAGAAAACCGCTATTTTCACCTGTCTTATTCATGTTTAGGTAATGTATTTCCATGAACATCTTTTTCTTTTTAACTAACATTAACACTAACTCATAAACTGCTAAAAACAAATGAAAAACATCACCTTTATACATTATATTTTAACTAATTGACTTTTTATATGATATTTTTCATGAATGTCGTACGGACATTTTAAATGTTCGACTCGTCACGGTGGTTTTCAAAACAGCTCCGTTTTGATAATCCATTATGAGGCTATACAACTTTTCTAATGAAAACAATGCTTTCCAAAAATAAATAGCTGTTTAAAGTACTTTACCGAATTACATCAATCGCAAAATGTTATTGATGTCATTTATACAGTTTTGAAGTTTCTCAAAAAAAGTTAAGAATCGTTAGCGGCCACATTTGCAACTGGAATACCTCAAAATAAGAAAATTCTCAACACAGTGTGTAATATTTGCGACGATATATTGTTTACACCATATTTTCGGAATAAAACTGTCGAGCTTTTGATATAAACAAGAATAAGTTTACGAAATGTTGTTGATAAGTCATTCTTAGGGTTGTTGTTTTTGCAATGCTATGCTATTCTTACTAATCTAAATGGCTTATTGTCTTTTTCGGCTACAATCCAGAACAACTATTACTGATTAAATTTACAAGCATTGAGTCGATACATGTACCTCTGCTTGTGGACTGGTAGTCGCAGAGGGTCATCATCAGAGTCGTATTTATTGCTTTGGTCCCTAATTCTAGCTTGGTTACTACATGTATTACAATGTCACAAAGCGTAAACAATTAATAATGATATTGATATTTTATGATATTGAAATTAGTTAAAATTTAAATTGCTTTCTGTGACCGGACAAATAAAACGCATGCATCGATTTTTTTTCTAAAGAATATGTTTTTGATAACAAATGAACTGTCTGACTTGATTTTGCCTACTCGAACAACAATCTCTATGTTTACCCTACCCTAATTTACCCAAATTTTGGGAAGTGTAGCTGGCATAGTTCGGTAAGAAAAACTCGTCCCGCTTTACATTCTCACACATATATAGAAATAAGAAGATGTGTTATGAGTGCCAATGAGACAACCCTCCATCCAAGTCACAATTTGTAAAACGTAAACAATTATAGGTCAAAGTACGGTCTTCAGTTTTCTCGTTTGAATTGTTTTACATTTGTCATTCCGGGGCCTTTTATAGCTGACTATGCGGTATGGGCTTTGCTCATTGTGGAAGGCCGTACGGTGACCTATAGTTGTTAATTTCTGTGTCATTTGGTCTCTTGTGAAGAGTTGTCTCATTGGCAATCATACCACATCTTCTTTTTTATATTTAACACGGAGCCTTGGCTGACTCCGAACTGCAAGCTATAAAGGGCCCCAAAATGACTAGTGTAAAACAATTCAAACAGGAAAACCAAAGGTCTAATCTATATAAAAAACGAGAAACGAGAAACACGTATGAACCACATCAACAAACGACAACCACTGAATAACAGATTCCTGACTAAGGACAGGTGCATATATATATATATATTTGTTCATTAAATAATCCAGATTTCTCTAAATATACTACCGAAATTTACCCAAAGGAACTTACTTTAAATAAATCTAACATAAGCAGCAGTAGTTGTCCTTTTCTAGATTTAGACATTTCAATTTCCAAAGGGAAACTCCACGCTAAAATTTACGACAAAAGAGACACGTACCACATCTTATTATATCTATGAACTTGAAATTCTTTCCATCTTGAAAAAATGGCCTAAATGTTTCTAACAAAATAGGGCCCTAACCACAAAATAGTGTTTTTAATTTTTATTTTGGATCAGGTAAACATATTAAAATACTAGTAGACCGTTCAGTGTGGAAACACATGCTTAGAAAATAAGGTGTTATCGTTAGAAATGTTTTACGTTTAGTAAATTGAGAGCCTTCTATAGCTAAATATACGATATTTGTTTTGCTCATTGTTGAAGGTCATGAGGTGCCATATAGTTACATTTCTATATATTTTTATAACGAACATTATACAAAGAATCTTAATCTAACTGATCGCCAACCTATTTAAATCAAATGACACCCGGTCAACACATTTTCCAATGGATTGAAACAGATACTGTATGGTGAGTAGGATAATGTTTTTGAACCTCCAGTAAGGTAGGAAAACAATCGATTATTTATAAAGATTACTAGTATTTTATTTGTTTTGACTGGCACGTTTTGATATAAATACCACATATAAGGAACTAGAAAAAAGGTTATTTAGACTATTTTGATCTTTATAGGCATGTAATTGATTTTTAGTTTTGCCAAAATAAGAATTCAGGACAGTCATACTTATTGAAGAAAGTAAAACTTCTAAAACTCTAATGGAAGGTTCCTCCATTAAACTATAAACTTTTTTTTTCTCTTCTACAAATTATGTTATATATGAGTATGTCAATCTTTTACAGAGCGATGCAACTGAATTGTAAAATACAAGATGCAACTATTTTGGTCATAACTTCTCTCGATAACTCTTTATGACACTGGTTAACGATTATGAAGTAAACTGTTCATATAAATTATAAATGATTTAGAAAATTGAGAAATAGATATTACGTTACTTGTCTTCATTCAAAGATATACGTATACTGGTTAAGAATAAAACCATATTCAATTTATAAACACAATTCTTTTAGAACTTTCACTGTGATTACGAATGCCATATGTGTCTACTTCGGCCAGGTTGCGTGTTTATATATATAACAGGGTGGATTTTAGGCTCGTATAACAACACTCTGTTTAGGGTTCTTCATACTTTATTGATATTCAGGAAATATAAAAATACAACCCTGAAATGATAATAACAAATTTATAACAAAGTTATTAATTATCACAGTTACATATGAAGTAATCACATATTTGTATTTATAATAGTTGACGTCATTTAATAAATACAAAGTTAAAATATCATAGCCATAACGAACGTAAAGGTAGTAGTAAGTACATGATCAATATTCGATATATATCTATCAAACATTCTATTAACATATATCAAGGTACCATAGTATATCAATAATACACAAATTAATAGAGATCAAGATAAGCCTTTCCACTTTGCGGAATCAGGCTATACACAACATCAACAGCATAACATTAGCATTATAACCAATGCTCTACATCTATCATCAAATGTATGTCTGTATGATCAATGGGTCCTACATGTACAAACAATATACAACACAATAAGTATTCAAATACACATTACAGTTCCATATAATCAAATCATAAAATGTTTTTAATAACCAATTACAATATAGTAATATAAACTTGGTTATCATATATTAAAATTACTGGCTATGACGTAGTATCAGTATAAAGCAATGTGACGTATAAGACTCATGACATAAAGGTCAAAGGTCACTCTCAGAATCATTACATACTATAAGGACATAGGGTCATACCTACCAAAAGGACTTAAAGTGTTCCATACAATTCATTCGTCTCTCATACACCTCAAAGTAAATAAAGTGCATTCTTACCTTATAAAGTGAATATACTAAATTCCATATGTCCAAAATACTGCAAATGACTATCAATGAAATATCATTCAATTCCAAACCATATAAATATAGCAAATATAGCATAAACTAGAGTAAATATAAATTCTCCATTTTTCTTGACCGCACATTGGTAACTGATTTGATTATATGGAACTGTAATGTGTATTTGAATACTTATTGTGTTGTATATTGTTTGTACATGTAGGACCCATTGATCATACAGACATATATATTTTGATGATAGATGTAGAGCATTGGTTGTAATGCTAATGTTATGCTGTTGATGTTGTGTATAGCCTGATTCCGCAAAGTGGTAAGGCTTATCTTGATCTCTATTAATTTGTGTCATGATTATTGATATACTATGGTACCTTGATATATGTTAATAGAATGTTTGATAGATATATTTGAATATTGATCATGTACTTACTACTACCTTTACGTTCGTTATGGCTATGATATTTTAACTTTGTATTTATTAAATGACGTCAGCTATTATAAATACAAATATGTGATTACTTCATATGTAACTGTGATAATTAATAACTTTGTTATAAATTTGTTATTATCATTTCAGGGTTGTATTTTTATATTTCCTGAATATCAATAAAGTATGAAGAACCCTAAACAGAGTGTTGTTATACGAGCCTAAAATCCACCCTGTTATATATATTGTGTTTAAAAATCTATTCATTAA
The DNA here is from genome assembly GCF_021869535.1 of Mytilus californianus. Classification (NCBI taxonomy): domain Eukaryota; kingdom Metazoa; phylum Mollusca; class Bivalvia; order Mytilida; family Mytilidae; genus Mytilus; species Mytilus californianus. The sequence continues at coordinate 54,887,482 of NW_026262723.1, forward strand.
CTGTTACTTACGGAAGCGAATTAGCGCCACACATTTTTTTTTAATTTCTTCCTATGTTTGCGTTATAACGCAAAACAATAACGCAAACCTTTGCGAAATAACGCAATTTGAAACCTTTGCGTTTTACGAATGTGACTTACCGAATTAGACTATTTACAGGATTTGTAATAACATAGCAACACGACGGGTGCCAAATGTGGAGCAGGATCTGCTTACCCTTCCGGAGCACCTGAGATCACCCCCAGTTTTTGGTGGGGTTCGTGTTGCTTAGTCTTTAGTTTTCTATGTTGTGTCATCTGTACTATTATTTGTCTGTTTGTTTTTTTTTATTTTTGGCCATGGCGTTGTCAGTTTGTTTTCGATCTATGAGTTTGGCTGTCCCTCTGGTATCTTTCATCCCTCTTTTTTAACTCAAACATTTTGATTTCAATTATTCATTAAGTTTTGTATATGCTATAATCAAAAACTATATTGGAATTACATTTTACATTTATGATATAATTTGATAGCAGTGTTTTTGTAAATGTCAGCATTTGCATGTCCGTCTGTCAATGAATTTCGGTTGTGATTTAGTTAAGAGAAGGAACATGAACACAAGGCCAAATCATTACAATAAACTAGAAGAAACCCGCGAGAGCGCGTCTTGAAGACTACTTGAAATGTTAATGGTGATACACAGCACAGCCCTACATCGTGCAGTTTGGTTTGTGTTTCTCAAACATATTTTGTGCACTGATGCATGGTGTTGATCGTTTTTATTAGTTTTTCAGTTCCTCTTCAATAAGGAGTTTGAATGTCCAGTTGGTAGCATCTGTCTCTGTGTTACACAGGTGCTCCGAGATAGGAGGAAATAACTCCGAGAAGAAGACAACATAGAACACTGATGATTAAAACATTTCTTCAATGGACTGGTGCGAGTTCATAGTATTTTTTTTCGAGTGGTGCGAGTCAAGTTCTGTCTCTGTGTGACACGGGTACTCCAAGAACGGAGGAAATAACTAAGAGAAGATAATCAAGAGCTCTCTGATCAAAAACATTTTTCAGTGGTGCGAATTTGTAGTATTTCTTTTTTTTTTCTAGTGGTGAACGATCTGTCTCTGTGTGACACGGGTGCAACGAGAAAGGAGGAAGTAACTTAGAGAAGAAGATGTGACACGGGTGCAACGAGAAAGGAGGAAGTAACTTAGAGAAGAAGATGTGACACGGGTGCAACGAGAAAGGAGGAAGTAACTTAGAGAAGAAGAAATAATCTAGAATTCTCTAATGATTAAACACATTTCTTTGAGTTTTTAATATTTCTCTTTTTTCGAGTGGTGCGAGTTTGATAAAGTGATGACAGTTGTAATAATTGGTGCGAGAGTGCGTGTTGGCCGTGGGCCGTTTTGTCATTGATTCCATTTCCGCCTGCTTAGAAAACGTAGACGGTAAGGAACCAGCTACGGTACTTTATTTGGGGTTTATTTAATTAAGCTATGCTAATTAAAGCAATTACTATATGAAGTTATAAAGTACATTACATACACTAACTATTTATTAATATATAATACTTCAGATGATCGTCGGCTCGGGGATACTTGAAGTGCAATTATACACAAATTAAGATTTTTTTTTGTATCAGAAAATTATATAAATTTAATAAGAACATAGATATGGTATAGGCAAATTTTAATTGAAAGACCAAGATTTTGAAAATGTTGATTAACGGAAAGTGGTCAAGTAGATAAGAGCAAACATAATGTCATAGAATTGTGAAACTATAAAGTCAAATAGACAAAATGATCTTTCTGCTTTAAAATGAATTAGTAAGAAAATTTTTTTTTTTAAATTTTGATGTAAGAAATCGTTTGTTGAAACCTCAGAATATGATAATGATTCTTTGATAAAAAGTCATGGAATTTTAATTTCAATCTAGTGAGGTAGCTATTTAAGATGCTTGGGTAGCAATTTGAATGTAGAGAACATAAATATAATAGTAAAACATCTTCATCTTATACATTTATTGCAATAGGGTAGCTTGTGTGGATCTAACCAATCTAACACAATGCTCAAACGAGCGCTTACTTTGAAATAATTTACATTCGGCTACATTAGCAGGGTTGATTTTTTATTTCCTTCGGTATAACTTCAATTTACTCAAATTTCTTTGTAATATATATATACATGTATTATCCTGCTCATTATTATCCCATGATTTGTGCAATGCGTAAAAATTGTCATAAGTTTTAATGTATGCAGCCTCCTCCATTTATAACAGCTGCTTCCCAATTAGTAAGTTTACAATGTAAATTTACGCACGACAGGACTTGATTTTGTGTGTGTATCCTTGTCGACGTTATCCTCCCCAACCCTTACCAATTTGAAAGTAAACGTGGAGTGAAAAGTGAATCAGGAATAGATGAAATGTATGTTAGTCGTAAGCCCAAAGGAAAAACAAGCCAAAACGCTGCAACATTTACTTGTCCAGGAACAAATGATTTAATTTTGATTTTGCGGTTGGTGTACCAAATTCTGCAAGCCTTTCCTTTTCTCACACATTATGAACATACATGGAAATTTTTTACCCATTGTTACATTACTTCAGTTAAATTGACCCTATATAATATGTTGACTTTCCACAAAAAGTGGCCCAGGCCTGTGTTAACCTTGATCAGAATGAGAACAGCCCCTTAAAATGAGGAATGTCTGTGTGATTTGGTTTCTTGTGAAGAGTTGTCTCATTGGCAATCATACCACATCTTTTTTTTTATGTATAGTTCTTTTGGAAAAGTTTCTGCGGATAATATAAAGATTGTGCCTTATTGTACTTAGAAGTGGTTTAAAAAAAAGTGTTTATCACTTGAAATTTCAGTTCATATGCTAGTCCAGATGTAGGAAGGTGCCACACCAAAAAATCAAAATAGCCTTTCAAGACGTCATAACTATTTGGACTTCTCAAATACATGATATAAGGGATACTCATTGTTCCCAACCTGTTTATTATTTAAGAAGAGAGTCATGTGTAATCAATATGACAAGACATTTCAGTATGCATTTTAGAGGTTGTCAGTTAGACTGCAACCCTACATATATAAACTTAGTATACTACTAGAACACACCCGCAACATCGCGGGTCCGTGACTGAATTGAAGTACCTACGCCTTATTCTTAGCCTGAATTTTTCAGAAGTCGTATTGTCATCTGGTAACGGCATGCTGATTATAAGGTGCACAGTTTTCTCTGCTGTCAAAATCTTTCTGTTTGAACCCGTCCTGGTTTTCTTACTACACTGTTGAACCGAAAACTACATGTGACAAATTAATGATTGAATTCATTAGTGTCGAAGAAGTTCAATTGTGATTATGACCCGTGTATATAGCAAATCCCAAATACGCCGTTTGATGATGTGCCTGACAGAGGCGGATCGTACAGATTATGTAAAAGCTAGGTAATTGGTGACATAATTATACTATCGGATTCGAACCGGAACTTGTTAATTATTGCTAATATTAATTATGTGGAAAACAAAAGGGCCTGGAGTGGTGTAATTTTAAATCAACACCATTGTCCTATATTAGTTATGTATAAAGTTGAATTTTTTGATTCGTGGTTTTTACGCCATCCCGGCTAACATATTGGAGCTATTTATTTTAGTAGTATAGATACATAGAGTGATACACATAAAGACCAATATGCAGTCTTCAAACTCACACATTTGTGACTATTTACCAATGTTAATCTTCCCTTCAATATGTTCACTAACTTGTGATGTAATGCACTAACTCATTAATCAAATACTTTATTAGCCATTTGATATTTGCACAATGATTGGAACAGAACCTCCTAACAAAGTCTGTGCATCAATATAATAAATAAAATAAGGAGATGAGGTATGATTGCCAATGAGACTATCCACCAAAGTCCAAATGATATTGATTAAGCAACTATAGGTAATTGTACAACCTTCAACAATGAGCAAAACTAATCAAGTAAACTGAGTCATTTTGTCACGTCAGGACCTTACAAAACGACAAATGTTCACATTTGTTCCAGTTTTTCCCACCTACAATTCCAATAATGTTCATTAATTTTTTTTTATTTGTGTACGTTCACACATCTAAAAGGTATTGCAGGCTTGAACTTTTTTCATGACAAAATCACAAGTATGAATATGGTCGGTCTTTCATTTGATCAATCATGACACTCCATGAGATGTTATACAACAACACAAAATTTAATCCTTGAAATAAGCATTATCTATAACATTTTTTTCAGAAGTGAATTGTTAAAATAAATTTGTTTCTTCTAAAATAAAATGCTCCGCAGGGTGCAGCTTGTTAAGACCACAGAGGTCGAACCCTGAACAAGTATACAGCTCTGAATTAGGATGCGATTATACTGTGATTATATATTTGACACAGCATGTGATAAAATATTTGACACAGCACAGGTTTCTGACACAGAATGAATATAGCCTAAGAACTTAAAATTTTAATTGGACATTTACCTTATATGGTCCAATATCAAAATTATAAATACATGGCATATCAAAGAACCCCAAGAATTCATTAATGAAATCCAACAAAGTTTAATTTTGAACCCTTAAGACCTCAATCTGGACCAATTTGATAACAAAGAACCCCATACATTCAATTTTTGTTGAATTCAAATATTTTTTTTATTTTGGACCCTGAGAACAAAGAAGGTCACTTAAGGGGTAATTTTGGCCGCAAATTTGTAGCACATCTGATTAATTTTTTAGTTTACATCTTTTGTACACTTAAGTGTCTACTCAGTCGATTTAATTAGTTTATATTAATGAATTTGAATTTATTTGGTCATAAAAGACGCTCAAATCTAAGCTTGAATACGAAAAATCTATCAAATATGCCATAAAAAGTCACTTTTCACATGGTTTTTGTCTAAAATGTAAGTGGCCGCATTCGTGTTCAGTCTCAACCTTTATATGGTCATTTTCAAAAAAATGTCGAATTTTGAAATTGCAAAATTGATTTAAAGTTACTTATCCAAACAGCCCTCGTCATAAGCAAATCAAAACAAACAGTACTTATAGAACAACATATAAAAAGATGCAATCTTGATAATGTCATACAAGAATATATTGAAACATTTTTTGATAGGTGGTGCAATATTTTGTCTCTCCTGTTACCATGTTCAAAAGAAATTTCGGGTTATTTAAAAAAGGTTTCGATAAAGTTTTAAGCTTGATTTTCGTAGCCAATAAGATGGTTTTCAAGAGTAAAAATATCTAAATATATTCATTCTGTGAAATAATAGATTATTTGCCAATTTTCCATGTTGTACTGAAAAATGCCTCTAAAAATTGGTTTTCAAAGGTTATAAAAATAACCACCAGTAATGCAAGTCTAAGATAGCAATTCATAATGTTCAGCATTTGTTCTCTCTTTCAAATAAACCCAACTTCAAGTAAATCCCTCGCACGTTGGTTTACTTTTGTCTTTATTTTATTGGTAACAGGAACGTACGTTAATGATATATCACTATATTAAGTTCTATCCTGTTACCTTTTTGTCTATCCTGATTGCACCTGCAAATGCTAAATTGCGCAAGATTAAGACGTTATAACCTTTAGATGAGTTCAAACAACGAATCATTTCATTATGTGTGCAACTATATGTTATTATAAACTTTTTAAAGACGTTTCTGTCTACTATTGTCTATCCTGTTACTGTAACCATAGCAACAATAGTAACAGGATAGACAAATTTCTTCATTTTTGAATGCTGTTGTGAAATAATTTCTCCCTTTGATGAAGTGATAATGTTTTTCTGTTGTGATTTTGGTTTCCAACACGTTATTGCACTTTTTGCAAGTATAATATGTGTGTAATTAATCAATATGTTGGTAACAGCATAGACATGACAAAAAAGTACCCACTATTTTGTTTCACTAAATGTCCTGACATTTCTTTTCTCTACACTGTAATACAAGAAACGTGTGTTAAATGTTTAGGTTACTTTGCGCTTTTGAAATCAACACTGACTAGTTCAATATTCATAGGGAGAAAATTTTAACGGCTGATTTAAGTAGCGGTAACAGGATGGACATGAACTTCATGTACGCTGATTGAATGTAGTTTGTAGAAAAAAATGATACATATAATAATAAAGAAGCTACGATTTTTCGTTAGAGTTATAATTTACGTTCTAAAAAATTCCCTTTTGCAGATATCAAGACGATCAGAAAATAGGAAAAAAATCATTTGAAATATGTTACTCGGACACTGTACGTACATAGATTGCGCAAAAATCGGACTTAGATATATTTTAATCTTATCAAAATAGATCTAAGTCGTGTTTATTATTAATGTTCTGACTCATAAATCCTACAAGCTTTCATTTAAACACTTTAAACTGCATTTTACATTAGAAATAAAAATTTAAGCATGGGTGTACTGAAAATTCGACATTTTTTGAAAATAGGACAATACGTGATGTATAATGATCAAATACAACATATATTTAATTATTAACACTGAACACATGTGCCTCCACTTCCATTATTGACAACAACTGTCTAAATATTAGCACAAATTCTAAAATTGTGAAGATTTCAGTAATTTTGCATGAATTAATGACGCTAGTACCTAATGCATGTGCATTGTTTTGTCAAAAAAGGCCATATTCATGTAACAAATTATTCCACTTTCAAATGAAAAGTTTACATTTTTAACAAATTTTAAAAAAATGCTAAATTTGGGACCAAAAAGGGGTCTTACCGAGCCGACTTCTTTGAAAACTGGGCCCAAAATGAAAAATCTTAATACATGTTTTAGTTAGATTCAGCTTATCAAACTATATATAGGTGTCTTAGTTCCAATTATTCTGAAGCCTATTCTTGTTTTGAAGCACTCTACCTAAACACCTATGAAATAATTCTTTCAAATTCTAAACCTTGCTGCATTAATAATTTTATTATTCTATTTTTACTTAATATGCTTAGCAAAATATGATCTTGACCCATTCTCTCTTACATTTAATCTTTACTTTTATTGCACATTAACCAATATCAATTATTTAATATACATGTTTGGGGAGTGGGTTTTAAGCTAACAGATACCTTGGTAGCTGTTACACCCAGATTATGTCCTCTTAGCATTAACAATAATTGTTATTGTAGTTATGTTCATTAAACCAGTGATGAATGTATGTACTGTAAATCAATTGCTACTAGTTCAAGTTGAAAAGGACTCTGGTCCAATAGCCCTTTTGTCACTGCTGGAATATTGTCTTACTGGCAACTAACACATCTCATATTTTTGTTCGGTAGGCAAACAAAAACTGGAAGCTACATGGCTAAAATACGTCATATTGTTATAAACACCAAATTCAGGACAAAAAAAAATTGTTATTGTAGTACTGTAAATTCAGGAATTATTGCGTCATTTATTATTGCGATTTCGAAAAAATCTGCATACAGGTCTATGTTTCAGTTATCGGATTGCGAGTCCTTATTATTGCAATACTCACCCAGTCGCATTATTCGCATTAATAAAAAAACTCGCAATAATTTCTGAATTTACATCAAAAGCGGACATGATGTATCCAGTTTGAGATCGCGTTAACCCTGTTTGCACATCAATAATTTCATTTGCTGCGATTTGCAAGATAAGTTGATAGAAAATCTTTATTTGTTGGTCTCATTTTACTATATTCACACTTTTCCAAGACTGGCCAATTGAGAGCTTGGAAAACTGTATGTAACTTAAAAGTCTTTTGTTTTTTGTGTTGTTGGAATTCTGTCCAATGGGCCTTTACCCACATCTTCTTGTATTCATTTGCTTAAATCTTTGGAAAAAAAGTGGAATCAGAGTTTTATCTAAACATCACTGAATATGAGTAGTACAAACCAGAATTTTTTTGTACTAAAATGATGACAACAAAAATGGTAAATATCCTATGCATTGTAGGACATTTATATTTCCATACTAATTGGCTAAAACTGAGAAAATTTATTCTTTATTTCTTTTTTTAATTATTAACAACAATACGTTTATGATAAAATTATGAAGACATACATTTTTTTCAAATTAACAATTAATAAAATTGGAAATTAATATTAAAAAATGTACACAATTTTTACGTGCAACCAGATTTAGTATACACTTAAATTCACTCATTGAAACATGAATCATCTTTGTTTGAGAGCGCATTAGTCTTGTCTGAAAGTTTTTTTTAGTGTGAGTCTATTCCATTTGTGTATTTGATCTCTGCAGGCTTTCAATGCTTCTAATGTAGCCTGATAATCTCCCAATGATCAGGTTGACATAATTATGATCTGAAAATATAATAATACATTTTTTTTAACTTGGTAACGTCTGGTTTTTATATGCCGGTAAGGGATGTATTTTGGTATGCCATTGTATGTTCATCCATCCGTTCGAATGTCAACACTTTGTTCAACAACTATAATTTGCTTTAAACTCTTCCCATGAAATTTTAACACAAAATAAGGATTGAGTTCCGTTTTGATTTTGATTTTTTTTGGTCTGTCGTTCAAAAGTTGCAGGACCTTTCAGATTTTGGGTAATTTTTCACATCTCACATAAAACTTGAGATTGCTAAGAGTAATTACCTCAAGCTGAACAATGTTGTTTGGAACTTGGGATCGATAAACATAACCACCTTTTCCATTTTAACACTTTTTATATTTGTCATTCCAGATTTACTGAACTGTCAGATTTAAGTAAAATTTTTACACATCACACACTAACTAGAGTATACTTAGATTAGTTTACTCAAAACTTTAGACTGATCAATATTGGGATTGATAAAAGTAAGACTTTAATTAATTTTTCATGCTTAGATGAATTTCCTTGAAACTACACACAATTGTTGGATTTTGTACAAGGTTGGTACCTTTTGATTTTGAAAATTTTCCTTTTTTTATTCCAGAGTAATAGGACTTAAACTGCCAACTTTAATTTAATTGTTCATGATTGATTGACTGATTGTTGGTTGCTTAACGTCCAGTGGAAAATATTTCATGCATATTCAGGACGAGAACAAATTAACAATAAATACAATAGGTAGGTTCTGTAATAGAGGCGACCGGGATTAAGGTCGGAGAAATTTTGACTGCCACGGGAAATGAGGGTATATTGGTTAGGGATAGAAATTTAGCCTTGCAACAGGTCACCTATGGACCCCTCAAAGAGTTGTTGCAAGGGTTCTTAACGTGCAAAGAGCGTGGCACTCTCTTTACATGAGGCATCGGATTTAACGTCCCCATTCTGACTGAACGTGGCTGCAAATTTGTACATCCCGCACAGCCAAACGGACGCCACACTTTTGCAAGGGTTTTACTGCCGGTTGGAGGAAGACCAATGGTGACCATACTTCTATTCCCCAGTCACCCTTGGGGTTAATTGTTCATGTTATACGCTTTAAATAAATCAAATTACTGTAAATTGAAACTAACTTTTATCGTTGTTAGGGTTGATGAATATGTAGAAAAAGGGTGTATTATGCGGTCTTGATGCAGCTGTTTATGTATAATGCCTATAGGTGTAAAACCACTAAATCATAGTACGTCACATCCGGTTGCATACGAAAAAGGGTCGAACAAAATATTCCCTTGAATTTGACAGTTGTAGGAAATTAATCCTGCATTTCAATGCAGTGAAAATTTCTGAGTCATAAACATATATCTTGGGTGTTTCCAAGCACCATTCTTTTTTTATTTGGTGTTTCTATAGAATATTTTGGAAACTTGAGGTTACATGCTTGCTAAAGCTTGTACACAGGAAAAAAGGGGTGGAAATTTGACTAGTTAACTTCCATTGATGTTTAGTATCTTATATGCAATGCAATGATATGTGAAATTTTGTCTGTAGTACTTGACAGGATAAAACTTTACTCATGCCAAATATTTCTTTATTTGAAATGAAGTTAAATTCTGCACAATATTTTGAAAAGTGCAAATTTAACAAAGACTAATAGGGGAAAACAATGGTGGTATAACACCTATATGTGATGGAAGCAGAAAAGAGACAGCTGATTGCCTTTTATAAATATAGATATGTGATAAGATATCATTGTGATGTCATGCCTACTGTTGTTTTGAAAGAAGTCTTGAATAAAGAAATGCAAAATATTTGTATTATAGAATAACTTTCACAGTCTATAGCATAAACCATGCAGTTGATGTAAAACGCAATCTGATCATATGATTAATATCACCATATTAGTGTATAGAAAACCGCTTGAGAGTATTTCTTTTGATATATACTGGTCCTGTATTTACTCAAATATACCTAGTACAAACAATTTTAACTTAATTATTAGAACAATTCAATTTATAACTTTCATAGAAAATATACTTACACTTGTAGTTGTATGATGTACCAATCAACAACTTCAATTGATGCATATTGGAAACTTTATCAATAATTGTGTGTGAAGTTCTTCTGGTTGATGTAGCTGAAAGTAATAATGAAATAATAAAATGAGTATAACTAAAAATAAAGTCGTGTGGTGAAATGCAAGATCCTGTATTATTTAACATATAAAAAGTTTGAAAAAATAGGGGGGGGGGTATATTTGACTATAAAAACTGAATGCAACCTCTTTTATGATTCTTTCACATGCATCAATCTGATGTATCTTGTATCTTACTATCCCAATTAAAGAACGATATTGAGTGTTTCAGTGTCACATACATTTATAACTACAAAATCTAAGATTTGTCAATGGTAATTGCTTTGATAAAACATGGCTTTTCATCAAACTTAGTTTTCTTTTTACAGTTTAAACATATATATAAAGATTATAGGTAACATTTTTTTTATTATTTTATGACTATACATTTACTGGATAATAATGGGTAAAAAAAATTAAGAACAAAAAAATATTGAATAAGAATATATTCTTGAAAAAAAATAGGAACACAGAAATGAAAATGCTCCCATCCAGACCAATGTAAATTAATACATATAATAAAAGCAAAATGCATAACAACTTAACTTTTCACAGTAAAGTATAACTGGGACATAATGTATTAACGTTAGTATAATCGTCCCAGATAATATAGATATAAGAAGATGTGGTATGAGTGCCAATGAGACAACTCTCCATCCAAGTCACAATTTGTAAAGGTAAACCACTATAGGTCAAAGTACGGCCTTCAACACGGAGCCTTGCCTCACACCGAACAGCAAGCTATAAAGGGCCACAAACACAGACTAGTGTAAAACCATTCAAACAGGAAAACCGACGGTATAATCTATATAAAAACCGAGAAACGAGAAACACTTATGAATCACATCAACAAACGACAACCACTGAACATCAGGTTCCTGACTTAGAACAGTTGCAAACAAATGCAGCGGGTTTAAACGTTTTAATAGGCACCAACCTTCACCTTAACCTGAAACAATAGTGTAACATCACAACATAGAAAGACACACTATAAAATATTGATTGAAATGGCTTAACCTAATCATACCATATATTTACTTTTCAAGTTAAAATAATGATTGTTTTATTTCTTTAATCGATGCAATTATACATGAAGTTAGTTTTGAGAAGTTCAGAGATTGGTATGTAGATGAAGTCTAATTAAATAATACTAGTTGGAACCCTAACTCAAGTTGGCTAAAATAACCTGTTTGTGGCCTTGTGTCAATCCAAAATTTATCCCTGGAGTCCAATTTTGTCTTTTATAAAATATTTTTAATTCCATATGGAGCCGCTTCTCGGGAAAACAACATTTTTTTCTATATATATCTGATATTATGCGTACGTTTAGGAACCCCCTTATGGCGTCGGGCTTGAGGTATATCGTGAAGACTGTGAGTGGTCTGCAAACGAGTTTAATTTGCTGATGATGTGGGTGTCAGTACATTAAAGGGATGAATGATTGTTATCATCAGCTAAAACCTTAAATATTCCTTAAATTGCACACGCGTGCAGACGTCAAACTACAGAACTGATGTGATTTTATGTTTTTACATTGAGGAAGATTTTTTTGCAAAGTCGACCGAGTTTAAGCCAGAATTAGTATATACAAAAAATTCGTAAACTTTTTATGATATAATTTGGATTGAGCTCTTTTTTACTTACAATAATGTTTTTGTACATATATACTAGTAAAGTTGGTAAAGATATCCTCATTCATCAATGTTCAGCCATATTTGCTCCAGTAGCTACGAAAGGTCAATCCGGGTCACACAATTTAAAGCTCGGGTTAAGAAAAAAGCCGACGGCAGTGATTTGTGTAGAGTAGTTTTCGGACCGGAACTGGAACTGCCGGGGAGTTTGACACAGTTATTACAATGAAATGAAAAAGAAACATTTCTCGTTTACGAAATATTTCTACTGTTCCTTAATTACCTTGTGTGTGTTGTCTAGACGAACCCTTTGATCACAAATAATGAAACAATCTGCCAACAGCGAGCTGTCAGTTTCCTTTTTTATTTTCTTATGTATAATGTTGTAGTCACTTAATTATGCTTTATTTATTTGTTTGTTAAGATGTTGATTGTCATTTGTGTCAGAGTTTCTAATATTAATGACCAGAAATCCTCGGCAAATAACTGCATCTGAAGCAAAAGTAGTTAGGATTACATTAAACCCACAGGCACTTGTCTCAGACACAAGTGCCTGTGATTAGACCCCCTCAACTATGTCGGAATTAACATTAGAGACTCAACTATGTTAGGATAAAATTAGAACCTAATCTATGTCGGGATTACATCAGAGGAATGCATATGGTCTTCATTGTTTATAACTGAATTATACCAGTTTCTTTTTTTTTAGGGGGATCGCCGAAAACAAAATTGATGATCATATCATTTATCATGTGTTATCTGAGCTATAAGATGCTTCTAGGAATATTTATGTAAGTTTTCTTTTCTACAGTTCCAACGAACAAGGCTTGTAATTTTGAGTTTTCGCTTTGCAACTGGATGCCGGATTCAGATATCGATGGTATTAATTGGGAGAGGCATTTCCCACGTAAAACCTCACTGCCAAATAAAGACCACACTACCAATTTGAGTAAGTAATTATATTGCCACTATTGCTATAATTACTAATTTCTATTTTTTTTTTTTAAATTAACATCATTGTTTAAAATAATGTGGATTTTATTTGATATCAACACGACATCCTTGTAACATCGAATTCAGTTACATCAATTGAAGTCATATGCTCCTTTTAACATGACTTAAGAGAAGAATGTTTTATATAACTGAATGGTCATTTGTTTAATACTAAACAAGTGACCCAGTTATTACATTGTTGTCTTTCCGTATTATAATTCGCCGACGTATTTACCATATACAGTGACATTAACAACTTTTACAATCCCACTGCGCAAGTGCAAACAAAATCGTAATGGAAAATAAAGTTAACAAATATAGAACGAAAGGCAGTGTTAACTATTCTTACAGATAAAATAAATACACCAACACGACTTAGTTTAGAATATTTGCTAAATATGAATAAATGTATACCAACAAAAGTTGTAACAATACATCAAAACATTCATGAATTCCACTATCCATAGGAAAATGAGACAAACAAGTATAGTTCTTTGCAAAGCAAAATATTCTAATAATATTATCCATTGGATTAATGAAAAGAATGGTATAAACACACACACGTACAAAAGAAATTACAGACACAAACATACCGTCGGGAAATATATTTCTAAATTATCAAAGTCTCGTGAACCTACGCCTTATCTTAAATCTGAAGGTCAGATGTTTTTATAACCGATAGATACAGCTGAACTTTCAACACTTCACCATTCGAATATTTCAAAAATTAATACTGAGCATGAGCTTCCAAATAATGAACCAAACCTTCAAATTTTCCATGTCACTCCATTATTTTTATGAAAAAGGGGGTTTGTCTTGATCTGGTTAATTGCCGACCTATTTCACTTACTAGTATAGTATAAAAAAAACTATGGAGACATTTTTATTTTGTGATTCACAGTTGATATTTCGTTTGTGGTGTCATGGAGTGCTGTAGTAAATTCATGGGAGGTGTCCGTTGTTATTCTGCGGTATACATGTTGTAATGTACTATTATATTAGTTATTTATGTATTTCTCTGTGCTGAGTGTTCTTGCGATTATTTGTACTGTATTCCTGTCACGTAGTCTTGTCATTTTAGCGGTATTTTTAACATTGCCATATAATATAAGCAGGAGGTTAGGCTAGCCATACAACCAGGTTCAACCCACCATAAAATTGAGAATGGAAATGGGGAATGTGTCAAAGAGACAACAACCTGACCAAAGAGCAGAAAGCAGCCCAAGGCCACCAATGAGTCTTCAACATAGCGAAAAAATCCCGCACCCCGGAGGCGGGCTTCAGCTGGCCCCATTAACAAAATGTGTACTAGTTCAGGACGGTACACTAAACTCCGAAACATATAAACGAACTAAAATTAAAAAAAAACATATAAGACTAACAAAGGCCAGAGGCTTCTGACTTGTGACAGGCGCAAAAATGCGACGGGGTTAAACATGTTTTGTGAGATCTCAACCCTCCCCTATACCTCTAGCCAATGTATAATAACAGCAATACGCACAGTAAAACTCAGTTTAAAAGAAGTCCGAGTCCGATGTCAGAATAGGTAACAGAAGAAACTAAGCAAAATGACAATGATACATAAATTAACAAAGGACTACTAGCAGTTACTGACATGCCAGCTCAAAACCATAATAAAATTGATTGAAAAATTATGTCTTCATCATATGAAAATCACGCAAAACCCCTCCCGTTAGGGGTTTAGTATCATACCATCATAAAATATATGAGAAGAACATAACACATATCATGCCAACAACTGGTTTTAAATGTGTTTATTTCCGATGCAAAGACCCTATGCGTGAATCAATATTAATTCCAAAATAAGCAATCTTTAATGACCTGACAACAGTATCGTAACTATATCCCTTTTTAATAAATCTGTTTAAAGGTTATGTTATCTTCTGAGGTGAATGACGACATTTTTGTGCTATGTTTTCTTTAATAAATGTCCTGTGCCACGTTAGGAATATGGCAATTGTTGTTTACAGTCTGTTTTATGTATGTTTGCGTTTTTACTTTGTTGCAGTTCAGTGTTTCAGTTGTTGCGGTGTTTTCCTCTTATAGTTGATGTATTTCCCTTGGTTTTAGTTTTTTACCCTGATTTGTTTTTTGCTTTTTTTAACCGAATTATGACTATTGAACAGCGGTATACTACTGTTGCCTTTATTTATGGACTACCTCTTATGAACTTAATTATCTTGGACTGCACATTTTTTTTACTTGTCAGTGGTATGGTTGCTAATGAGACAACTGTCCATTAGAGACAACATGGTTCACCGTACAATCGTCAACACTGAGCAACACCCATACCATATAGTAATCTATAAGAACCCACATGACACATAATAATCAATTTAAATGGAAAAAAATCAAGATCCGATTTATGATAAAACAACAACCTAAAATAAATATAACATACAGCAACCTACGGCAACAACTGAATTAAAGTTAATTAAAATTAGATAACATAATATTTAAGTTCTGGACAGGCACATTCAAAATTGACTGGTTTTCATTTTTAGTATTTTTTGTTCATTAAGAGATGAAACGGATTGAGCAACAAAAACATCCTATAAAAGCTCTCTCCGCATTACATGTACAAGGTATATAAAAACCTGGATTTTTAATATTGAAATTACAGTGAATTGATACACACAACAATACAGGTAACTGATGTTATTTTTCTTTACTCAATTAAATAAAGAAAATTTGACAAACTTGAATCTTGCCGTCTTAAGAGATGAGATAGAATTCAATCAGTTCTGCACAATTAATCCATTCAACTTGTGAATAAACATAAACTTGGAGATTCCCCCATACTAGGAGGTGTATGGCAAGTAGGGGATGAAAATATAATTTTCATTTCTCAAAGTATAAACGGTTTGTCTTAGACAATATGGTTGGGATAACTCATATTACTATGCAGATGTCATCTCTTTTTATGTTTTATAAAACAGATTTTTTTTCTATTCTCTAGAATTTCTAATACTAATACAATGAAAGTCCCAACTATGTACTGGCTTCCGAAGGTACACAAATCACCTTACAAATATAGATTTATTTCGTCTTCAAGTCATTGTTCCACTACTAAATTGTCTATTATACTTACTAGTACACTTGGTACAATCAAAAACCTGATAATAAATTGTTCAAATAAGGCCTTTGAAAATAGTGGAATTAACTACTTTTGGAGTGTCAAAAACTCGTTGGAAGTACTTGATAAATTGCATGCATATATTGGTGATTTTGAATCTGTTCAAAGTTTTCATTTTTCTACCCTATATACCACTTTGCCTCATATTCTTATTAAGAAAAAAATTCACACACCTAATTAAATGGGCATTTAAAAAGTCGGAATGCGAATACATATGTTCAAACTCTTTTAGGTCATTTTTCAGTAGCAACAAACAAAAGAGCTATCATAATGTCAATTGGACATGCTTTGATACTATATCTGTCCTTGAATTTTTACTTGATAACATTTTTGTTCGCTTTGGAGATTCCGTATATCGTCAAGTTGTCGGAATTCCAATAGGGACTAACTGTGCACCACTTATTGCGGACCTGTATTGTTATGAGTTACAATTTATGACTAAAATCAGCAAAGACCCATCGAAACAACATCTGATACAAAAATTTAACAATACTTTTAGATATTTGGATGATATATTGGCTCTCAATAATGACGACTTCAGTATGTATACTAAAGAAATTTATCCTGTTGAACTTACCTTAAATAAAGCTAATACTAACAATGACCACTGTCCTTTCCTCGATCTTGATATCTATTTCATTAACGGGAAGCTTAATACAAAAATTTATGATAAAAGAGATGATTTTTCATTTCCTATCGTTAATTATCCATTTTTAGATGGTGACGTTCCCTTGTCACCATCTTATGGTGTTTATATATCTCAGCTTGTACGATTCGCTCGTGTATGTAACAACGTATTAGATTTTAGCGAAAGAAATTTATGTATTACTGAAAAATTATTACACCAGGGTTTTCGATATCATAAACTAGTCAAAACATTTACTAAATTATATCATCGGTATAAGGACATCATTCGTAAATATAACTCAACATGCAGACATCTTATACGTTCGGGTATTTCACATCCAATCTTTTATGGTAATATTCTTTACAAAGCAAAAAAATGTCAGTATTCACATCAAAAGCTAACAAAACCTTTAAACAGACTTATTAAGAAGGGATATAGTTACGATACTGTTGTCAGGTCATTAAAGATTGCATATTTTGGCTTTAATATTGATTCACTTATAGGGTCTTTGCATCGGAATTAAACATATTTATTCTAAAACCAGTTGTTGGCATGACACGGGTTATGTTTTTCTCATATATTATATGACGGTATAATACTAAACCCCTAACAGGAGGGATTGTGCCTGATATTCATATGATGAAGACATAATCTTTTAATCAGTTTAATTGAGGTCTGGAGCTGGCATGTCAGTAACTGCTAGTAGTCTGTTGTTATTTATGTATTATTGTCATTTTGTTTATTTTCTTTTGTTTCCTATTCTGACATCGGACTCGGACTTCTCTTGAACTGAGTTTTACTGTGCGTACTGTTGTACGTTTGTTTTTTCTACATTGGCTAGAGGTATAGGGGGAGGGTTGAGATCTCAAAAAACATGTTTAACCCCGCCGCATTTTTGCGCCTGTCCCAAGTCAGGAGCCTCTGGCCTTTGTTAGTCTTGTATCATTTTTAATTTTAGTTTCTTGTGTATAATTTGGAGTTCAGTATGGCGTCCATTATCACTGAACTAGTATACATATTTGTTTAGGGGCCAGCTGAAGGACGCCTCCGGGTGCGGGAGTTTCTCGCTGCATTGAAGACCCATTGGTGGCCTTCGGCTGTTGTATGATCTATGGTCGGGTTGTTGTCTCTTTGACACATTCCCCATTTCCATTCTCAATTTTAATTCAATGTGAAATTATGTATGGAGAAATTACGCCGTCGTCCAGTTCAAATTGCTAGCTTATATTTGAATATTGTCAAGCAGTTTAGACTCGTGTTGAGTATAGTTGCCTCAAACGACAACCCCAGACTCTAATATTGGTCTGATAAAAGCATACTAAATACGTACACTACGCGAATTCCTGTCTGAAAAGGGTTTAACTTGTTAAAGTACAGATAAAAAAGAACAATATTTTGTATTTCTATTATCAATGTTTGTTCCCTGATTTTGGTAACTGAAACGTTATTCAAAGAGGATAGTGGTTATCAATTTCATCCATCTCTCAACTTCTACATTAATCACAAAAAATACGGGCAAAACCTCCCTTTTTCTAATAAATACACTATCGTTTTCTGACAGTTAAATTAAACAAGTCATGATTTAGCCATTTTTAAGATCTTAACCATCAGTCAAAGAAGTAGCTTTAATATCATGATTATTGTCTATTGTCTGCTACACAGGTAAAATAGCTACGGACGTATCACGGACGTTATGAAATACGTCCGTAAAACATCCGTATCACGGACGTTTTACGGAAAAATAGTACCACGTCCGTAAAACGGATCTTCCGTATTACAGACGTTCTGTAAAAGCACATGTTTTATTTTCATTAGAAAAACATTGTTTAATATTTGCCTTATACTTTTCGTTCACTATAACATTAAGAAACTGATACATCATCGTGCAAAAAGAAAATATCATGTTTTGATTTAGCATAAAGTTAAAGTTTTTGACATCCCGTCATGAATTAAGGGTATACTGCCCTGCAAATATAGCATGAACTTGTCTCTTGGGTTTTTGTGTTTCTGGTTTGCTGTCTCATAGTAAAGGTGCCAGGCATGATGTATCTATGAAGGTCAATACAAGTAAATGTCATATATATATATATAGAGCGATATGCGTGAATGGCATGTTCTTCACAAGTGCTTTTCAAAGTATTCTTATACGTGTATCGCATATTGTACACTCAAGAAATACGCGTAAAGTGTGATTAAATCCTGATATATATATATCACTGACATTTATAAGTAAACTGAAAGGCATGTTTTACATACACATGTAAAATGTATATGGCAAATATTTGCATTACGTATGGGAACAACCGAGGAATAAGAAACACAGCTAAAACATATGTTATGGCTCTCTCTTTGTCTTAAAGAACTACACACATTTGAATACTATTATATTTGTGTTTCGTACAGTGGTTATACTGAGCTATGTCACCATTAATCCACAGTCCGTTAAATAGACGTAATTTAACAATCTGTATGATGGACGTGATACGGGTGAATACGGATGTAATACGGATAGGAACCAACGGACATTTTACGTCCGTGGTACTAAACGTCCGTAAAACATCCGTTTAATACGGACGTTTAACGTCCGTAGCTATTTTACCTGTGTATAGCTAATAAAGAAGTGTCATCTGCAAAAAAAGTCTACTGTCATTTTAATGTCACTTGCAACTATGATATCATTTATATAAGAAGCAAGTAAACGGTTTAGAGATTAGGCTAGCAACCAATTTTAAAATTCTAAGACTTATACCAATTTGAACAGCTGGTTTATTTATGTTTAAAAAATTTAACCTGGTCTAAAACGTCTTTCTCAGTGATGACAAATGTGTTTAAACGCCGTAGAAGGGGTTGTTTGATATTTAAATTGACTGGTTCCGCATTAATATGATTAAGTTTGTTTTATTATTCAAATGAAGGTTAGATATTTCGGATTTGTCAAATGGATGAATCAAATTCAGCCATCATGTTTAGATAATGGGGATGAATATTTTATTTGTAAATTGTTATATATGACACTGACCTTGGAGGATAGGTTTTGTTCTACACCTTATGATGTCAATTGCGCTTATAGTCATTTTTTTCCTTTTTAACTAAATCAATACTTTTATCACGAATTTTCTAATTATTTTCCATTGATCTGGATTATTTGAAGGTTTTGTTTTGTGGTGAATTATAGTAAAATGTCTTATCTTGATTCTAATTAAGTTGTTCATTAGTTCGCAATGGTACTGCACTATATGCGTAATTTGAAAATGCCTGTCTCTTCCGTGATGCTGAAGGAAAAATAGTTTAAAGACCAAAAACATAGCACAAACATTGCTAATCTGATATTAATCGAAAATGACCAATAAGAATAGCCAAATATATAAAATCCGAGCTATGCCTGAAGAAGGAAACATTTCTTATTTCTTATATCTCTGATATCAAGTTGTGCAATTCTTTTATTCATACATTTATTTTTGGTAAAGGGAAGTGTTTATTAGCAAACAGTTGACATTCCAATGGAACGAATTGAGCACCTAATATGTTGACTTTTTTAATCGTTCGAAGCAAACTTCATATAATAGCTTCTCCAGAGGAATGAACATAATCTAGCCTTATATTTCAACTTCACAACACGCTATTTTGATAATGACCTCTTTCTTAATTATTAACAGTTTAGTGACTGTATTGGTAGTTTATAACTCATTGCCCTTAAAATAATGGATACCACAGATACATTAATGAATTGGATACAGCTTACCCTTTCGGATCATATGCGCTCCACTCAGTTTAGGTGTTGGTCGTTATTCGTTTGTTAATCATGTTAATGGTGATGTGAGTTTTTCTACGTCTCCCTTTTTTTCATCTTTGTAATGGCTGTGTGTAGGTTCTGTCGTCATTTCTAAGAAAACAATATACATATATTTTTATATAAAATACTTTATTGTTATATTTTTGTCATAAAGGTGTGGGGTATTACCTCTATATGGCGAAAAGTACACCACTGGGAAGCAGAACGGCTGCAGTAAGAAGTGGAGATTTTTTGTTTAACGGGGATAAGTGCCTTGAAATTTGGTATAACATTGATCATACCAGTCAACTTCGAATATACCAAAGTACAGTTAATGTAAACCGTTCACTTTCATGGACAAATATGAATGGCTCAAATAATTGGCAACATGTCAATGTCTCATTAAAAAGGGGTTTACCATATACAATAGTGATAGAAGGCACTGTTGGTAACAGCAGTAATGCTTACATAGCAATTGATGATACTGATATTCGAGATCGGTCCTGTAATGGTACGTATCGCATATCATGCATATGTTTGTATTTACTCCAATCCATTTCCTATTTATACTTGAAATAAGATATAGATATTTCAAACATTTCATGTACGTAGATCATATGTTAATATTCATTTGTTATACGAAAACATAATTGTGCTACCATTACCAAGGTAGCAATACCAAAATGAACACATATAAAGTGAATATTGCTATTTCATCAATAATGACTACACAGAACAATTATAATTTTGTTATGATTTCAATCACCCAACATGTTTTATTTTGATACATGTATGCTACATGTATATATTTATGTATCTAAAGGGCCAGTGTATATACTTGTACGTCAATAGTATAATCTTGTTACAAAACATTGTCTTTACCCAATGGCAATCATCACTGTGTATTTTTATACCCCACACTGCTGAACAGACACTGTTTATAAACACTGGTCTCAATTTCGGAAAGAGGAAGTACAATTTAACATTGGTTTGTCCTTATTCCACCAAAACATTGTTTTAGTAAAATTAAAAAAAAACAATGTTTCGCTTTATATAACAAATTTTATTAACCTTAATTGTGAACGAAATACTAGGAAATAGGGTTTTTGTGGAATATAAATATCTTTATGTACGACAAATAATCAATTGTAATGCCATGGGCTGCATATATTACTTTAGCAAAGCATTTTAATATTTAATCGTATCGTTTACAACAAATTTTTTTGATTGAACATTTCTTCGTTTTCGAGCTTCCAGTATTCACCGATTAGACACACCTCCCTTTTAATTTAAGATGTTTTAAATGCTGATTAAATCATCCATTTCGCCTTAACACGTGTGGTCTTGATCCTAACTGAAAAACATTATTTAAGATATTCTTGTAGTGTGCATGTTTAACATCACTTCCTTTGTGAATTATCAGTAATGTTGACCTACCGATTGGTCTTGGCACATGTATTTTTGTTGTTGAATACATTGTAAAAAATCAAATGAATACTACTGTATTATATTTGATTGATTAGAAAAACACAAATCAATGGATCCATACAACTTGGATTAACGGATGTATAACTCGGTCAAAAGACTCAGCCCTTGGTAAACCGAACAACGCCTATATTTATGTTAACTTTATATTCTTAGTCTTTGAATGCTTACACCTTAACTTTGTTAACATATGTTTATATAAAGATAGCAAATAAATAAACATTAGATTCATTATTTCTTGTTGGCTACCAATTTTCGTGAATGTCGTTGGTATAGAGGAAGCACGAATGTAAATTTTCAACATAGTATCAATTTCTCATAGGGTTGAATGCGAAATTTGGCAAAACCATGATAATCAAGTATCAACGAAAATATGTTTTCTTCAATCCAAGAAAATTGGTACCCACGAAAAAAATGAGTCTACAGAATATTATTATTATTATTTTATAATGATCCATTATTATGCGATAATTGTAAACCGTTTTGTGAACATTCTAATTTTGGGTATTATTGTACTGCAACTGACCTCGAAAAAGACGCTCAATTAACGAGTTTAATGAACTGGAATAACACACGGCTGACATTGATTTAAATGATAGAATAATATTTATTTTTCAATTTTCGTTTGGTCGTAAAAAGTTTCTTTGGTCGCAGTTTTTTTTTGTATTTAAGCCTGTTTATGTGGTATCCCTCAACTTTTGGTTTTGAGTAGTCATTTTAAAATTTCAAAATATGAATGTTTTATTCAATTTTAGGCTCTGTTCGTATATATTTTCGATTCACATATCAGCAAGGGTCATTGGAATGATGAAGACATAAATAATAAACCATTCCCGAAAAAAAAAAAACTTTACCAGTAAGGGCAGGTTTTTAGATGGAAATTTAACACATTTTTCTTTGGCTACCAATTTTCGTGAATGTCGTTGTTATAGAGGAAACACGAATGTAAATTTTCAACGTAGTATCAATTTCTCATAGGGTTGAATGCGAAATTTGGCAAAGCCATGATAATCAAGTATCAACGAAAATATGTTTTCTTCAAACCAAGAAAATTGGTACCCACGAAAAAAAAGTGAGTTCACAGAATATTATTAGTATTATTTTATAATGATCCATTATTATGCGATAATTATAAACCGTTTTGTGAACATTCTAATTTTGGGTATTATTGTACTGCAATTGACCTCGAAAAAGACGCTCAATTAACGAGTTTAATGAACTGGAATAACACACGGCTGACATTGATTTAAATGCTAGAATAATATTTATTTTTCAATTTTCGTTTGGTCGTAAAAAGATTCACATATCAGCAAGGGTCATTGGAATGATGAAGACATAAATAATAAACAATTCCCGAAAAAAAATAAGACTTTACCAGTAAGGGCAGGTTTTTAGCTGGAAATTTAACGCATTTTTCTTTGAAAACGAGAAAAAACATATGATTTAAAAACACTATTTGCTCTTGAGTGGAAAGAATATATTATCGAGATACTGCCTACAAATTTTGATGGACTAACTGCAAATAGTTTTGTTAAAAATCAAGAAATATAAACATCATTTATACCTTTTTTAAGTACGGAAATTTCATATTCGTCATTCACATCCATCAGTACATTTATCAAGTTCAATTACTAGGACGTTTTGTTCAACAATATATTTGATAGTTTTGATGTGATTTTGAATATAATCTGTGAATTATAAGATATTTTTTAGTTTTTGTAAGTGTGCTTTGATCACATATTGTTCTTTTTCTGCAAATAAGTTATATTTGTGTTGCTTAAGTTTTGACTTTTTATAGCAGTTAACTAAATCCTTTGGATAAGATTTGTTCCCGGATAATGGCCACTTTTGAAAGTTTACATCTACTATTCCAAAAAAGGAGTACGAATGAGGTTGAGTTCGAAAAATGCATTGTGTTTCAATGTTTGTCATACTTATTATATACCATGCTCACAGCGACTGGCAAATCCTTTTGATGTAAAGTCTCATCTCAAGTCACTGATCCATATCTGAACTGTAACGCACGCGCCTAAGGAACTTGAATCCTCAATGACAAAAGCATTTGATGTTGAAATACAAATTGTCAAATCGTTTTTCAATGGTGCGTTGAAAGAAGGTGACAGCTGTGACTTCTATGGTTCAATACTAAGATCAAAAATAAAAACCGAAGACTTAACGAAAAGGTATAAAATCAAGTGCAGGTCAAGTGAGAAACTAAATGTAAATACTAGTCCAGAACAAGTAACCCGTCGTGCCCTTATTACTGCTGGGTGTCGTGAAGACATTACAATGAGAAGAGGTTCTATCACCTGTTAACCTTTTTTTATTCAAGCGTCACTGATGAGTCTTTGGTTAATCAAAACGCGCTACAGACGTACAAAATTTTAATCCTGGTATCTTTGATGAATTTATTCAAACAGGGACAATAACAAGCAATCAACATGGTCGTAGATTTCTCCCTGCAATGTCGTCAGATTACTTGCAAGATTTACTTTGAACCTTTAAATCTGTCTTGCCCCAAACGTTGTTCATGTCAAGGCGATGAAGCGTGGTAATACCCATACCGGATTCGCAAACAATGACGAAGAGATTGACGCGTAACTAAGATTCTTGTATAATTTCCCAGTGTGAAGCTTTTTTTTTACTGTTTACCCCTATTTGATGAAGACCATGGCTAATCTTTGTATACCTTCAAAGATAAGTTATATAAGGGTCTTGGCCGATTGTAAATTACAACATTGTTAAATTTACATTATAATCAATCACTTTTCTAAAATAAAATAATGAGATTACACATTTTTGCCAGGATAATCCCACAAAGAGAATTTTCATGGTAACAACTAATTTTGTTTTACATTGAACCAACAAAGCAAGCTACACCTATAACTTTTTTCAAACCTCGGTTTCGCCTTGGTTGACAATATTTTTTCTTGATCTTTCGACTTTAATAAAATTGAGAATGGAAATGGGAAATGTGTCAAACAGACAACAACCCGACCAAAGGTCAGAAAACAGCCGAAGGCCACCAATGAGTCCATGTTTAAGTACATGACATTTGTTAATCTATAACCACATACAAATTTTTCAAAATACACATCCTGTGTATGCAAAACGGAAAACACGGTTTCAGTGTTTGAATTTTGTTATTTCAAATGAAGAAAAATAACTGAAACATATCAAGAAACTGCTGTTTCACAACTTGGAAAATAGTTCTGTTATGTGCTGGGGCTACAAATGATAAGCAATTTAAAAATTAATGGATGTGAAAGGGTAAAGGCCACATCTTCATTTTCTTTGTGTCTAAATGGGAAAAAATCAGAAGATTCATCATTGACGCCATTTTATAATGGTAGCTGTTCATACAATTACCTAAACTTGTCGTTTTGACATCCTTTGCAGTATATCCTTGTTATTAAATCGTTGTAGCATTCTATTGTGTATATCTAAGAAAATGCCTTCTTTTTTTCATCGTATTTGAATTTGTAATATATTTGAGGTTTGAACTTTGACCTCAAAGTCGCACAAATGTGACCACTGGGTTTTTACGACCAAATGTTTCTTATTGTGCACATTTCCTTCTTTCCGTCGATTTGCAATATAGGTGTGTGTTCTTCCGGTACATTAATGTTTTGAAAAATGAACTCTGGTTGCAGTAATATTACTGATAAGGATAACAAACTAGTATCTCAACAAAAATTACAATTAAACACATCTGATGGACTACATTATGATATTTTTACCAAAAGCCCTATTATATCATAATTAACAATTTTTATACTTTTTACTTTGTAATTTGAGTTCCTTTGTACATGTTGTATCTTATTACTTTGATCGTACATGTTTTTCATTTTTATGGAAGGATAGCATAGATTTATATTTAGTATTCTTTCAGAATCTCAACCTGTCAGTTGTAATTTTGAACAAAACTTTTGCAATTTTGAAGTAAAACCAGACTTTGATTTACCATGGACAAGAGGTAACACCGAAGAAACGGGGATTAGACGTCCATCATTTGATCACACTAAAGGAGGTACATTGCTATGTTATGCTACCTTAATAAGCAATTATATTTAGTCAATATTTCTATTTTATCCGTGTCAGTTGTCCTTTTCAAACACAATTCAAACGCCAAAGTCTTTCGATAATTAATATAGCTTCGCCTGTAATAGTCTTTATTATTTGTTGTTGCTCCTGACTTTTTGTGGTACATACACGAAGCAAGTGTAATCATTGACTGTTTTACAATTCAGTCAATTTATGTATATTTTTGCTCTTGAACAATTTCACTTACACATATGCGTGTCATTTAATCATTGACTTAGACAAGAAAAGCATGATACTAGTATTCATATCTTCTAATTTAAAACAGGTCCTTATTGGTTTATAGCTCTTCAACGTTTTCGGTCCTTATACATACTTGGCTTTCAAATATTCGGCTTTGAGCGTTCAATATGAAGGTAAATCCAGAGAAGCGCTTCAGACGCATGAAATTTATAACGTGTTGTTTTCAGTATGTTTATATATTTGTAATGATAAGTTTCACATGCTTGAGTTGTATCACAGTTATTATGTATGCTTCAATGAATAGATTGGTTACATTGTCGTCAGGTCACAGACGACGCTCTTTCCTCGTGTTGCAGAAATTGGGTTTAACACGGAAAATCTGTTAAAAAATCTCTTGATTCTTATTTAAATAAATGTATGAATGTTGTGAATATTCAAATATCACATTTTGAAAATAATTTAGAAATAAATAAAAGAGTGCATAATACGCCTATTTCTAGAATGAGAAGCAACCTGCAAGTACTCGCAAAGCGGTTTGTGTTTGTACGACAAACTAGTCAACAATGTACTTACCTGAGGTGTGATGAGATAATTGAAGCTGTTAGTTTTCTCCTTGATAATATTTATGTACGTTTCGACAATAAAGTTATCGACAGGTTTTAGGTATTCCCATGGGCACCAATTGCGCCCATTTAATAGCAGACTTGTTCTTGTACTGCTAGAAATCACAGTTTATGGCCAAACTCAGTAAAGGCCCGTCTTAATTGCATTTATTGATATATTCAACAACACTTATCGTTATCTTGATGATATGTTTTGGTCAAATAATCAAGAATTTCCAAAGTATACTGCCGAAATTTACACAAAGGAACTTACTTTAAATAAATCAAATATTAACGTTAATAACTGTCCTTTCCTAGATTTAGATATTTCAGTTTTACACGGGAAACTTCATTAAAATGTACGACAAAAGCGACGATTTTCCGCTCCCTATTGTTAATTTTCCTTTTTTAGACGGTGATGTTCCGTTGGCATCATCTACGATGTTTATATATCACAACTCGTTCGCTATGCCCGTGTCGGCTGTGACGATTTGGATTTCAATGAACGTAATCTATGAATGACTGGTATATTATTAAGTCAAGGATTTCCTTACCACAAATTACTTATAACCTTCACTAAAATCTTCCATTGATATAAAGATTTGGTTTGGAAGTTTGGTAGTTCCTGTAGAAAACTTATTTTTAACGGGATAACAGATCCTAATTTTTACGGAGATGTTGTTTGCCGAGCCGGGAAATTAAGATACGATCCGGGTAAACTTGTCGATCCTTTAAATAAACGTATTCTAAAAGGTTACCAATACAACACTATAATTAAATCTTTGGACATTGTTTTTATTGGTATTGATATTGATTGTGTTATCAGTAAATTAAAAGCAAACTAAATATTATTTTTATATACATATGCACATTCATGGCTCTACAATCTGTCGATACATGTATCTTGGCATTGTACAAGGTCATGTTTTTTGTAACTGTTAATGACGTCTTTACACTAAATCCACTACCTCAGGTTAGGGTGAAGGTTGGCGCCTGTTAAAACATTTAAACCCGCTGCATTTGTTTGCACCTATCCTAAGTCAGGAACCTGTTGCTCAGTGGTTGTCGTTTGTTGATGTGGTTCTTAAGTGTTTCTCGTGTCTCGTTTTTTTTTATATAGATTAGACCGTTGTTAGCCAAGGCTCTGTGTTGAAGGCCGTACTTTGACCTATAATGGTTTACTTTTTACAAGTTGTGACTTGGATGGAGAGTTGTCTCGTTGGCACTCATACCACACCTTCTTATATCTATGTATAACATTTCACTTACAGACTCCAGTGTCGATAGCTCTCTGTTTCTTTCCAACATCTTCCATTTGTATTCATTTCGTTTTATTCAAAAAAAGAATAAAAAATAACAGGACAATAATTTCATGCGTCCGAAGTGCTTTTCTGGATTTACCTTCACCAGGAACACTCAAAGCCGAATATTTGAATGCCAAGTATGTATAAGAGCAGAAACAGGTGTAGTGCTATATTATCAAATAGAACTTAGAAATAGCCGAATCCATCTAAAGTCAACTTTGCCCGAGAGAGTTGAAACCTTCGTTTCCTTATAATTTCCAAATTTATAAACGGACAATTTTAGAAAGGTTTGTTATAAATCATGTCAGTACCGAAGTACTGACTGCTGAGCGGATGATACCCCGGGGGCTGATAGTCCACTAGCAGAGGAATCAAACCAGTGCTGTCAAAAATGAAACCAACACGTTATTAAATTCATGTGTCCGAAGTGTTTTTCTGGATTTACCTTCATCAGGAACGCTCAAATCCGAATATGTGAAAGCCGAGATGTATAAGAACCAAAACAGTTGTTGGGTGAAGTTGAGGAAAACAGTTTGTTTAGGATGGAACGGTTGGTGGCCCGTGAATAAGTTTTGTCAAAATTTATGTTCGAGTGCATAAAAACAGTTAAGAGGTTTCTTATAGTTTAAAATAAGACGAAACAAATGATTTTATTTAGGCAGTTTGTATTTTGTAGTTTTCATTGGCAGACAAATTACAACTATCTTATTTCTTTATGGTCATGACTGACCTATGATTTTGAACACACAGATTAAGTAACATTTCTATTTAATAGTTCTAATTTTTTTCTTTGCATTCTACGGTTTCAATCTATCTCATATTATGTATCACAATATTTCTACACAGTCTACACAATTATTTTCCACCTTCTTCCCCTAATAAGTTTTAACCTCGAAAACATGATTATTTCCTGACAAAATAGCTTCGGTTATGTTCTATTGAAACCACCCTTATGGCACTTACAGTAACTCTATCAGTTATCATAATCACAAAGCATTTGTTTAAACAGTTCATATTATACTAGTAAATACTGAACGACCTCTTCAATGCGTTACAAAATTAATAGAGATCAACATGCGCATTTGACCTGGAAAAACCATCTATCTATATATATGCATTTCTATAGACTATTTCTGCGGGTGATTAAGAACTTGGTATTTCAAATAATAGATGTTGTTAAGTATTTTACATCAACGAGACAGCCCACCTAGTAAAAGAAAAACCTATATAACATAATATTATGAAGCTCAGCATGAAAAGAATGTGCACAAACGTATTAAAAAGCTGCACGCAAATGTGATGATTTCTACGCGCAAATGTAATGGTAATGCGCGCAAATGAAATGCAACGAAATCTTCAGCATTTTGTGTTTTTATACGACTGTAAGGTAACAGTATAACAATAAGGAGATCTGGTATGATTGCCAATGAGACAACTATCCACCAAAGTTCAAATAAGGGGATGAAAGCAATTTTCGGTCTTCAACAATGAGAAAACCCCATACCGTATAGTAATATGTGTTACAATAATTGAGAAATTCCCGTCAAACTTCTACTGAAATAAATTTCTGTTTAATATTTAAATTTGAAAAATAAATAACTGCATTATTCAAAAGTCAGATAGGTCCTAAGTGAAGTCAGTATCAAAAAATCGTTTACGATTTTACAGGATATTAAGGTAGTTAAGACAATTATCATTAACAAATAGTAATATTCTTACCAGTTATGTTGAAATTTAAACTATTTTGTTTGAGTGACTGATCGTTAAAAGACACTGTCAAATTCGTTCACAGTTTGTAAAGAACTTGTGTGATTTAGATCTTGACAAGGTGTTTATTTTTGAGGATCCCATACTGACCGCATGTTTTTTTTTTTTTTTAACTTTTATTGGTTATTTGTTCTTTAATTTCTTATATGATCTAATTTTTATTTGTTTGATAAAGCATGTTCTGCCTGCCTTTTTTCAGAAAATGGATACTACGCTTACGTACAATCATCAAATTATGTACCACCATACCGTCGTCGTTTAATCATTCCAATTGACAATGTATTAGAAGTAGGATGCCTATCAGTTTGGTATTATATGTATGGTGATTATCCTGGTCATCTTTTTATATATACAGTGGTGAACATGACAGAAGAGATTATGTCAGTTATCTTCGATACAAGAACAGTTATGTGGAGTCGTTTTCAAGCAAATGTCTATAACGTTACAAAGATAATTTTTGAATACAATTCCACCGACAAAAACAAAGGTGGAATAGCATTGGATGATGTATACATATCGCCCATCATTTGTGCAGGTACTTTAATTTTGTTAATGCTTCTCTTGAATAATAACTATAATCGAATGCAACATTAAACGAAATTATAGAACCATTTGGTAAACGCAAATATGAAGCATAGATAAAACACAATTCGACCATACTTGAAGTTTAATGGCTGTTATAGATTTTCTCACACAGATGTTGCATTTTGAAGGACTCAGAAACAGAAATAATCTAATTTACATCTATTACTATGACTTTTATAAACGATACACAAAATTCTCTGTAACAAATATTCTGTATGTTCCTGTCTTGTCTTGTTGTTGTTGTCGTTGGTCGCAGTCTATCAAATTTTTTTTTATTGTTTTTACATAAATTATTACATAAATTCTGTTAATAAAATGTTCCGATAAATAATGTATGACGTCAAATATCAATAGGAAAAAAATCATTTAAAAAAAAGATGGGAATCATTTCACGGTTCAACAAAACATGTTTTTCGTAGGTACAAACTGCGGACTAGAATGACTGCTCAAAGGCAGCAAACCGACTATGAAGATTTTACAACCATTTGGGCTTACGAACATTTCCAGCGTTGTTCTAATGGAAGATATAAATTATTCCAGTTGTATACATATATATATATATATATATATAAAAACAAGTCTAAATTGAAAACAACGTTCAAACCTATGATTGCGTAGGATAAAAACCGCAATCTTTATACGTGTGCATGCAAAACAAATTTCTTGGTAGAGGAATCTAAATACAGCACAAACAACATTTTCCAAAAGACCAAAAAAAGTGAAAAAGTATATTTTAACATATATATATGGTCGATCGTCAAAAACTATTTTCTCCGTGAGAAGAATTATAATACAAGTAACATTACCCAAAGATCTGTGAACGCTGTGAAAGTTCTAGTATATGTGAAGAATTGAAACAGGTACATGTATTACAATGTATCTTTTTGGTGACCGTTATGAAATATCCGTTTCACAGATGATAGTGGATATGTTACTATTGTCGTAACTACAATCCCGTCCCCTTTTCACGAATGTGACCTACCGAATTAGATTTATTACCGGGTTTGTGCTTACATGAGCAACACGACGGATGCCACCTGTGGAGCAGGATCTGCTTACCCTTCCGGAGTACCTGAGATCATTCCAGTTTTTGGCGGGGTTCGTGTTGCTAATTTTTTATTTTTGCATGTTGTGTTTTGTGTACTACTGTTTGTCTGTTGGTCTTTTTCTTTTTTTAGCCATGGCGTTTTTAGTTTATTTTCGACTTATGAGTTTGAATGTCTCTCTGGTACCTTTCGCCTCTCTTTTATAAATATAATATCCCAGCTGATACGCTATTCAAGAGGTTGCAATGCTTACCATCATTTCCTTAATAGAGGGTTGCTGCTTACATGGAATTGATAGAATCAAAAGTTACACTCTTTGATTTCTTGTCAACATTTTCTATTGTTCAAATTTTCCTGTAATAATCTTTTGATTTAAATGCATGTTTTAATTTATCCGATAATGGACTTCATATCTTAGTGTCAAAGACAGTTTTTAACAGATTATACTATCAATGGACTATAATTGCCTAATTCATAGTTACGTGTGTTTCTTTATTATTTTGTTTTATATACTTTCCAAAAATATTTTTATTCCGTTTAGAAAAGGACGCTAGCCATTAAACACCGAACTCAATAATGTAACATCTCAAATATTCTTGTTTGATCGTTTATGAATCGTTAAACTTTAAAACAACTTGAAATTTCATTTGATAACCATTAAATAGACTTGTTATATAACTTACCATGAGCAACATGAAGGGTGAAACATGTGCAGCAGGATTTACTCACCCATCCAAATGACCTGAGGTCAACCATGTTTTATTTTTGGTGGGTTCCGTTTTGCTAAATCATTAGTGTTCTATAAAGTGTTTTGTAAAATGATTATTGTCTCGTCTTGTCGTTTTATCTTTTTTCGACGTGGTCGGTTTCTCTTCGACTCATTCAAATTCAGTAAACCTTTTATATTACGTCAAAATATTAAAAAATGCTTCTACACTGTTATTCCACCGATGATATATACATCTTTGTCTCCTAACGACATTCAAGCTTGTTTTCATGGACCATGAGAAGTTTTAAAATGGGAATTATTGCATACCATTCAAGAATCTGAAAACAATAACTTCAATCATTTATATATTAGTAAATTGTAATTTGCATTTGTAATTTTAGTAATTTATTCATGACATTTTTCTGAGAAATAGGAGACTAAATCATGTTCAAAATCGCACATTACAAATGAATTATACGTTTGATACTGATGTTGACTTAACGGGTTAAGTATAATTTAAGTTATGTCGAAATAATCTAATAATAAATAATTAGATCCATGGGTATTTTCAAATAAAATAATGACATTTTATAATTTTTCATTCATAGCTAAACCGATTTCTGATGATTGTGTTAAGAATGACGAACATTTGCATATTCAGTGTCCCGTTTCTTATTTATGGAACGAAACAATAGCTGTCGATCTGAAGATTCCGAAGTCCTGCCACACCACTTCTGACCAAATTCATAGAAAACTGCAAAACATATTCAATCAATGCAACTACAGATCAATTTGCACGTTCACGCCAGATGAGCCCATTAATGACGATTTGTGTTTAAAAATGACAAAACGTTTGCTTCTGGATTATTCATGTATAGGTAAGATGTTAAATTAGAATGTAAAAGGCTCCAATAGATGTTTGAAATTAGAACATAATTCCCAGCATTTCTTTTGCAATATCTAACAATATCTATAATCAAGATTGTAAAAAGTCTGTTGATAAAAGTTAAGACGGTCAGCTTTAAAGTCAACGGCAAGTAATACTGAAAATAAATGATCTAGCATGTCTAAAATGCAAATATAATTGTTCATCGCAGTTTACATCCTTGTTATTCACAAGTCCTTCTAAAACAGCATCATTTGCTTTACCTTGCTACAAACTCTTGACAAAAGAGGGATGACAAGTTAAAATTTGGTACCGAAATTTAGTCCAAGGTAAAATTACACTTACCACGAGTGATACTATTTAAACAGCATTGACATTCATCATCAAAATGATGGATACAATCAGGTGTTTGACGTTTCATTTTTTCTTAGTATATCATCACATTTGTCGTGTTCCAATAGAACGAAAGTAAACAGATCGGTACATTCAAATAATGTTTTAGTTGTTTTTGTACTTAGCACCGATCAGGAAAAAATTGCATATTTCAAATATAAACAACAAGATAAAAAATGACAAAGTTAAAATAGTGTTCTTGCTTCAATATATCAGTTTCATATATTAAATTATAATTTCATTTTTTTTAAATTCTCAAGCAAACTGAAACCAAAATATAAATCAGGATCTGTACAATGTTAAGACCACTCAATGTTCTGCAATTAGTACACAGGCAATGACCACGGATCTTACACGTTTTTTCTCTCTACCAATTCAGAGGACAATAATTAAATAATTATCTGTTGTTTCGTTTTTTTCCTTTTCCTATAGTTGATGTGTTTCCCTCGGTTTTGTTTGTTACCCGGATTTCTTTTCGCTTAATCGATTTATGACTTTTGAACAGCGGTTTACTACTGTTGCCTTTATTTATTAGTTATAAATTCTGAATTAAATCTTTCATTAATTTCATCAAAGATTGCTTGTGTATAAAATGCACAACACTTACCGAAATGACACAATATGAATTCATAAAATGAACGAAGTATGCAGTTAGCAAAGAATACTACAGATTCAAGTGTGAAAGACGTATTCTTGTACTACGGGTTCCCGGAAAAACCTTCAACTCAACGCTCGAGAACAATAAATATTGTTGCGAATTTAGTACAATTGTATTAATGAAATCATTCCAATATCAAATCACTAGTTATTAAGCAGACGAAACCCTTCAGGGACTAACAGTTCACCACACGATACCAACCAAGTCGTGGTTAAATATGTACAACAAACCTCGAGTTTCTATTCATCTAGCCTTTTTAATTGGATTTTAAATTTTGAGAATAGAATCGTCTTTTCGAGGGGACAAATCGGTTTGATTCCACAGTCTTATAGTACATGGTATAAAAGACTCTTTAGTAAGAGATAATCTACAAAAAGGAACAATAATATCATTGCCATTTTGCAAGTGATATACAGTAAAGTTGTGCTCTGTACACAGGGTGGAACACGATTGCATAGATAATCTGGAGCTTGTTTATATTGAATTTTATAAAACATTTGTACTTTTTGTCTTCTCCTCCTGTCAGCTAAAGTTTCCCATTCTTCTTCTCAATACAGACCGTCAGTTCTTATAAATATAGGTAGACACGTAACTATTCTAGCAGCCTCTGACTGCAAGCTTTCAAGTTTATTACAATATCCTATCCCACAATTATCCCAAAACTCAGTTGCATTTTCAGAAATTGGTCTTATGAATACTAAATAGAGTTTTTCTACATGTTTCCTACACAGTTGGTACTTGAGTTTTCTCAGTGTATTCAAATGTTTTGTAACTCTTGTAATCAAATTACCTATATATATGGCTTTTCCACATAGCATCAGAGCAAAACGTTACCCCGAGGTGTTTGTGACACTTCGTAACAAGGATTTCTTTTTCATTTAAGCAGAATTTATGACTTGGTGCGTCATTATTTGAAAAAAATCATTATTTCTGTTTTGTCTGGATTAAAAAAACATTTGCCACTTTTCGGACAATTCGCCCTTATGTCACGATCAATAACAGTTTTTATATGTCCTTCGTCGTGGCCCGAGTAATTAAAAGAAGCTTCATCAGCATAGAGTCTGGTCAGAGATGTGAATTTCTCTGCAATGTCATTTATATAAATTATAAATAATAAGAGACCAAGTACCGAGCCTTAATGCACTTAAAGACTGCAAAATGAGGATGCTGATTTATTGGTCACAACTTTTTGTTTTCTATTTTAAAGATAACTTTCAAACCAGTTAAGTAAATAACCACGTATTCCGTAAGCTATCGTTTTACATAAGAGCCCTTTATTCCCAACCTTGTCAAAAGCTCTGGAAAAATTGCAAAAGACAATACAATTTATTTCCTTTTTAAGTATACAATTACACATTTCTAGAAGCTGGTGTACTGTTGAATATTGTGGCAAAAAAAAAAAAAAACTGATTTTCATAAATTAGCTTGTTCATATGTAAATGATTATATACATTTTTAAAAACAATTCGTTCCGTGATATTACCTACACAGATTATTAGAGGTTGGCCTATAATAGTTTATAAGTAATGAAGAATCACCTTTTTTAGAAATAGCAATGACATTTACCGAATTAGACTATTTACCGGATTTGTAATAACATAAGCAACACGACGGGTGCCACATGTGGAGCAG
This sequence comes from Mytilus californianus, assembly GCF_021869535.1. Classification (NCBI taxonomy): domain Eukaryota; kingdom Metazoa; phylum Mollusca; class Bivalvia; order Mytilida; family Mytilidae; genus Mytilus; species Mytilus californianus. Next base: position 54,923,450 of record NW_026262723.1, read on the forward strand.
GATCTGCTTACACTTCCGGAGCACCTGAGATCACCCCCAGTTTTTGGTGGGGTTCGTGTTGCTTAGTCTTTAGTTTTCTATGTTGTGTCATCTGTACTATTATTTGTCTGTTTGTCTTTTTATTTTTGGCCATGACGTTGTCAGTTTGTTTACGATCTATGAGTTTGACTGTTCCTCTGGTATCTTTCGTCCCTCTTTTACAATCTTAAAGCTAGAAGGATACTTGCATTTTTGAAAAGATTTTTTTAACATGATTTGTAAAGAAACCGCCACTTGCCTAGGGCAGATTTTCAGCATTCTGTGATTTATCAAATCTGGTCCCGATGCCTTATTCGGATCAATAGTTTTAATAATATCCATTATTTCATTTTGATTGATGCATGTAATTTGAATATTAGTTACTGTATTAGTTTTTACTTCCAACTCTGGGACAGGAACATTTTCTTCCTCGAATTTGTATATCAAATCAAAATATTTGTTCAACAGGTCACACTTTTCACTATCCTCATATACTATGTCACTGAAATACTCATCGTTTATGATATGTTGAGGAGGAATATAATTTGAACCCTGATTTGACTTTATTAACATTTTCATTATTTTCCAATAGTTTTTTTTTTTCAATTTGGAGCATTACTTAATCAGTGGAATATTCAGTGAACGAAAACAAAAGAAAATTCACTCTTCTTATGATAAAGTCGAGAAAGACAATAATAAAACAATGCTGGTGACGATACTGATCAAAAGTAATTTCTAAATAATTATAGTTTATTGTGTTATTAGAATAATACATGCAAAAACACGATGTTTTATTTTCAGTATTTATTACGATAATTACATTAGAAGCTTGTGAAACTGAAATTTAAAAAATGACAATCTTTGCTGCATATCGATAACAAAAATTGGAAAAAAATCATATACATACAAAATCTAAAGATCTTTCGGTTCACCAATTTTTAGAGTGTTCTACAAAGTCCTTAGCATGTTACAATTCTCAAAATATACTTATTTTTCACATTCTAAGTTTTCGAGTACACCGGTCTGCTCTTGTCACATAAAAATTCACTATAGAAATATCGTCTTTTCATGTATATAGCAATATTAAAGTCTGTCTGTGCAGATTAAAACATTAAAAATAAATATTCTTATAAAGTAGACATCTTTTTACTATTTTTTATACAATTTTAAGAAAAGGTCGTCTCGATTTTTGTACTTGTATTTGCGGTCTTCTCGATCTGTTCACATTCAATGTTTACATCGGGATAAGGTCCGTTTGAATTTGCTTAGTTACTTAATTTCAAAAGTGTCAATCTTTACTGCATATCAATCGATTCCTTTGGAATGTTTTCCTGACTTTCTCTGATCTAGCTGCATATATATACGGATATCCGTATAGTTAGCATGTTCCAGAGAGGCATACAGCCAGAAAAAAAAAAATAATTGAAGTTGGTACTCCAGGAATTTATTCGCATAGCAACATTTTAAACCAATTTTACATCAAGCTCCTTTAGTCTGCTGATCTCTTCGTTTTCTATTGAAGAAGGGAAATGATAACATTAAATGGAAGTGTTGTTTTTATTTTAACTTATTTCTAATTTTGATATTTACCGGAACGATTTCCCGTGAATTTATAATTGATAGCGTCCTTTGCTGAAATTGGACAAACATTGAAAAGATCTAGTTTTCAGTGTTTACAGGGGAGGAAATATTTTGTCACCAGATTTCCCACTGCAATATATAATCGTATCTAAATTAGTTTCAAATCTTTAAATTAACTTGTAGAGTCGTTTCTGTTGATTATTTTTTGCATTTCATGGATTCTGTCTATCTATTATAGTTTTTAAGATATTAAAGGAATGACTAATATTATTTAAGTTTATGAAGAAATAACATTAAAAGTGTGCACATCATTTATGAGTTAATTTCAAATTGACAGAAAAAAATACAACAGTCATTCATTATAATTCAATTCTAAATTCCACTTTTAAGGAGTGAATCAAGAATAAAACGTTGATGACTAGATTTTTACTAGTGTCAAGCTATCCAGCAGTTCTCATCCTGCAATTCTCTTTATAAAAAGCTATCCTGCAATTGCGTTTGGAAAACTTCTTGAGCGACAATTTATTTTTCTTTAAAATCATAGTTTTTGACTCTTTTGTTCAAAAACAAGATTTATATAGAAAATAAAAGATTTGTATATCCGATTAACAAAATTTAACTTTAGTTTGCAGATTTCTAACTCATATTTACGGTTTTGTAATAAGCATTTCCAATAAAAAAATCATAATGACGATTCAAATAAAGTATTATCTGTTAAGTCCAGAATATGATTCGTATTAACGCATGTTCAAACAACATTTGCAATTTTCAAAACTCATATTAACGACTAAAAATATAGAATTTCGACGTAAAATAAAAAAATTTTCATGGCATACCGACTTAAAAACTTCTATTTGAAACTGGGTCACCCACCTTCCAAACCGCTGCCTCAACAGTTTTGTATGGCTAGGGATTATAGACTCTGCTGTAATAAATAGCTATTGGATAGTACTACAGTGTGAGGATAAAGAATTTTTGGGGTAAGCATTCTAAAAGGCCGAGAATTTCGTCAGAAACAAGGAAATAAGGCCAAATTAGATAAAATACGCATTTGGGACACCCACTTTCTGACCCATTGTCGCGGGAGTTCTTTATGACTAGGGATTATAGAAGCTGCCCTAAGGAATAGCTATTGAATAGTTCTACACCATGAGAGTAAATAATTTCTGGGGTAAGCATTTTAAAAGACCAAAAACTTCGTCCGTAACAAGGGTGAAAAAAATAAAATTTGATAAAATACGCAGTGGGGTCACCCTCCTTCCAATCCATTGCCTAGGCAGTTCTGTATGGCTGGGATTATAAACTCTGCTCTAATAAATAGCTATTGGATAGTACTACAGCGTTAGTGTAAACAATTTCTGTAGTAAGCATTCTGAAAGGTCGAAAACTTCGTCCGTATCACTGGAGAAAAAAGTCAAATTCGATAAAATATGCAGTGGGGTCACCAACCTTCCAACCTATTGCTTCGGCAGTTCTGTATGTCTAGGGATTATGGACTCTGCTCTAATAAATAGCTATTGAATAGTCCTACAGCGTGAGGGTAAAGAATTTCTGGGGTAAGCATTCTGAAAGGTCGAAAATTTCGTCCGAAACATGGAAATAAGGCCAAATTCGATAAAACACGCATTTTGGACACCCACTTTCCGACCTTATGTCGCGGGAGTTCTTTATGGCTAGGGATTATAGACGCTACCCTAAGAAATAGCTATTGAATAGTACTACACCATGAGGGTAAAGAATTTCTGGGGTAAGCATTTTAAAAGGCCAAAAACTTCGTCCGTAACACGGGGGAAAAAAAAGTCAAATTTGATTAAATATGCAGTGGGGTCACCCACCTTCCAACCAATTGCCTTGTCAGTTCTGTATGGCTAGGGATTATAGGCTCTGCTCTAATAAATAGCTATTGGATAGGTCTACCCTATTAGGGTTAAGAATTTCTGGGGTAAGCATTTTAAAAGGCCGAAAACACGGTGAAAAAAAAGTCAAATTTGATAAAACATGCAGTGGGGTCACCCACCTTCCAACCCATTATCTCGGCAGTTCTGTATGTCTATGGATTATAGACTCTGCTCTAATAAATAGCTATTGAATAGTCCTACAGCGTGAGGGTAAAGAATTTCTGTGGTAAACATTCTGAAAGGTCAAAAATTTCGTCCGAAACATGGACATAAGGCCAAATTCGATACAATACGCATTTAGGATACTAACTTTGCGACCCATTGTCGCTGGAGTTCTTTATGTCTAGGGATTATAGACGCTACCCTAAGGAATAGCTATTATATAGTACTACGCCATGAGGGTAAAGAATTTCTTAGGTAAACATTTTAAAAGGCCGAAAACTTCGTCCGTAACACGGGGGAAAAAAGTCAAATTTGATAAAATATGTAGTGGGGTCACCCACCATCCAACCCATTGCCTCGACAGTTTTGTATGGCTAGGGATTATAGACTCTGATCTAATAAATAGCTATTTGATAGTACCACAGCGGGGGGGGGGGGGGGGGGGGTAAAGAATTTCTGGGGTAAGCATCCTGAAAGGTCGAAAATTTCGTCCGAAACATGGAAATAAGGCCGAATTCGATAAAATACGCATTTGGGACACCCACTTTCCGACCCATTGTCTCGGTAGTTCTATATGGCTAGGGATTATATCTTCTTAAAGGCCAAAAATGTTATCCGAAACATAGAAATAAAGCCAAATTCGATAAAATAGGCATAAGGGTCAACCATTGTCAATTGCAACGGAAATAATATTAATCTATGATTTCTTTGCTTGCTATACATTGATTACAAGAAAATAAACCCACTATCTTATTAAATTCAAGCGCAAGCCACTTACACAAAACATGCGTAATACACTCGTTCAGATTTGTTTTACGAGACATTTGTTAAAATAAAGATAATATCAGTTGCTCATTTAAGTTAGACATAATTTTAGGAACTACTTTACAAGACCGATCGTGCATCCCATATCTGTACTTTAATGTCTTTTGTGTGGTAGATCTTCATCAAGCACATACTATATTTCAAAGATTCGAATGTTCGCATCTTAGGAATGTTTACGCCAAAAAATCTGTAATATCTGAATGTAGTATTATCTAATAACTTTATAATGATAATTTTTTTGGCAGTCATACTGTGAAATGGCCTTCCACACTCTCGGCATCCTGTAAAGTAGTTCCTAAAAAATAGCAATAATATTAATGTCTAAGTTAAATGAGCAACTGATATTATCTGTATTATAGCAAATGTCTCGTAAAACAAAACTGAAAGAGTGTATTACGCATGTTTTGTGTAAGTGGCTTGCGCTTGATATAAATAAGATGGTAGGTTTATTTTTTGTAATCAATGTATGGCAAACAAAGAAATCATAAATTAATTTTACTTCCGTTGCAGTTGACCCCAATGCGTATTTTATCGAATTTGGCTTTTTTTCTATGTTTCGAGCGAAATTTTCGGCCTTTAAGAATGCTTACCCCAGAAATTTTTTACCCTCCCGCTGTAGTACTATCCAATAGCTATTTATTAGAGCAGAGTCTATGATCCCTAGCCATACAGAACTGCCGAAGCAATAGGTTGGAAAGTGCCCAATGCGTATTTTATCAAATTTGACTATTTTTCCGTGTTACGGACGAAATTTTCGGTTTTCACAATGCTTACCCCAGAAATTCTTTATCCTCACATTGTAGTACTATCCAATAGCTATTCATTAGGGCAGCGTCTATAATCCCTAGCCATAAAGAACAACCGAGACAATGGGTCGGATGTGGGTGTCCCAAACGCGTATTTTATCAAATTTGGCTTTATTTCTATGTTTCGAGCGAAATTTTCAGCCTTTAAGAATGCTTACCCCAGAAATTCTTTACCCTCCCGCTGTAGTACTATCCAATAGCTTTTTATTAGAGCAGAGTCTATAATCCCTAGCCATACAGAACTGCCGAGGCAATAGGTTGGAAAGTGCCAAATGCGTATTTTATCAAATTTGACTTTTTTCCGTGTTACGGACGAAATTTTCGGTCTTCAGAATGCTTACCCCAGAAATTCTTTATCCTCACGTTGTAGTACTATCCAATAGCTATTCATTAGGGCAGCGTCTATAATCCCTAGCCATAAAGAACAACCGAGACAATGGGTCGGAAAGTGGGTGTCCCAAACGCGTATTTTATCGAATTTGGCTTTATTTCTATGTTTCGAGCGACATTTCCGGCCTTTAAAAATGCTTACCCCAGAAATTCTTTACCCTCCCGCTGTAGTACTATCCAATAGTTATTTATTAGAGCAGAGTCTTTAATCCCTAGCCATACAGAACTGCCGAGGCAATAGGTTGGAAGGTGGGTGGACCAGTTTCAAATAGAAGTTTATAAGTCGGAATGCCATGAACAAATTATTTTACTTCAAAATTCTTAATTTTTAGTCGTTAATATGAGTTTTGAACAAATGGCAAATGTTGATTAAACATGCTATATACGAATCACATCCTGGACTTAACAGATAATACTTTATTTGAATCGTCATAATAATTTTTTTATTGTAAATGCTTATTACAAAACCGTAAATATGAGTTAGAAATCTGCAAAACTAAAGTTAAAATTTTGTTAATCGGATATACAAATCTTTTATTTTCTATATTAATCTTGTTTTCGAACAAAAAAGTCAAAAACTATGATTTTAAAGAAAAATAAAGTTGTCGCTCAAGTAGTTTTCCAAACGCAATTGCAGGATGACGAATTGCAGGATAGCTTTTTATAAAGAGAATTGCAGGATGAGAATTGCTGGATAGCTTGACACTAGTTAGATTTTTTTGTAGATCTTGTCTTGCTGATCTATTACAGTTTTCAAGATAAGAGGAAAAAATGGGGATAAATGTGGAAAATCGTCACTAAAGGGCACAAACTTCAATTAGAAGTCGACAAATTATTTTGGTTATGTTGACTTAGTTGTAGACCTTGTCTTGCTGATCAGTTTTGATCAACATTTGTTACGCCAATGTTATATTTTGATTAATGTTTTAGATAAGTCAGTTTCTGTGACGACAAGCACGCGGACAGCATCATCTACACCACAAACGAACGGTATGTTATGCATTCTAATTATTTTTTTTTACGTTTGTGCATTCTCATCTATGAGTATTATTATCTTATTAGATATCCAGAATTGTAATTTCAAAATGATCGTAGACTGGGGACTATATAGAATGATTTGACAAAATAAGATAGAGAAAGAATGGATGGATGAAAGAATTTGCTACACATAAAAGACGGAAAATTATTGGTTTAACTTTTATAATGATTTATTAACAAAAAATGAATACGTGATTCACTAAAATAAAAAAATTCCAGAATCTACAAAACAAAATGTATTCGAAACAATAAATATATGACACTAACAGTTTTAAAATCATGATAAGAACAGCACATACAAATCTTACTCAACTATTTGGCAAAATTTTATTATAACAGTTTTTCCATTGAATATCTAAATGGTTTAATCATATTACTGTCTATTTGTCAGAAAGAGTTAAGACTCATTTCTCTTAAAGTACTATAATATGATAAACACAGAGAACTATATGCTATGCATCAAAAGCGCTTTTCTGAATTTACCTTCATCATGAACGCTCAACGCCAACTATTCAAAAGCCTAGGCTGTATACGTACCGCAACATGTTGAAAGCTATAAGACCAAAAGGGACCAAAACAAATAGCCAAATCCATCTGAGGTCAACTTTGTTTGACGGAGTTTTAACCTTAGTTTCGTAAAAAGTTCGACATCCATAAACGGATACGTTAAGAAGAATAAAAAATATATATTTAAATCATGCCGGTAGTGAAGCCCGTACTGCGTAAACTTCTTTACCATATTTGACCTTGGCATGAAACTAAAGAAAACTGCCCAAATTGACACAATCAACATTTTTAGGATTACATTTGTTTTTATTTATGTTTTACATCTTTAAAACATGAAACACTCTGTTGATATGTATAGAATAACTGAACAAAATGTATCTTAGTAGGTACATGTAGATGATGGACTAATAGAAACAAGTATGCCTCGAAGCAATCATCTTATATTAGGACTTACATGTAAAACTAACAAAAAGGTTTTCAAGTAATTTACACAGGTGCATGTAAAGTAGCATGGCGATTGCTATCACTTACTTGTTGTTTTTTCATTATTTATTTTAGATACAACGTTTTTAACCACATTTGAAAGGCAGACGATATCAACATCCCAAAAAGCTGGCGGTATGTTTGATTTTATAAAAGCTGATTTGAAGAAATAAAATATAGGTTTGTCTCAAAAATCTGAAAATTTACAAACTTCTATAGCATAACAATTACTATGCTGTAGAATGTCAGTTTAAAATTAATGAAGTCGCGCAATGCATTATATAACGTTTGTGTATCTGTACAAATCCTTTCAGTCTTCCATAACTGTTATATACCTTGAATTCTCAAGTGGAATCCGAAGACGTATAAGTTCTGAAACACGTGGAAATCTATATGACCAAAAAGGAACAAAACCAAATAAACAAATCCATCTGATGCCAACATTATTTGCGGAAGTTTAAACCTTAGTTTCTTTTAATTTTTAAAGGACAATTTAAGAAAGGTACACAACGTATGTTATAAAAACATAAACGTTACCAATGTTAATGCACTAGATGCGCGTTTCAACAATTAATGTACATCATATCATTAGCTAAACACTTGCTACAGAGCTGAAAAATTCTTGTGAACTAATACCGGTGTCAATTAGCAGGGGTGTCGACCAAGTGTTGTAAAATATAAAAATAATACGTCATAAAGTTCTCTATATAATATATAATATTCTCTACCATAATTGCTCTTTTAATGTAACTGATGAAAATTGCTCAAATTGACAAATCTTCATAATGTGGAATCATTATCATTCATGGGATACAAATTTTTGTGGTTTTCGTGGGTACAGGTAAACCACAAATTTCAATCATCAACGAGGTAAATATTTTCAATACACTTGTATGTAGACTTTGGGAAACAACGAAATCAAATACTCACGGAAAATGGTATCCACGAAGATAAATAAATCCACAGTAGTATCGTGACTATAAGTATTATTTTTTTAATTTATTCTTCTTATTTTGCAATACATATTGTTTAAATTTCTTTGTAAACATATCTAGAATTACTGAACAGAAGATATCTTAGTTGGTAGATGTCCAACTAAAAGGATCAATTATGACTCGAAACGGGGATCTCTAATTATTACTTAAAGATAAAAAAAAAAAAAAAGCCTTGAGTAAGTTATTTCAGTTATTTACACAGGCACATGCAAAGTAAAAGGTAATTACTTGCTGTTTTTCTCATATTTAAGATACAACGTTTTTTACAATATTGGATAGGCAGACAATATCAACATCACAACAAACTGGCGGTAAGTACTTTTATGCGCTGATTTAACAATCATTGCAGCTGCTGTTTTGTCTCAAAATTATGAAAATTCACAAAACACTGTAGCTGTAACATAAAATGTCCGTTAGTAAACGCAATCGCGCAATGCATTTTTTTACGTTTAAGTATCTGTGCAGATCACCTCAGCCTTTCATAACTGCTACATGTATATACCCTGAAGGTTCAAACTGACTTCGGTACTTGTGACAAGGACAAGGAGCACTTAAACAATGGGCATTTGTTTGATTTGTTAGAACATAAATGACAAATCGTGTTTATTCATCCCAACCATCGACCACAGTCTACATGACCATTGCGGGCATTTAGCGTCCATTTTCCAAAAGATCGGTGTAATCATGAAGGACATCTGGTTTAAACGGATCTTTTAAAACAGTGACATTACATAATGCAACATATTCTCTTTATGTAATGGTTTCTATCAAAAGAACGTAAAAAAGGGGAAATTGTACGAATGTTAAAAAAACGTTGTGATTTTAAGGACTGTAAACAAAGCATCTTTATTCGATAATGAAGCATATACAGATGTGTATGATGTGGACTTCATAACTAGTTGTGTATGCTCTGAATTTAATGAAGAAATGCTCTTAATAAGGACAGACCAAATGCAAGATTTTCTAGAACGAGTTCATGAAAGATGACTGTACCAGTATTATAAAAATTTGGATTATAAAATGAAATGTTGAACGGCTATGTGAAAGCCTAAAAGCATGTAAGGTGTGTTCTTAACTCGACTTTAACAAAAATTCATTAGGGATGAGAACGGAAACCACGGGTTAGCCTCCTTATCGGTGTTTCACAACCGAATATCCGTGTTATGTTGTTATGTAAAAAAAAACATAGATTTGTCCTGATAGTTGTAGCTACAATATTATTTCCCGGCTGCATTTATTTCACCTAACATTGAATGCGACGTATCGCAGTAATGGAACGTATGATGACACAATACAACATATTCAACTGAAAAGCAGGAACTTCAGTTCTTTCTGGACCATCTGAATTCAAAATGTGGTTAAGGTTTGACTGAATTTGTTTATTATTAAAGGTTTCATGATTGTATGTTGACTGTGTTTTTTTTCGTTTGTTTCTTTAATTTGTTCATGATTTGGGACCTTTTTTTTCTTACCTTATAACAGTACTGTGATTTACGATGAGAAGCAGGGTTTGACTTTAATTCATTTAGTAATCTCTAATCTGCCAAGTTAAAATGAGTTTGAGACGCCTATAATGTATCAGTCGTATGTTTTAAGGGAAATCCATGTATGCTCAGGGGCGATGCAGTATGTGTGATACAAATACATTTTTTTTTAATTGTGCATAGTTTTTTATTGTGTTTTTTTTCTGTTCTTTTTCGTTTTGTGGTTTTATCAAAGTGTTTTAATTTGCATTACTCAAAACTAAATTGGGTAGTATTTATGAAAAGAACTTAAAATTTATGGCGGTTTTACAAAAGTTAACATGACCGCAAATTAAGTGTATACTCTAATTAAGTTGCAAATGTATCAGGAAAAAAATACACTTGCAATATTGATAGTATTGCAGCTGTTTTCTGAATTTGAAAGATGGTGATGACGATGCATTAAATATAAGTGTATTGTCATGATATAAACCAGCGAGATCAACGCAAAGTATTACGAAAGGACGCATCTGTGCGAGCTATGTCTTTTGACATTAACTTACATCAAACCATTAATCACTCTAAAGGCGTGCATTGATGTTTGCATATACAAGTTTGAAACAAATCTGGTTTATTGACCGTTAAGGCGAACACAGTGGCACATTGTTCCATTAAAAATACTGGTTTAAATGTTTCAAACTTTTCATAATTATATAAATACGATATCTTAAAAAATTTGAAGGTGAATTTAACGATTGTTTTTTTTTTTGCATACTTCTAAATACAAAATGCCAAAAGATTAAATAGAGCAAAAATATATTAATTGCGAATTCTATATTTGCTTAATTAAACAGTGTTATACATTGTTACAAGCATACACATAGATTAATATAATTCTAAATATTTGTACGTACCAAAATTTTTCATTTAATGGATTGGGTCATTTTAATATGATATATCTGAATATTCTAAAGTTGCATGTTTTATTTTCCTCAGGGTGTGAATGAAATAGATACTTTTTTTTAGTAAAGATAAATTTGAATAGACTGAATCTCAAATCAAACCATGCGCAGAATGGGGCTAGAAACTTAACGTTCCAACGTTTGAATTGTTTGCCTTAATAGAATTCGTTTCCAGTTTGGTGACACAGCATGCAGTGTTTACCTTTTACCTGATACATGTATGAATCTTAGTGGAATGCCCAAATCTAGTGAAAATTTGTTCGTTGCATATTGTAAATATATTATGTTTTATCTTTCAGATATTACAGATACTAATCAATCTAGCTCGCCAAGTTCAACTTCAGTTATAGGTACACATACTCATACTAATTTAACACGATTATAAAAAAGAGTAGGCCATTTTCATCAGTATTCATTTTACTGGACGCAAAGCAATCAATCGAACCAATTTGGCCCCTTACACTACCGGAAATTTATTCAAAGGAACTTGCTTTTAAATTAAATAAATATAATAGTAACAGCAATACTAATTATGCCTTTCTTGATTTGGATATTTCAATTCACTCGAGAAATTTTTACTAAAATGTTCGACAAAAGATAAAATTGAGAAAGAGACGATTTACAGTTCCCATTCCATAATTTTCCCTCTTTTTGGCAGGATTGTGATGTTTCTTTGGCCTTTCTTACGATTCATAGATTTCCCAACTGTTTAACTATATGCCAGTGATTGTAGTAATTAATTTTTTAGATACCAATTCACGTAACCCGTGTATAACTGACAAATCCTTTAGTCTTGAATTTCGCTACCACAACTCACTTGAAATCTTTACTAAGTAAACTTATTTCATAAAGATACAATTTGGTTTGGAGGTTTCGCTATGCCTGTTGAAACCGTATACCAAATGTGATCCATATAAACTTATTGTTCCGTTAAACATGTGTGGACACCGAATGGTGCTGTCTGGTGGACGATTTTATTTAATGACATGCACAGGAGCTGATTCAGGCACAGATGCCATTAAAAAATTATAAAATTGTGTTGTGTTGTTTGGTTGGCGAATATGGACACTGGCTTACGTTGAAATAGTAAAACAGGTATTTAAGGAAGTAACAAAACATTAACAATGAAGGACAACTCTCAAAAGAAACTCTTGAAAATTACCACGACTGATAGTGTTCTGCAAATATGTTACATATTTGATTTTGTCATCATGGTCATACCTAGACTCCCAAAGCCAAATTGAAATTTGAAGGATTTAAATATGTAATATATGAAATGAAATTTGAACGAATCTTTATTTATAGACTCCTGAATCGTGGCATTGCACAATGTCATGTTTTTTCTGTTGTTAGTTGGCTTTGAACTAGCTGTCAGTAACTGCGAGTACGCTCATATCTGTACTTAGTGTCTTTTTGTTGTGGGAATGTATAGGTACCCTGCCACGTCCGCTCTGTATTTTTGTTAGATGTACAGTATTTCTGCTTTTGCTCATTGTTGAAGGCCGTATGTTGACCTAAAGTTGTTAATGTCTGTGTCATTTGGTCTCTTGTAGAGAGTTGTCTCATTGGCAATCATACCACATCTCCTTATTTTTATATCCTACAGCAAAACTTAAATTCAAAGGATATAAGAAAAAAATAAAAGCTAATAAATATTTTGAAATATAAATTTAATGCAAGATATACAAATCAATTATATACTTTAATAGTTCAGAACGTTAAGCAACCAACAATCGATCAATTAATACTTCAGATTATCGCTATTTTACGAAATTTTTTCGTTGATCTTACTGACTGATAATTTCCTTTCTCAGCGGAGTCGAGTGATATGAAAAATTATCGCTAGAAACTAAGGGAGCACGTTAATTAACAACGTCTTCATAGGTAAAATAGCGATAAACAGATTATCATTGGTCATCTCAACTCGATTGCTTTTCTCAGTTTCGCCGTACCGGCTCAAGCGAGGAAATCAATCTCGTTGAGATCACCAACGATAATCTATAAATATCAGAGAACATTTTAGTGTCCTGTTTGACCGTCCGAGTTGGATCGAGGTTTTGTGTCTTCACTTTATTTGTATATCTCTCCTTACTCTTGAAAAATGGGAGTATTTCCAGATCCATTTGGCTCACAACAAACTTTTTTTTTATACACAGTATAGTAATAATCTCTTTCTTATAGGTAATTTATCATTGTAGTAAGATCTTTGAAAATTGTCTTTCTTGGTACATTTAACGTTGAACCTATTCTTAATAATTTCATAAATAACTTAAGAAGTATTGTTATTAAGGTATGAACAAGTGTGGTCCTGAATCCCTATGATACTTATATTTTGGCATTCCACGGGGTCATTACTTTTCTCAAACTGCTGATGACGTTTTTAAACTAAGTACGTCGGAGATGTTAGACAATTTAGTATGAAAGAACATAGTTCAATGTATTGTTTGTAATTACAGCTATATGATTTTATAAATGTAACTTTCGTAAACTGCGAATATTGTTAGATCGATATTTTTTTGTTTTTTGTCTTTTTGTTATTTGATGTTGAGCACTTTGTGGCATTGACCGTTGACATCAGAATTACCCTACGACTATGAACATTTCAATAGAGAAAACTAACGGCTATATTCATAACAAAAAAATTTACGAAACAAATATATGATAAACATGAACCAACGACAACCACTGAACTACAGGCGACTGGCTTTGGACAGGCACATACATAATGTGGCGGTGTTAAAGATGTTTTTGAGCGCGCAACTCTCCGCCTAACTTGCATAAAACAGTGGTGTTACAACACAACATATGAACAAACTATAACGAGTTAGCTAAATTGAAACTGATCGACTTGTACTTCAGAACTAAAATTAGATTTAAAATGTCAAATCGAGTTATATCGTTTATAAGAATAAAGTACTGATGTTCTTTCTCTGTGTTTTTGCAGGGATTGTCATAGGTGTGCTTCTATCCTTGATTGCACTGTCAGTTTTTCTGGTTATAGCAGTCGTTTATTTTAGGAGGTAAGATATGTTATTATAAATAAATGTCGTATTCAAATGCAGATATTCAATTTGAGAAATAAGCTACAATGTATGGAACAAACAAAAAAGTGTTATTAACTTACTTCATATCTTGTTCATGTTAGAATATGAAAGTATATGCATGTAATTTGCTTTACTGTAGTAAATAATACATGTACTACATTTACAACATTTTACGAAAAGAGCTACGGCTGGCCATAAAAAATCGCTTCCATTCTGATAGTATAACTGAAAACAACCATTCAGATCTTTCCAGTCTCCGTGTTTTTTCGTGCATCATTTTTCGGAAATTTATAGCTTGACATAATTGTTTTATTAACGTTAGTTTTTCTGAAAGAAATCGACATATTTAGATGGTTTTTTAAAAAAAAATTGTCTTTTCTGTTGTTGTAGTCTCCTTTACGTACACATTCTGTTGTTGTAGTCTCCTTTACGTACACATTCTGTTGTTGTAGTCTCCTTTACGTACACATTCTGTTGTTGTAGTCTCCTTTACGTACACAATGTATATATAACCGGGCGTTTTTCCGGCTATAGTAATTCAAAGACGGAATACCAATACTTTAACTTTATTAGCAAGATCCGGACAGTACCAGACCTAAGACCTAAACTGACAACAAAATAACATACAAAAGCATATATAGAAAACAGTTACTATAGCAAAGGATTAGTGTCCAAAGGATTAACTTGTCATCGTCAGAGTGATTTCCATTACGACAAACATATATTTAACAATAGAATTAATTAAACACAAAGAAATGTAAAAGGTTTGATAAACGGATTAATAAATTGTCACTATAGCACTTAAAATATATTGTCGGAATTAGCTTTATTTCTATTTCACATTTGTCCAAATCTTCCTGGTTATATTCGCCACTACTCCACCTAAACTCGGTCTCCGAGTTTGCCGAATGAATTTTATTATCGTCGTGGGTATCCTCCTCCTCGCCGATGACGTTGCTGCGAATTGCCACGCGAGCAAATTGCAAGGGTCGAACGCACATCTCGGTTTGAATGTTTTATATCTAGATGTTGAATCTCGTGTCTACTGTTTACGTTCTCTTCCTTAAGTCTCTGAATTTCGTCTTCCATATCATTTAAGATGCGATTGTACTGCATGTCAGAATTTTTGAACTCCATTGTTAAGCGTTGTCTGGTGTTCGTTAAATTTAGGTTTTCCTCTTTCAGTTGAACTATTACTCTTTCCAAATGTTCATTTCTATCTGTATAACCACTTATTTCTTTTTCAAAATTTTTTAGTTTGACTTGTATGTTCGGCTAATTCATGTTCGATCTTTTGAATTATCCGGCCATGTTCTAAACGTTCCAAATTTAATTTGTCCAACTCAACATTACATTATCTTTCATTACGGTATCCAATTTAGAATTTTCACACTTCAGTACAGCGATTTCTTTGATGAAGTTTCGGTTAGACACTTTCAACTTGTTAATGTGTAGTTTCGCGGATTCGTCCTGTATGGAGCACATAAAAGCGGAGAGTTCCTTGTCCTCGAGTTCTTGAAACGGAAATTGAGACATTTGTTTCTTCTCAATAAACGTTTTCATTCGGTCGCTGTCTCTTTGAATTTTTGACTTTGATTTCTTCTTCGGTTTTGGGTTTTCACACGACTTAACGTGAAAACTACACATACGGGCAAAATGTCCATGATGTCTGCACTTGTAACAATAAGCGTTAGCTGCATAACACCGATGGTAGGTGAAAACGTTCAATGTCTTACCGCAATATTTGCACAGAAAGTCCAAATAGGTATCTGCTTTTCTCATCGGAAACGGATGTCTATTTCTGCAAGGCTGGTAATTCCAGGTTCCTTCCATATAGTTGCTTCTAGAGGTATTCATTACTAGTTTGGGGGAACTAGCTCAAGATCGTGCCGCGGGTACCTCAACCAATATATAACCGGGCGTTTTTCCGGCTATAGTAATTCAAAGACGGAATACCAATACTCTAACTTTATTAGCAAGATCCGGACAGTACCAGACCTAAGACCTAAACTGACAACAAAATAACATACAAAAGCATATATAGAAAACAGTTACTATAGCAAAGGATTAGTGTCCAAAGGATTAACTTGTCATCGTCAGAGTGATTTCCATTACGACAAACATATATTTAACAATAGAATTAATTAAACACAAAGCAATGTAAAAGGTTTGATAAACGGATTAATAAATTGTCACTATAGCACTTAAAATATATTGTCGGAATTAGCTTTATTTCTATTTCACATTTGTCCAAATCTTCCTGGTTATATATACCTCGCATCGCCTTTTATACACATGGATTTATCGGAATAACAAAAGTATTTAAAAATAAATGACATGAAATAACCCAAATACGTGTTGGCCAGAATCAACATCAGGGCACAGCATGACACAACAAATGTACATCTGAAACACACTATGTTGTCACTTTCAATTTGATTGAACCAAAATTACGTACTGACCCACTAGGTTAGTTGCCGCTTTCTTTGAATTATAATCCATAATCAAACCAGATTTTGCTGTGATATTTGACCTTATAGTACTTGATCGAATGATTTATACGTTTTATATATATTTGATTTTCCTAATATTTTATCTAGTGTGTGTCTTATTATAAATTATGTTATTTTTGATTGATTCAACGAAATTGGTATACATAATTTGTATTATTATCACATGATCACGAACGGTAACTGCTGTTGAGGACTGCCAGTCAACGAGAGTACCGACCGCATATTAGGAAATGGTTCCGGACAGGCATATTTTTGACTGTTATTTCTCCTATTCTACATAAAAAGAATATTATTTTCTCCATTAATCGAATGTGATGCTCTTCCTTCGCTTTGAAAACAAAGCCATGCTATTTTAAAATAAAACAGGTGGTGCACGCGCTAGACATCATAGTTAAAATTAAAATGTCGGTAGTATTTTGAACGACACCGAGGATGAAAATTGACATTTCTGTTCGGGTTGATCGCTATAAAATTAGAAAAATAAAATCATAATAAAAGAAAGTCTATATGTCCTTGTAATTTGTTAATCGTGACACAGTTTGTTATCTAGAACGTGTTTGCTTCAAATCAAAATGGATGCCTTTCAAACGTATTTTAAAAGTCCGCTTCGAAGTACACAGTAAGCGAATTCAAATTATGTTTACATGACGTGGCCTATGGTCATTTTGGTATTGTGTAGGCATGATATTTGTCAATATTTTCACGTCGCTTTCGCTCGGTCTAAAAGACAAGTATAATAACTAACGGCGTCGAAATTAACATAGAGCATGCCATAAACGTTTTTTTTTAATTACTGATATTGTCCTTGTCATGTAGTTGTTTGATGATTCCGCACATTTGTTTAAATTGATCTCAAGCATATTCAAGACATTGTTTAAACTTGATTATCGGTCTTATGAAACTGTGCCAGAATAAACATTTTCACTCACGTTCAGATTTTGTTTTAATGTGTTCAAAATCAAAGTAATTTTCGTTGTTTACCGATCGTGCGAAACCCTCGTGGGTAGTCGAGTCAAGGTCGTTAAACACCCCCTAGTAGTAGAAATATATTAAAAATATTGTCTATAGATACTGTCAATTTGTTCTTTTCTACTTAACAACACCAATAACGCACAACATCTTGCCACATGGGTCATGATGCACTATTCATTTCAAGTAGGCGACAATGATAGCCTTTTTATAATTTCCACTATCCATATCGTTAGCTTGGAAATCTATGGTGGCTCGATCCTAAAATGAAACATTTTCACAGATGTGGTTAAATTTTCGGGATATAATGTGAGATTGAAT
Organism: Mytilus californianus; assembly: GCF_021869535.1. Classification (NCBI taxonomy): domain Eukaryota; kingdom Metazoa; phylum Mollusca; class Bivalvia; order Mytilida; family Mytilidae; genus Mytilus; species Mytilus californianus. The sequence continues at coordinate 54,941,425 of NW_026262723.1, forward strand.
TTTTCAAATTGGGAAGCCTGAAGGGCACCATGTGATGCAGCTTTAGCAATTGAATACTAGTAGTCCACATTTTCACACAGTTTAGTTCTCTGGAAATTCAGTTCTTTACAAAATCTTTTTTACATCTGAATTGTATAGTCTTCTGAAAAAAAAAACAGCAAATAGATAAGCTCAGTCAACTTCTACAAGCAGCATCATGTCCAAGTTTACTCCAAAGAAATTAATGGAGGTGATGCGTTTATTTTGTTGTTGAGTACAAAATGTATACATCACTGATAAACTGCATAATCTCCATTATTATATCTGATACAACTTTAACCTTTTATTGTCTTGTTGATGAGTATGTTCTCAGATATTTATAATTATGATAATTTGGACAGGACCTTGTCAAATGTTTTTTTATGAAATGTTAATATTTTTAATAAACCAATTATTTTAAAAGCCTAACGAATGTATTGCTTGTTTGTTCGCATAGGTATAGATATGCGGAAAAGAAAGGACATTCAATTGTAGCAAATGAAGACAGCCATAGTGATTATACTGGCCGTCAGAATATAGCATTTTCACCGGAAGTCAACGTCACCACTCAAACAGATTACTGTGAAATACGAAAATCTAAACTTAACGAACACTACCATGACATTTCTGACACCTTTAGCCCCTCAATCAACACAACAAATGATGACGAATACAGTGAAATTGCGAATGTAGTAAATTCAACTAATAGTAACCCGAATCCATCTACAAACTATCAGCATCAATATATTACTCTGGATCCTAATGCAACTGGATTCGATCGGTCAAATCCACAAACTAATTTGAATAATTCAAATGAGACAAACAGCCTCACAGGTGGTGATGATTATGCCATACTTGACCCTGATGACCTTAATGAATCGAAAAACAATACTCCGAATGTTCTATCATTGAGTGACAACTACGTTGTTTTAGATCCGAACGAAACCGGTTATAACAGACAAGAAAACACGGATAGAGTCTGTAACTATGAACTTTCAACTTCTTTCAATCCGACAGAAACCTCTGAAAATCCATACGACGTTTCCAAAGATGAAACTTACGATACGTCTAGTAACAGCCGCCATAAGGAAAAGGAAAATAACATCTATAGCCACACGATTGACAACGTGTACGATACTGCAGGTAACCAAAGAAAGAAAGAAGAAAGCGATGGCACATATGATCATTTCTTTGGACAGAAATCCGAAGACGATTACGACATTTCAAAACCAATATAAGAAAGACCAAATTTATCCAAGAAAAAGAAATATGTAAATACTAACCAGAAATCCTTGTGCATAAATTTACTAAAATGCTTTAAAGATTTTGAATGTTTTAGATATACATGTACATGTAAACTACTTGTATGTAAATATTCCAAGATTGTATTAGTATGGTAAATAATAAGCGATTCAATGCAAACCGAAGCTACGACCAGATGATAATTATAAAATAAGTTCATATCATCATTTATAACATTGTTCATTATTGAAGGTCAACTTAAATTTCAATTACAGTATTTAAATCACTCAATAAAGGTTTCAAATTGTCTAAAATGAACGCAAGAAACTTGTGTGCGCTAAATTGATATTCAAATTATGTTCACTGTACATGTACCTGATTTACATTCGCAACCAAAGTAGCAACTTACAGAACGTATTGTGTACATGTGCGTGTATTGATTCAAGTACATTTTATCTACTTTTACACGGAAATATATGACCGAAATAGCCTTGAAATAAAAATCGTCGATTTGCGATATTTATCGCCGCTTATCAGAAAAAAGAAAAATCTCATCATAAAAAAAAATCCGTTGGCAGGTTCTTTTATATATCAGCATTATTTGATTTTTAATTTTTATTTTTAATTATTATCAAAAATACATTTTGTATTATATGTTCCAATCGTAACCACAATCCCGAATGTGACCTACCGAATTAGACTTGTACTTACGTGAGCAACATGACGGGTGCCACACGTGGAGCAGGATTTGCTTAACCTCCTGGAGCACTTGAGATCACCCCGGGTTTTTGCTCGGTTCGTTTTGCTCAGTCTCTAGTTTTCTATGTTGTGTTTTGTATGCTGTTTTTTTTTTTTTTTTTTTTTTTCTTGTTTTGCAACTTGAGCCATGATTTAGAACTGCAAATGAGATATGGTAATAGTAACTGTTACACTTTCCGAAATCAATTAAATATAATATCCTGCAGATAAAAGTACAAATGTAAAGGATGCACGTCAATATATATAGCAAACACAAACATGTATTGAATAATTTGACTGTAAATTACCTCCAATTATCCTAAAAATAATAATGTAATTATCACTAAAATTTCTGTTTTATTGTTAAAAATGTATTCTGTTTTATTGATAAAAATGTATTCGGTTTTAGATTATTGATATGACTTTAAAAAAAATGTATAGTTGGTCATCGAATTCTTTAGAGTTTCCATTGTTTTTTGTCATTCTGTGTATAAGTTTCAAACATTTACACCAAAAAGGAGACTTTGTAGGAAATGGTTCCGATAGATAATATTGAGCAGTCCAAAATTGCCGATTTTTAGTGGTATTTACATGTTTTCTATATATTGCAGTTCATAATACATGTAGTTGCATGCGCAATATCATTAAAATCTGTGTGATTGCTCGTATATATACCTGACCTTTAGCAATGTATAATTTCTTAAGGGATAAAAGTTGTATTTCATTTCCCTGCCATTAGGATTGCATTTTTGTGTACCACAGACAGGCGAAGGAAGTCAACTTAAGAGCGCCGTGATTGGATGTATTGGTATAATATATTTTTATATTTTTTGATGAATAACTGCAGTGTGTATTTTTACAATATAAATTTTGAAACACATAGAAATATTTTCTTAAGAATTATTGGAAAAGGTTTCCAAATTTTCATAAATTTGATGTACAATGACGGTGACCATAGATACTATAATCACGTTAACTTCAATTAAGAGCGCCGTGATTGGATGTATTGGTATAATATATTTTTATATTTTTTGATGAATAACTGCAGTGTGTATTTTTACAATATAAATTTTGAAACACATAGAAATATTTTCTTAAGAATTATTGGAAAAGGTTTCCAAATTTTCATAAATTTGATGTACAATGACGGTGACCATAGATACTATAAACACGTTAACTTCAATTTCTAAAACAGAATAATAAATGACCAAATCCCGCATAACTGTTTTGTTTTTGTTTATAATCATAAAAAGTGAAAAATTTTAAAAATGTTAGTAAGGTCACCTATGGTGAAAACAATACTACCGCTTTTCCGTAAAAACCAATGACAACGATCGGTAATACATGTAGGTAACAACGTTTTAAGCAATATTTACATTACATGTATGTTTCATTATAATACGTTTTTATGATTGGCTAACAGCAATCTCGCGTCATTCTAAAATTAACCTTCATTTAAAAATGAAATATAACATTGATAGAAATCGTGTTTTCATGATCCCAGAAAAAAAATATAATTATAAATATTGAATGCTTCTTTTATTAATTTTATAGGGTTGTAAAAGCGTTGACCGTGCGCACATTTTTTAGAGGAAGCGCTTCATACAAAATGTACTTCGGTCAACGCTTTTACACCCCAACAAATTTACAAAAAGAAGCATTCAATTCTTAAAGTTAAATTGCGGGATTAAAACGATATATTTAAATCGTCGAAAATTTAAAAAAAAAAATATAATTATGCTATTGATTGTACTCGCTACATGTATAAAAGTGTGTCTAATGATCGTACAAAGAAATTATGTTTTTTTTCTGACAAACTACGTATATTGTATACAAAAAAAAAAAACAAAAAAAAATTATCTGAAAATAAATGTTTATCTCCTTCATAATATCCTAAGAGGGAAATGATGTGGGGGTGTCCATAAGACTACACGACTTTACAAATGAATGCTAGTAATGATCAATACATCAATTACACAGCAATTGCAGGGTTGTTATTCATCTTGACGCTGGAGAGATCATCTGCGAGCATGGTCAAACAAGCCGTATTCTTGCTAAAAATAGTTTATACGCGTAACGTTTTAATGATTCTGACCATTGTCATTACTTAATTCTTTCTGTTCTTTGAAATATATTTGGTAGATGGCAGATCTGTGATTGACCCAGTTAAAATGTATTACAACTTTCCTTTACTCAAATGTTTAGCATAGACACTTGGAAATTACAGAGGACCGTACGCTGATCTATAGTACATATGACTTTTTTTGTGTTGTTGGTTTATAGTCTCATAGACGAATATTTTATATGCTACGAGCCTTGTTAACTTTGGTCATCACTTTGTGTCCGTCGTAAACTTAAAAAAAACTTCTCCTGTGAGACCATTGATATAAAAATAAGAACATGTGTTATGTCTGCCAATGAGAAAAATATTCACAAAAGTTCAAATGAAGTGGATGCAAGCAATTATAGAGAACCGTACAGCCTTCAACAATGAGAAAACTCCATACCGTATAGTCGGCTATAAAAGGCACCGACATGAAAATATGAAACAATTCAATTACGAAAACTAACGGCCTAATTCATAATTTGTCAATTTGTACCTAGATTTGCTCCTCTCACTCTCAGGTTGTCTTGTGTAAAAGTATATATTATGTCAAACAACCGCCTTACATAATTCATGTTACTAGAAATATTTAACATACTGGTCAAATGCATATAGCTGTCTATTATAATTCTTAAATTATGCAACATAAATGAACGAATTATTGTTTAAATGGTTTTCTAGAAATGCTCTTTTATAATAAATCCGATATGATCCCTGTTTACCAAACAAAGACGATTACCCTTACAATAAATAGAACATTAAGTAAAAGGCATATATTTGTCTATTATTCTGAGGTTATTGAATTCCTCTATAATTTCCCGTTCAGAATACAATCAATTTCATTATTGACCAACAAAAAACAGCAAACCGTTTAAAAATAGAAAATACACCAAAAAATGTATTAAAGTTTTTGCAGTTTAATAGATAAGTGCTTACGCATGCATTGCTTATACATGATAGAAAAGAAAGGATATGGGGTATTCATACATGACCTAAAATCAGTATATGCACATCAAAAAACACAACAACCAAAGGAACAGCACTTTTATTGCTGTTCTTCATCTCAAAGTCACAGTGAGGCCTTCAACTGAAAGCAAAAAAAAAAAAAACTCTCACCTCTCTGCAAGTTTAGGACGGCCCTAGAACCGGTTTGAGCGGAATTGTTTGCAAATTGACGATCACACCACAACTATGAATTGAAGAACAAAGCTATGGAGTAATTTGAATAAAATAAATCTGGCAAAGAAATCAAACATGTACTGTACTTGCTTACATGCCGCTATAAGTTCGGTCAATATATTCCTTATCATTCTTTATTTTTTAGTGCACTTTTTTAGATACAATTAATTCAATCATTTATACATGAAAAAGTATATAATCTACATGATATTGATGAACAGTTTTTAATCTCACTCTTCTTTAAAAATCCATCAATGGCTCTTAATCCTTATCACAAAACACCAATATGTACATTTTGTATTTTGACATTGTGACATCACCGAATGAGACTTACAAATGTATCACAGAATTTGTTCTTACCTTAAAAAAAGGTGCTATTATGGGAGCTAGATCTGCCTACCCTTCCGGAGCACATGAAATCAACCAACTTTGTGCTCGATTTATGTTGCTCAGTATTAAATTTTCTATCTAGTGTTTTGTTATCAAAAATAAGAAGATGTGGTATGATTGCTAATGAGACAACTCTCCACAAGAGACCAAATGACACAGAAATTATAGGTCACCGTACGGCCTTCAACAATGATCAAAGCCCATACCGAATAGTCAGCTATAAAAGGCCCCGAAATGACAAATGTAAAACAATTCAAAAGAGAAAACTAACGGCCTAATTTATTTACAAATAATGAACGAAAAACAAATATGTTACACAGCAACAAACGACAACCACTGACTCACAGGCTCCTGACTTGGGACAGGAACATACAGAATGTGGCTGGTTAAACTAGTTTGTTTGTTTGTCTTTCCGTTGTCTTTCTTCCTTTTTTCGTGTTCGACTTATGAGCATTGAATGTCTCCTTGGTTGTTATTATTTTCTATCTATTCTATGTCTTTAATGTTCCTTATAATACTATGAAAACTGAGTCAGATGATCAGTATGAGTTCAATAACTCACATTGAAGACCAATTTAAAGTATTACCATTTACGAATAAGGACATGGAGTGTGATTATCAGTTAAAGGAAAAGAATACAGTTTAAAAAAACAAAACGTTTTTGCAAAAATGTCAAATTTTACCCATATATTTCTCAAATTCTTTTTCAAGGAGGTAAATCTAAAAATAAATATTGTAAAATACGTTGATTGAATTGTCATTTACGAATATAATTTCAGACATCTGAATATATATTTAAAAAATCATCCATAATACAGTGTACACTACTCTCCGTGACTGATTGATTTTTTGATGCTAAAAAGCAGTAATTCTTTTCTTTCTTCATAATGTTAATGTCATAATCATATTCATTGTAATGAAAAATATATCAGTTATTAAAACATTATTTTGAATTACAGAAGCGATCCCTTAAATCTATTTGTTCAATGTATCCGTTACCATTGCCCGTTTCATACGTCATATTTGAAGAAGAAAATGATATATAGTGTACAAATGCATACGTCGAGTTACTTTTAGTGTGTAAAGTTTTATAAAATAAAGTCTTGACAGGTCCTTGACTTTCATATGCTTACAATGTTTTGACGGTAGTGATTGATAGTTTTTGTAGGAAGACTTAACTAATTGTTAGTGCAATTTATTGTTCCTTTGGTAACACAATATATTGTTTCTAAATTAAATTACCAAAGGCAACCGAATTAAATGCTAGGGCAGCGCTATCCTTGTTTGAGATTTGACACTTGTAATCTTACCAAATTTCTGTTGCATTAATTTTTTAGCATTTTTTTCGTATCTGTTTTCAACAGATGCATATTATTTCATGAAATTGAAATTAATACGATGATTATGAAAACAATAATGAGATAGCAGCTCATATACAAAAGTAATAAACAAAACAAAAACAAACAAACAAACTAAAAAAAACAAACAAATTAATGCAAACACACATACACACGCCTATAAATACCAACTGACTTTTGCTGTTATAACAAAGATACCCAGATAAGTTCATTCAAATTGAAACAAATGGTATTATAATCAGGCTAATATTTAGTTTTAGATTACATATGTTCATAAAATAATGTTTTCTTTTTAAACGAGGCATTTGACTGGATTCCAGTCATTTATTCATACCGTTGGAAGCTAACAAACGCAGGCAAAGATCCGCCTATTAAGATCTGAAGTGTGATACCTTAGGCTATATAAACCATGCTGTTTTATGAAAGCAAACTGTAGTGTTGGCTTCAATTATTTGTTTGTAATTTTGTATCTTAATATGCTAGTTATATGGGTTTATCATATTCTCAATCATTCTAGAAGTCGAAGTGTGAGTGTAAACGGCGCGTTGAAGAACCATTGTTACAACTCCCTGTTGTAAGGCAACATGTCTGCCATATCCATAATGCCCCTGCTTTCAATGACAATATTTTAGTCCGAACTTAAATCCCGGTCAACATACTTTGCAGAACCTACTTATAGATTTATTGTTATATTGTTGGCGTCCTGAATATGCATGAAATATTTGCCACTGAACGTGGAGCAAACAACAATAAATCAATCAATCGATGTACCCTAGTTAAAAATATGTGATGGCCGTCTGATAAACAAAATATTTAATTTTTATTACTGCTTGTATATTTATACTATAACCATTATATTTCAAATTGTGTCGAAAATTGTCTCATCTTCGTCCGGTCGTTTTGAAAAACAGTCATAATAAGTATTAAGAGTAGTGGGGGAAGTGGGGGTTCTGGCGACTTTCGTCTAATGTTAACCCTATGGGAAAAAGGTAGCCTCCTGAGAGGTAGCCTCCCGATGTGAGGCTTATTTCTATGACGTCATTTTTAGGTATTCTGACATTAATTAATTGTTTTCATTGAATAATGTATGTAGATGCTTATCATTTTTCAGGTATGTGTGTGTAGGTGTGTGTGTGTGTGTGTGTGTTTGTATATGTATCGATTCAAGGTTTTGCTAATGTCAATATGAGCAAGGAATTATCCACTCTGATTCTGCTTTTGTATGATTGTATCCCTATTTTTTTTAATTTTTTTTTTAAGTTTCGGCTTCTTGGTACCACACTAGTAATAATAATAACAATATTAGTATGTACAATATTTAATATCTCCGTCAATTCAGACAAACATGGGTCGGAGAGCCATCCACATGGTGCCTTTACAATATAACAAAATTATATATAACTATTTTATACTTCGAGATAAAAGGATTATAGAATTGTCTACAACTCAACAGTATCTATAACCTCACGAAAGGGCCAACAGTATGCTATCTTTCGTGCAGGGGTGTAAACTGTCGAGACTTGAAGTTAGTCTTTCCAGGATAGTTAACTCTCTTAAATATTAGATAAATCGCGAGCTTTAAGGATTGAATTTCTTTGGCCAGTGTAACCATTTCACATAATGTTGTTTGTTGGGTCCTTTGCCTTTCGTTTTGAGGATTTTTTCAACTTTCCACAAATTGTCTTTCCTTTTTGCACCTCTGACTGGTAGAAGGTTCCTGAAATTTCGTCGTCTTGAAAATCAATAAGTCGATAAACTGGGAGTCCACCACGTAATATTCTTTGAGATATTTTAAATATCTCTCCGCTCCATTTCCATTTCTCATCGTATTCCCGGGTAAAAGGATTTCTCATGTATGTAATCCGAACTTTATCACCGATTTTGAAACGGAAAGGTTTTCGTACTTTCTCTGTCTTAGGTTGTAATCTTTTCGGCCAATACATTTTCCACCAAAGGTTGGTCTCTTTAGATATGGTGACTTTATCTGGTGCCATGCCAATCGTTCTATGGAAGGTCTTATTGTAGCTGTTAGCAAAATTCTGTAAGTTATCCACATAATCATATGACTGCTTACTGGTGATAAATCTCATGATTTTTGATTTAATAGTCTTGATAACCCTTTCAACGTAATTAGCTTTGATTTCTGTTTTTTGTGCAAATAAATGTTGAATATTTCTCTGTTTTAGGAGAGATTCTACTAATCTTGATCTGAATTCTTGTCCTTTATCTGTTCTTATTCTGTTTGGTGATCTTCCTTCTGATAAAACGTGTTTCAAAGCAGTCGCCACGGATTCGCCTTTCTTATTCTTGAGAGGTCTTAGCCATACATATTTGGAAAATATGTCAATAACCACCAATATGAAATTGAATCCACTGTTAAATTTAGAAAATTTAGACATGTCCATCAAATCGATATCCCATTGGTCGTCTATTCCAATAACGATAACTCTGTTCCGCTTAAACGACCTTTTTAATGGTCTCTGTAAACTGTATGGTTCCTGTCGTTGTAGCCATTTTCGTATTTTATATTTACTGAGAACGAATTTTCCATCTGTTCGAACAAATCTGTAAAGTTTATCGGGCCCTGCAAAACTCGCTGGGTTAGCTGGATTGTAATAAATATTTCTCAAGTACTTTTCCCAAGAGGCCATCTTTTCACATGGAATGATGAATATAGAATGATATACAGAGTACAACGTTCTCATATTTATATAGTTTAGCTTTCATTGTCTTCATCCTCCTCATCCTCCTCTTCCTCTTCATCGTCATCAATGCTATTTTCACTTTCAGAACCATCATTATTTGTTTCGTTTTCAACAGCTTCATCTAGATAGCTTTCTAACATAGGTTCATATTTCCTGATGGCCACTTTAGTGGCTTTTACAGTGTCCATGCCATCGTTAACTAATTCTGTAATCATATGCATGACTTTGCCATGCAGTTTACCATTTTGTAGCTGTAGTAAATACTCAACTAAATTGCTATATCTAGACAAAAACTGACCCATATCCTCGTCTTTTAATTTGCGATTGGCCTTACTTATGGCGTTGTCTTCATTCATGTCACCATCCATGTATTTATCAACTTTTTCTTCCCATATATCTGCATTTGCCTCTCTGGCAAGTTCAGCTAATTTTATAAAAGCCATATCTTCTCCACCTTCTATATTATTTTCGTTTACACGAGGCTTCTTTGAGGGTATGTATTCATCCTCAATTTCCCTTTTTCTTTTTAAATCATTATTTTCCGGGCACCACTTATTCATATGTCTAGCTAAATCAGGAACGCTTTCAAAGACTACACCGCAATCATCACATGAAGGCATGATTTCTTTATCGTCTGGTAAATACGTTTGCTCACTTTGAAATGATTCTTCAAACTGATGTGGTTCTAGTTCTTTTCTGCTAATATACTCTTTAGAATCACCCCCACCAACCATGTTCTTGCTTTCAAATATATTAAGTTTTAATCTGTCGTCTTCCGGTGTATTTTGTTTCAGATCAATGAATAGACTTCCAAATGGTTGTTGTGTTCCTTCTTTGTACTTATTCATGAATTTCTTCGGATTATTAGGATACATCTGTCTAGCAAATATGGCTGGCCCAACTTGATCACGTGGGTTTTTGAATAGGACTATATACTGGCTATTGATGCTCATGGTTCTACTCTCCTTTCCCTTCGAGAACGCATTTTGCAGTATACAAGCTACACTTAGGTTTCTGTGATGACTGCCCTCTACAAATAATTCACACACATCCTTACTATTGGTGACGTCTCTCATTAAATCGTCTAGGATGATTAAACTTGGATATCTAGAGTCAATGAATGAGTCATCATTCAAATTTTCAGGTAAACCTTGAACAAATATTATGTTCTTAACTGTCTGTTGCATTTCACTAAATAATGGCTGCCATCGTTTATAACACCATATAATCCTCTCAGGTGATGGTTTTATCATAGTCCGTGCTCGCTCCAGTAATGTTTTCATCCAAAACGTCTTACCTGAACCGGTAGGTCCAGCCAACATCATAGTGATTGGATGATGTAGTTCGACATTTTGTGGCGGCGGCGGTGGTGATGGTGGTGGTGGTGGTGGTGGAGGCGGTGGTGGTGGTGGTGGTGGTGGTGGTGGTGATGGTGGTGGTGGTGGAGGCGGTGGTGGTGGTGGTGGTGGTGGTGGTGGTGGTGATGGTGGTGGTGGTGGTGGAGGAGGTGGTGGTGGTGGTGGTGGTGGTGGAGGTGGTGGTGGTGGATATGCATGACTGCTCAGTGGATATGGTTGATTGGTTTCATGTTTTTTCCTATAATGTCTCAACATAGCATCTTTTCTCGAAAATTCTATACCACATTCTGGACAGGTTGTTTACATCTTTGAGAGCACTTCAAACACGTCCTCTTACTTCGAATGACAGAAGTATAGTGATTAAAATATTGACATACATCATAGTTATATTCTCCAATGTCCATAGGCCAAACTTTGTATCCCATCATCTAGTAAATATCTTTTATCATCATAAGGGGATAAGCCCAGTTTGTTGATAGATATATTATATAACGTATGGTCGTATGACCGAATCTGTGTCATGGTAGACATGTGGATCTCTTTATTGAATAAACATTGTTTATAATGTTCGTGTCTTGTGTCATGTTTGATCACACTCTTCTTTATACCCTTCGCTGTCTTCTTTTCGCAGAGTGTTTCTTTCTCCTCATATATCAATGAGTACATCTTTGACTTGAGACCAACAAATTCCTGTATGGGAATACCATGTGTTTCGTCTTTCATCTTTCCTAACACCTTTTTATTTAAAGTGCTATAAAGTCGATGTTCAGGGTTATACTCTGACGTATCAAACAAGTGTTTGTCCTCCATCATATCTTGATATATATCATCAGTGTTGATGTTGTAGCATAGCGAGTCGGTGTCCGTAAACAAAAGTGTTGCCTTGGGTCCATATTTATCCTTCATGTAATTATAATGGAAATCGTACATAAGTGTCTTTGACAAATCGAGTATAGTGAATCCAACATAGATGGGTCTGTTTAAGTATAATCGCTGTTTCAACATGTGTACAGCCACCAAGTCGTCGTTGAATATTTTGAAGGCATGAAATGTTGGTTTGCTGATTAATTTTCTGGCCTTTGATTGGTCATTCAAAAGTTTTATATCTGTTCTCTTCCTTAAATTTTCCATCGTTTTTCCAAAGACTGCATTATTCATGAGCTTAAAAAAATCCTTCTCAAAATCGTTTTTTGCAAGCTTTCTCTTCTCTGTATTGAAATCAATATATGTCTTTAACCAGGATCGTTGTTCAAATGTCACGACTCTATGGATCTTTGTAAGTCTCATTCCTAGTGATAAGTAGAGTTTTAAATTTCTGTAATGTACCACGTATTTTTCCTTTGGATGTAAATTTGGTATCAATTTTTCTGTCGATGTTCCTTTTAAGTTTAGATCGTCCAATAGCTTCTCTGCATAGGGCGATAGCATATCATTTGTAACCTTTAATTTTTCGGGAGCGAGTGGATATTCGTTGTGGTTATCGTGCAGTTCCCTTGGATATTCTAGGTCAACTTCTAGTATATAACCATTTGCACTGTCATCTGCAATGTCACCTATGTATAGATTCTCAATTTCAGAATCGTTGAGCCATCTAAAACCTTCAACTGGAAGTGCCTGTGACATTGCCCATCCGTATAAGTAGTTGGCATCTAGGTACATTACGTGATTAATGGGTTGATTTGGATCGTAGTTTGGTACATGTTTATTGTGAGCTTTGGCATGGCGATGGGATATCATTGATATTCCCCCTCTTAATCCCTTTTCTATAAACAAATGCATGTCTATGTCAGTTAGTAATTCCAGCTTGACACCTGTCATTTTCAAGGCGGCCTGCCAGGCTAAACCGGGAGATGTATAAAAATGTGCAGCATCCAGTCCATAGTAGTTGAGACAGATCTCCCTGAAATTTTCAAAGACGTCGGCTAATGCAAGGACATCTGATAGAACGTATAGATCGTGGTACTGTCCGAGATTCTGTATGTTAAACAATTGCCATACGTGTTGTGCATGTGCATAGTCCAGTGTGGTTATACCTTCTCCCGATAGTGTACTGTAAAAATTTTCAATCGGTGGTAGTTGAGATTCAAAAAATTTTGCCTCGGAATCAAAATACTCGTATGGATATACTTGTTTTCGCAGAAGTAGACTTATCTGTTCTTCTCCAAAGTGGCTTGTCATGTGTCTAAATTTACTCGAACCTTCTTTTGCAAGGTTTTCCACGAGTTTTTGGAAGACATAAATTGGAGCGAGTCTATAAAATCCATACATCCTAATGAAAAAGAAATATACTTTTCCATATTGTTAGCGATACAATTCAGTTGCTTTCCTTCAACTTTTCCAATAGCTTGCATAATCAAATGACTATCATATCCTCTCAGATTATGAAATACCACTGGAATTCGACCTGTAAACTTGTAATTAATATTACAGTCGTTATGAGCCGCCCCTCGAAATTTTCCAGTCACGTGACAATGATCTCGAACTTTTATGTCTGCTAGTTCTTTTTTACATATGTGACACAGGGTTGCCTTCTTAAAGGATTGCCAATCACTCCCAGTCATGATCATGGGTTCACAATGCTTAAATCGATGTTCAATTTCTTCCTGTTCTTTTACCATGCATTCCACAAATTTATCAGTAGCATCAGCACCCCGATAAACTACTGGTTCATTTGATGTTTCAGGTGTCAGACCTACCACTTTGTAAGCAAAGCCACATGGTATGTGTTTGGTAGTCTTTTTCGTCTTCTGATCACATTCGTTACTATCAACTATTGGTTCTTGAAGACACTCAAAATCTGCATAAATAACGTATGGAACCTTAAGCTGTTTACGAATGTCTTTATAATGTAACCACTTATTGTCTTCAGTTGGTAGTTCAATTTTTTGGGGTCCATGGGTCTGGCAGTATGGTAGGTGGTTGCTTAATATTCTTTCTTTGGTAAATCCGTGTAAGCAGTATGGACAGTGAAAATGTCGTGCGCGAAGGCTATGCTGGTCCCCTAATAACCGATTAAGATCCTTAATCCAGCAGAAATGTGACTTCTTGTTGTCCGATATCATGAGTAGATTAACATGCTGTTCAAATCGATGTTTTGAAATGTGTATAGGGAATACTTCGCCTTTGTTAAACCCAAACACGTTGATAGATAGTGTGTTCTGTTTTTCGAACTTGGGTATGTCGGCTAATTTCACAGGAAACATGATGGTATCAAACTTTAAACTTGAAGTGTGTTCCTTGTATTTCCAAACTCTCTCTGCATCACGTTTTGCTGGGTTCAATGCTGCCAAAATTGACCACATGAAACATTTGCTGTCTTTATTTTTGACATTGATAATGGCATGTTTTGATCTGAGTTTAATTGGAAGTGGAATATAACTTGAGCCTTTTAAGGGTCTGTACCGTGCCATGTGTATGGTAAGATTTATCACTTTATCCACCGTCCAATTGCTTCCTTGTCTCTGATATTCAATGAAAGATGTATACATCTTTTTGATAGATTCCTTTAATCCGGCTTCGATATCCTCCAATTTTAAACTGGTCTGGCATTTCCCCCGGAAATGCGGCTCTGCAGTTTCTATGGCATCTTCTTTTCGTCTGCTCATTTTAACCTTCATGGATAGATACCACCTCAATCCACCTTTCTTTAATTTTACGCTTGATGACATCTTTAACATCATCATACTGGCTTTTCAGGAATGACATTGGATCAAATTTATTCAATCCTTTTGCATCGACCGAATGTGTTTTAACGGTTCCTTTGAGCGCTTTGAAGTTGCATGGATCCGTCTTTTCATTTGTTTCTGCACTAGTCGTAGTAACACCAGCACCTTTTTGGACTGGTTGTTTATCATGGTTTCGCTTATGGCGTTGGTAGTTGTCTTTTCTTGAAAATACTACATCGCAGGTGGGGCAATGCCATTTCGTTCCAGTATGAACCGATCTCTTATGGCGCATCAAACTCTCTTTATGGGAAAACGATTTTGCGCATACACCACATTTAATTGGAGATTTTGCCATCTTTATTTTTTTCGATGCTGGTTCCATCTTTTTAGCCTGAAAAGTGAAAGTGTATTCAATATAGGCATTTTTATTTTCATTTTTATTATTCCTCATAATATGATACGGACAACCAGTTATTATTCATATCAAAGGAGCCTATCGCCACTGGTACTCGCCCACGGGTCGGAAAAACGACTCCTCAGTCTACCGACCGTATGGGTTCCCAGTCTTGATACTGATATGAATAACGATCTGATTGATATTCAAGAATGTTTGACTAAGGCTTTCGCCAAAGTAGTCACCGCCCGTCAACATTTCCATCACTGGAAACAGAGCTGCTCTCGCAGTTAAGCAAGACTGCAAAGTTTTTGGTCGGAGAGGTCTTCCTGACTATAGCGGGGCATGCCACATGACACTTCCTCTCCATTGTTAGCTAAATGACACTGCCCTAAGTCAGTACACCTTACCAGTGCAGGAGTCTACTTCAAACTTTCGAGAACTCAAAATTAAAATACAACCTCCCCCCTTTTTCTCCAAATATTTTGATATTAGCATATGTCTAGTCCATTTATTTGTTATTCGTAAAATAAGTTTGAAATTTAAAAAACAAAATTATCAAGAAAACTTTAATTTATATCATATAATCCTTTAAAATACTATCAAACGTTAAAAATTAAACAAATTATTAGCCATACCAAACCTTTAAGTCCTTAAGATACTGCTAATGTAAACTTGATTTCACCTTTAGAGTGTCTTCGATAAGACTGTACGAGTCTCGCAATTCACATCGTTTATATAGCAGAATTTTCATGAATTGTGGAAATTCCGTAATTTACGTAATCTGATTGGTTAATTTCAAATCCGGCAAATTTTTTCGATCGATAATCAGTTCAGTCTAATTTACCTGTTGGAGCGATTAGACGTAGTTTTCTTAGCAAAGAAAATTTATTTTTTGAAGTCTGATCCTAATTTGAAATCAAAGCATTTATTAATGAATAAGTTTATCAAAAATGAATATCACTTCAAAGTTTAAGTACTAAAAAAAAAAAAGAAGGTTGAAATAATCATTATTTGATAAGAATTACTTGACATGTTTACATTAATGGTCATTCACCCATGTACTTAATCACACCAGGTTATCATGGTTATTGAGGTCAACAGAAACTGTTGAAATGTTTTGTTTATCAGTGTGGCATTTTATAGTTAAAGGATGCCAGTTGAAAAGTGAATGTGATCGAGGAAATAATAAAATAAGTTTTCAATTTATACTATTAAAATATATGATTAACGGAGGGATGATAGTTGGATATTAAAACAAAAATAACAGTATGTATCATCGAACATATTAAAATTAACTACTGTATAAATGTTATCTTTGTAAGAATAATACTATTCAATTCAATTAATATTATGATTTACTTATTTCAAAAGACTGCATAATGCGACAATGTTTATAATATTTTCAACATGGCGACTACAATTAAATCGGATTTTTGACAAGTCTAAACTTGATTATGACACAGACAAGTTAACGAACGCTTTCAGTGATTTAGCAATTATATTATAAATTCTAATACTTAAAAAAAAAAAAAAAATCACCCCATAAATATTAAGATATATTATTCTAATAAGTGTCAATAATATAACGATTTAATGATTTCAAAAGACAGACGCGATTTTTCAAAATGGCGGATTTATTGACACGTATCAACATGTTAAAGGTCACTACGTACAATAATGGACAAGTTTAAACAAGCATTCAATATTGATTTAATAATCATGTTATCACAGATTAATAGCCATAGGTGAATAAATATTATGTAATATCAGAGCCATATAATACAATAATGATCTGTTAATACCAAGGTGGGGTTTTCCTGTCTATCTATTAATAGACTGGGAATTTTCATCAAATTTAAAGAAAAAATATATATACTTATCCATAATAAAAACAAACGTAATTAGTAACACTTTTTAATGATCTTATTCCCCAGAAATTAATTAATTTAATTAATTAATGTCAGAATACCTAAAAATGACGTCATAAAAATAAGCCTCACATCGGGAGGCTACCTCTCAGGAGGCTACCTTTTTCCCATAGGGTTAACATTAGACAAAAGTCGCCAGAACCCCCACTTCCCCCACTACTATTAAGTTTAGAATTGAATCCATACTCAAATGTCAATGCTTTATTTCTGTTTTTTTTAATTGTTCATTTCGTTGCTAAATTACAGGATAGATCAAAATGGACCATACAGATTTTACATGTTGTGTTTGTTCAACATTTCCAATGATGTAGATGTTGGAATTAGGCCTTGTAATTCCAGGTATCCCGGAGGAAGATAATACGTATGGAAAATAGTTTCTTCGAAGCGTATTTTATAAATTCCTTCCAGACTTACGTACGAGTTTACATTAAGAAGCCGCTGAATTAAGTTTGAAAGTGTAAAAGCATTAGACATTTTTTTGTAGGTGATCTCTATTTACCATTCCCTAACAATAACACACTTATAATGCTTCAGATATCTCACATGTTAGTGTACTAAATGTACCTTCATCAGATTTACTTGTAATTTGTTTTGGTAAATGAAACTGTTTTTTTCCTTACTAAATTAAACATATCATCCATAAAAGGTTACAAAAAGATGGGATGCAGGATAAAACATATATACTTCAATGAAATAACAAACAAACGAAACACGAAAAAACAGAAGACGGATAGTGGTCTGAAAAAAAACTCTGAAATATATCGGGTCTCAATAAAAGACACGCATTTATACGGTATGTCAAACATTACATTATATATATATCTATTCGAAACGTCTGGACATGCGTCCTAGCTTATATATGGCACTAGTATGAGGTTGTGGATGGGGGTTTTTTAGAATAGAGAATAATGGGCAAAAAATATAAAGAATAGAGAAAAATAGACCAACAAAAATAAAGAATACAGAATAATGATGTCCTAAAATATAAAGAATAGAGAATAATGGGCTAAAAGTATAAAGAATACAGAAAAATGGCCTAAATATTATAGAAAACATAAAGTGAAGGACCTCTCTATTATAAAGTAAATATCGGACCTATTTATGAAAGCATTTGAATTGAGTGATGGAATAGGTTCAAACTGGATTATCTCCCATGCACCAGAAAAAATGACATTACAAATGCATTATATGTATGTTAGATAGATGAGCAAGCGTACACGCTAATCCGGCAGTGTACGCCCGAACCTCCGCGAACAAACGGTTCTAGGGCAGAGGACCTCTTGGTAGTGGGTTCGAGGGACGTTATCGAAAAAAAGATACAATCATGCTTTAGAGTCTATATTTTAGTTTTATGTTGTGTTTATGTGGAATATAATGATCAATGATCTTCGGGAAAATGTCCAAAACCAGTTACTGTAAAATATATCAATGCTGTCATTAAATTAATCTTTTGACTTCATCTATTTTTTCCCTATTTGTAGGCACAAATTCCGTTAATGAATACATAAGAAATAGTTAATTATCATAGATTGTCAGGTGTAATATGAAAATTCAAAATGGTTTCGTGGAACCCTGTATCTGGCTTGGGACTGCTGGTGTCCGTTTTAAAGTGTAATTTTGACTGTAAAAAGAATACTTTTATCATGCAGTCAAATACAGGATTTTAGATGCTTTTTCTTGATCTTGATCATGCCAATTAGATTATTTACAAGTTTCATACTAACAATCTATGAAGGTGTACACATTTTATTATGTATAAAAAAAATAATCCCAGACCGTTTGTTAATTGCAAAAAATCAATAAGATACTTTCAAAATAAAAACAAAATACAAAAAACAACAAATACATGTACTTTCCAAATTTTCCTTCTGACATTATCTCCTTATCATAAAAATGCTTCTGAAAAAGTTTCATTCAATTCGATTGATGGGTAACAAACTTTAACATTAGACTGTTACTATACCTTTTAACTATAAAGCAACAAAATACGGAAAAAAGTAGAAATATATTTCCATTATGCTCTGGATACTGACTTTTAGTATAAAAAAGCTTGTGTCCAATTTCCGGAAAATTCCATGAAGGTTTGAAAAGTTATTGATGTCTGAAAAACATTAACCTACTTTAAGACTGTGTCCAAATATCAACTGTAAAAAACGACTCCGTCCATCTATTTGTTAAATAAAAATATATTTTTAAAAATTTGCCTACTGTCTTTAATTGATCATAAAAAGCTTCTGTCCAAATTTTGTAAAATTCCCGGAAGTTTTGACAATGTTTTTAGCGTTTTAAAACAAACTTTAACCACAGACTGAACCTAAATGTTGACGATGCGGACGGAATCTAGAATCACTAAGACTCGTTTCGCAACATGAATGACGCATGCTCGACAAAAATGGAAACCGCATATTGTACCTCAACATATAATGAATTGCTTTTAACAATAGGATACGAAGTAGAATTCGCAGTAGATTCAGACTATAACTGACAATAAACAAATACATAACATACCATTTGATTACAAGTAAATTTTGTCACTTTTATCTCCAATTACAAGCCATTAAAGAAAGAAGTACAAGATGCACGTGCTTTTCACCAGTTCTTTAAATTTATTTAATAGATTAAATTATTCTTATCTTCTAAATTCATGTGTACGCCCGGGCGTTTATATGTAAACGTAGCTACATTGTACGCGCCTGTCCGGCCGTCACCGACTTCTGGTTTACTAAGCATGATAATGACTGTATAACAGTAAACAAAACACACGTTCACGTAAAAAGAAATATAAAAAAAAAAACAATATCATTTAAAAAAATGTATACAGTTACTCAAAGCAAGCCCCGAATTTCTAACCCTAATAATATATGCTATCAGCTTGTTCTGTACAAGAAGATTTAATATTTCAACATCACACATAGCTATACTATTTGCAATCTTTTTCATTATTTGGTTTTAAATCATCACAAAATGCATTCTGAGTATTGAATATGGTCATCTTTTCCAATACAATTCATGACACAAAATCACTACATTCAAACAAAAGCAAGGAACATCATTTGTATAGTTGTTGTGAATCTTAAATTCACAGTGCGATCTTCAAGATTAAGCAAAAAATATCACCACTCATAATTTTAAGACTATATTTATTTAGAGCCGATTTTTTTTTTATAGATGTGGACCATTGTTCATTGAAAGTCAAGACACAGCTGCGGGATTAATAAATACGTTTAAATCTATCCGGCAAAGAAATTTAAACAAATAGTGTCATAAGTTGCCCGAAATCTAACTAGGAAATGAAGAAAGAATACAAACATTCAGACAACCATCGGGTACATCAAGTTATAATGTATGAATAGGAAACTTGCATAAAAATCTTATGAACAATATTACCGTAAAAAGTTGGTTAAAAATTTCTCTTTTCATTCAATGTTTACTACTGTAATTATTCTTTGAATGAAAATCTCTTTATTCTTTATTGCATATATATCCATATACATGTAAGTTAGTTTTAATGCATATCCCTGTTTAACATTACCTGCGCACCCCTAATTCTAGATTTTTTATCTACTGTTATGAATCTTCTTTCATGGAGAAGCTTGAGAAAATAGATGATTGCAAATTTTGACAAACTTATTGACATTTCTTTAACATGTTTAAATTGACCAAAAAAACAAGTTCAACCCCGCCGCATTTTGGCGCCTGTCCGAAGTCAGGAACCTCTAGCCTTTGTTTGTCTTTGTTTTTTGGGTTTTTTTTTTGGTTCATTTGTATGTTTCTGAGTTTAGTGTGATCTCCATTTCGCTGAACTAGTATACATTATTGTTTAGGGGCCAGCGGGATTTTCTCGCTGCGTTGAAGACCTATTGGTGGCTTTGGGCTGTTTTCTGTTCTTTGGTGGGGTTGTTGTCTCTCTGATAAATTCCCCACTTCAATCGAGATTATGAAACATTGAATATATATTAATAAAAAAAAAAAACAATCTTCTGCTTGGATAAGTTTAAAATAACAAACAAAATTGTAAATTTTAGAAATACCTGTACTCAGTCTGGTACTAATTGGAAAAACTTAAGCTTAACTTTGACATCACCCATAAACTCATCAAGTCAGTTACAATCATCATGTTTTTTTCTTCCGATGAGATGAGTATTTTACATACTTACTGACCTCTCACAAATACTTCTGATTTCATTCTATTTTAATGATAATACAGCATAAATGTCTGTTATTATGGTTATAGGATTATATTTTGTCTGATAGTTTTTTGTTTTCTTGAGCGACAGTATCTTACCTACAGCTGTAAAACCTTAGCTAGTTTTCAAAAGCATCCAAAAAATTTGACCCTGCTTTCCAAATGTAACCAGTTGTACGTGCGTACACACATCCCATCTAGACCGCATGTCGCAAAACTAAAGAAGACGATCAAAAATCGACACGGTTGAGCAACCAACAGGATTGCCACTGACTTAAACTAGGAAATAAAATAAAACTGCACCTTATTTTATCTCACCGCCAATGTGTATCAGATCAGGACCGTATGTTGTTCGTTGTGGAGTAGGGTGGTGGTGGGTGGCGTGGTGTGTGTATTGCTGTTCATCATGATTCTTGTAATCTTTTATGTTTTATTTGTCAAAGTCTTTTATTATTGACAATATATATGACGTTCATTGAAATCTTGATCAAAATGCAGACTTGCGCATATCGAACCAACTGAAAAATGTGCAAGATTCAAATTGTTACAGTCGTATATACTATCTTCCGTTCCGTATGACTGTTACTTTTTTAAGAAAATTTGTTGCACATGAACTTACATTCTAGTGAAATGTTTTGAAAATAAACGTATTTGAAGTACTCGTAAAAAATTTAATTGCCTTTCACACAAACAAAATGTATTCAATGGGGGATTCAAGTCATTAGAAAGCAAACCAAGTTAACGACAAAATTCGAGTCACCAAAAATAATAGGACAGCTGGAGCTTGGCTATTTAAAGATGATATGTGATCCTTTTTATGGATAAATGAAACATTGACGAACTTATCTTTATTTTTTCATGTTTTTTTATAATTTATTTATTTATTTTATGTATAGCAATATTATACGAAATATACTAAATGACTTTTCATCCCAGCTATTTTACGTGATTGAACGTCATGGTTGAGAGGATTTGATACACATGGCAGAACAGGGAAGTCCGTGTATTTTCCCGATAAAAGGTCACTATACTTTAAGTTAATAATTCAATTTTCTTTATGTTGTTTTAAAGTGTAAAACTTTCAGTTTTCATATTGCGCACATCAAAACTAAAAATTCGTTTTATACATAACACTTCCTGAATATTATCACATTAATCCGTTGTATTTAAAATGGATCACTTGCGGATATGTAAATTCTTAATACTTTTGCGTTTTCAAAGTTTCAATATATCACTGATAAATACAGCAGGTAGGCTATTTTTCTTTAAATGTATGTGCCCTTTGATCGAGTTATTTTTAACCTAATGCATACTGTCTATATTTTGTTATCGCATCGATTGCAAACGATAATGGGTTTCTTTCAGTATGCCTCCAATGAAATACGCATTAAATAGATAGCTGAATGATAAACTTCCAACAACATATATTACATGCATATTCAAGAGAGGAGCATATTGATATGATATAAAAACGAACTATCCTATTCATTAGGTACATGAATCATGATAACATTCCACAGGGAGACATGTCATCTATCCAAAAAAATGTTATTCCGACCACTTCCCTTTCAATTGTAGAAACTACGATCCCGTCCCATTTTCCCCCGAATGTGACCTATCGAATTGGACTTATCACCGGGTTTTTACTTACATGAGCAACACGACGGGTGCTACATGTGGAACAACATCTGCTTACTCTTCCGAGCACATGATATCACTCCGAGTTTTTGGCGGGGTTCGTGTTGCTCAGTCTTTAGCTTTCTATGTTGTGTTTTGTGTACTATTGTTTGTGTGTTGGTCCTTTTCATTTTTAACCATGGCGTTATCACTTTATTTTCGAATTTGAGTTTATATGTACCTTTGGTATCTTTCGCCTCTCTTTTTTAGTCTTTTCTCTTGATATGTCACGTGCATAGCTGTATAGCTATATTATACGAAATATACTGAATGACATTTCATTCCAGCTATTTTACGTGATTGAACGTCATGTTTTGAGAGGATTTGATACACATGGCAGAACAGGGAAGTCCGTGTTCATTATACTTAATAATTCAATTTTCTTTATGTTGTTTTAAAGTGTAAAACTTTCAGTTTTCATATTGCGCACATCAAAACTAATTCTTTTTATACATAACACTTCCTGATTATTGCTTTTTAAAGTAACATATCAAAAATGTACATATCATTGATATAAGTCTCATAGGTTCCTCTGTATTTGGACGATCTGTCTAAGAAGATACCATCGCCCCATAGCCATTGACTGGATACTTAAATGACTTAAATAATACATTTTCTTCGTTAATTGCCAATAAATAAGTTATTTGATTGATCCAAAGCTACGGTTTCAACCTCCTCAAGCGCAGTTGACCTACAGCCGCATTGACAGTTCTGTTTGGCAATTGTTTGGTTTTTACGTTCTCAAACGTTTTATAATTTCGATTTTAAAACGTTTGGTCTCGAGCGTCCCTGATGTATGTTTTATAAAAACGCATGCGATAATAACGGCTAATCAGAGATTCATTTAACAGCGTGTTATTGTAATATTCCTGATATCAGAAGTTGAACATTTAATTTTTTCAAATTTTCTAGTCTGTACAAATCGATCGTTCAATTGCTCAAGATATAAGGTGACAGCTAGTCAACAAAAGAAGGGTGTTACTGGGCATGGAAACAAGTTGAATCGGCATACGATAACTTATACTATACCCCCTAAGTATATGATTTTATGTGTCTATACATTTTATAATAATGGGTTTAACTAGTATTTTGCTTTGTAGTACACCAAGAGTGTACAGTTCTAATTGTATTCAGTGTACAGCTATGTTTTTTTTCTCCAACTGCTTGTAATTGTTGATGATTATGCGGTATGGAATTTACTGATTGTTGAAGACCGTACGGTCACCTATAGTTGTAAACTCCTATGTCATTTAGGTCTCTGGTGGAGAGTTGTCTCATTGGCAATCATACCACATCTTTTTATTTTATATTGTAGTGGTTCGTTATTTTGTTCAACAAAAGCCCCAAAATAGTACCACCAAAGAAAAAATGTGCATTTTAATGCATTATGTCAAAACTGCCAAAAATATATTTCTGTTGAAAATTGAAAAAAAAACAATAGAAACGACTTGGCATTTGGGTAGTGGCAAATATTGCGCAAATACTTGACTGTACATTCGAACTTGCAAAATAAGACTTCTTTTGTGCAGTTTCCAAAATAACTTGATCAGTGGAAATGTACTACATTTTCCTTAATCTGTCCACATATATATCCTTTTAGCTCACTTGGCCGAAATGCCAAGTGAGCTTTTCTCATCACTTGGCGTCCGTCGTCGTCGTCCATCGTCCGTCGTCCATCGTCGTCGTATTCTGTTAACTTTACAAAAATATTCTCCTCTGAAACTCCGGGCCAAATTTAACCAAACTTGCAACCAAGATGGCCGACATGGCTAAAAATAGAACATAAGGGTAAATTGCAAGTTTTTTTCTATTATCTTGTAAACCGTTATGAATAGAGAAAATCTGACAGGGACAGGGACAAAAATGTTGCAAATGTTGTGATATACCTGCTGGTCATTAACGTCATAACTGCCAGACGACTTCTTATAGGAGTTACAGTCCTTAAATGTCAAATGATTTGTTTTTTCATTTTTGTCTATTATTTTGAAAACTATAAAAGATACAGAGACATGTTTATGAATGATAAGCTAAACAAGATCTACAAATAAATGAACATGGCTAAAATCATCAGACGACTCCTTATTGGAGTTATTGCTCTTTAATGACGATTTTTACCAATTTTTTGCGTTTTTGCCTTATATCTTAAAAACAATAATAGATAGAAAGAAACTTTAAAAGCCAAAATGATCAACTTGTCCAGATCTACAAATTAATAAGTTACACCGAAATCGTCAGTTGACTCCTTAAGGAAGTTATTGTCCTTTAATGATGATTTTTCCCTATTTTTTTTGCATTTTTGCCACTTATTCTGCAAAAATAATCAGCAAGACAATATCTACAAATAAGTTAACATGAATAAAATTTTTAGTAGACTAGTTATTGGAGTTATTTCCTTTTAAAGATGTTTAAACCATTTTTTGGAGTTTTTGCCTATTATCTTGAAAAGTGTAATAGATACAAATGTAGATAGAAACTTTAAAAAGCAAAAATGATTATTAGGACAAGAGCTACAAATATGTCAACATGACTGACATTGTCAGTTAACTCTTTATAGATTTTTGCCCTTTCATGATGATTTTTACCAAAAAGTTTCTTATGTTAAAGATCCAGGTGAGCGACTCAGGCTGTTTAGAGCCTCTTGTTAATGATATGATCTGCATTGAAGCCAGGTCTTCGGATTATCATTAAGATATAAAATGTAATTACATGATATATAACAGGTTACATTACTATTAAAATTTTAAATTCATTTAAGAAAGCAACATAAGTGTAAGTAATTTTGAAGAGGATTTTGGAGATTGGGTGGCTGGATCATCACAAAATGTGACCTGGAAACGTACAAGTCTATTAAGGGATCATACCCACGTGGATTCATGTAAATATAAGTATATCAACAATCATATTTATACTTTATTAACATATACGTATCTTTAGGCTCTAGTATGTGAACATATGAACTTGTATTGTCCCTGATTGCGGAGTAGATCTATATATTTTGTTTTTCTTACATTGATTGCTGTAACGTCTTAAAAAAAACCACTTCTAGAATCGCTTTCTTATCATCAAATTATATGTTGCCCTACTTAAAAAAAGGATTTACACTACCATAAGTCGTCGTGCGAATCGTTAAGTGATCTATTTCAACTTGTGATGAACATAAAGATATATTAATATTTTTGATTCTGGTGCAATGACCTATCTCCTTATACAACTATTATACTAAATTACTATGTTTAACGAATAATTGTCAGAACTAAACTGGTGTATATCTTATTTTTTAGTTGCGTTATATTTTAGCATATCCTTATAGTAGAAACCCTGTTCAGCGATAAATATTGTTACAGTATAGTATGTTCTCTATTTCAAATATTGTTTTATCTTTATTAATCATGATAATTGTTATTCAAGTTATCTTAGTAGTACATGATGCTAAAGTTGTGTGTATGATTTGAACAATATCTCAGCAAATAATGCATTGACGATTTAGAGACGTAATCCGTATATTACAGAATAGATATATATTGTAGACATGCGCATTTCTTGCAGTAAAATCGTACCATTGATGCTTTTTCAGAAATCATAAATAAGATTTTTCTCCAATAGAAAGACAGTACATTATTTCTCTAAAATGTGTTTTTGGTTAGTTTTTTATCTCTAAAACAGGGGGACATGTTTATTTTAATTAAAAGGATTTGTTAACTCAAAATACAGAGAGTTGCTAGTCAAGTCAAGGATTTGTATATTAAGGAGGATTGGAATCTCGTGGTTTATTGTTTTCTCTTTTTGTACACATGTATCGAGTTATTTTCTTATTTTTGTTACGTATAAACATTGTTGTGATGGTAAGGGACTTTCATCTTTCTTCAATGTAATTATTATTGATTCCAACTCAAGTTACTTTTGATGACAAATCGTAATTAAAGTGTTTACTTTTGATGAAAAAGCGTAATTAAATGTGTCAGAACAATGTGTTTATATGTTAACTTCTGTAAAATTTTAATTTCAGTCAATTGCCAAAACATTCAAAAAAATATCTCATTCTTGTAAATGATGACATTATTGCTATATGCAACTTTGCTTCTTCCGAAACTATCAATTTCGGAAAATAGGTGCAAAACCATTTTTGTGGCGAGCTCAACTAATCTTACCACAACAAGTGATTGTGAGCTTACTATACAAATTCTTGGTCAAGTTCATTATTACGATAAAATTGAGAATGGAAATGGGGAATGTGTCAAAGAGACAACAACCCGACCATAGAGCAGACAACAGCTAAAGGCCACCAATGGGTCTTCAATGCAGCGAGAAACTCCCGCACCCGGAGGCGTCCTTCAGCTGACCCCTAAACAAATATGTATACTAGTTCAGTGATAATGGACGTCATACTAAACTCCAAATTATACACAAGAAACTAAAATTAAAAATGATACAAGACTAACAAAGGCCAGAGGCTCCTGACTTGGGACAGGCGCAAAAATGCGGCGGGGTTAAACATGTTTTTTGAGATCTCAACCCTCCCCCTATACCTCTAGCCAATGTAGAAAAAACAAACGTACAACAGTACGCACAGTAAAACTCAGTTTAAGAGAAGTCCGAGTCCGATGTCAGAATAGGAAACAAAAGAAAATAAACAAAATGACAATAATACATAAATAACAACAGACTACTAGCAGTTACTGACATGCCAGCTCCAGACCTCAATTAAACTGATTGAAAGATTATGTCTTCATCATATGAATATCAGGCACAATCCCTCCTGTTAGGGGTTTAGTATTATACCGTCATAAAGTATATGAGAAGAACACAGCCCGTGTCATGCCAACAACTGGTTTTAGAATAAATATGTTTAATTCCGATGCAAAGACCCTATAAGTGAATCAATATTAAAGCCAAAATATGCAATCTTTAATGACCTGACAACAGTATCGTAACTATATCCCTTCTTAATAAGTCTGTTTAAAGGTTTTGTTAGCTTTTGAGGTGAATACTGGCATTTTTGTGCTTTGTAAAGAATATTATCATAAAAGATTGGATGTGAAATACCCGAACGTATAAGATGTCTGCATGTTGAGTTATATTTACGAATGATGTCCTTATACCGATTATAAAATTTAGTAAATGTTTTGACTAGTTTATGATATCGAAAACCCTGGTGTAATAATTTTTCAGTAATATATAAATTTCTCTCGCTAAAATCTAATACGTTGTTACATACACGAGCGAATCGTACACGTTGAGATATATAAACACCATAAGAAGGTGACAAGGGAACGTCACCATCTAAAAATGGATAATTAACGATAGGAAATGAAAAATCATCTCTTTTATCATAAATTTTGTATTAAGCTTCCCGTTAATGATATAGATATCAAGATCGAGGAAAGGACAGTGGTCATTGTTAGTATTAGCTTTATTTAAAGTAAGTTCAACAGGATAAATTTCTTTAGTACACATACTGAAGTTGTCATTATTGAGAGCCAATATATCATCCAAATGTCTAAAAGTATTGTTAAATTTTTGTATCAGATGTTGTTTCGATGGGTCTTTGCTGATTTTAGTCATAAATTGTAATTCATAATAATACAAAAACAGGTCCGCAAAAAGTGGTGCACAGTTAGTCCCCATTGGAATTCCGATAACTTGACGATATACGGAATCTCCAAAGCGAACAAAAATGTTATCAAGTAAAAATTCAAGGGCAGATATAGTATCAAAGCATGTCCAATTGACATAGCTCTTTTGTTTGTTGCTACTTAAAAATGACCTAAAAGAGTTTGAACATATGTATTCGCATTCCGACTTTTTAAATGCCCATTTAATTAGGTGTGTGAATTTTTTTCTTAATAAGAATATGAGGCAAAGTGGTATATAGGGTAGAAAAATCAAAACTTTGAACAGATTCAAAATCACCAATATATACATGCAATTTATCAAGTACTTCCAACGAGTTTTTGACACTCCAAAAGTAGTTAATTCCACTATTTTCAAATGCCTTATTTGAACAATTTATTATCAGGTTTTTTATTGTACCAAGTGTACTAGTAAGTAGAATAGACAATTTAGTAGTGGAACAATGACTTGAAGACGAAATTAATCTATATTTGTAAGGTGATTTGTGTAGCTTTGGAAGCCAGTACATAGTTGGGACTTTCATTGATACCTACATAATTCCTAAATCTTTTAAATCTCAATCGAATATATATGATCTGATGGTTACACATTTATATTCGATTTACCATGATTATTTAGACTATGTGTTTTACATCATTTTGAATACCAAACGACGAAGTCTCTCGTCAGTAACCTTAATTTCTTATAATTACATTACATATATGTTTCATTATAATACGTTATTTTGATTGGCTAACAGCAATCTCGCGTCATTCTGAAATTAATCTTCATTTCAACATGAAATGTAACATTCATGATGACACGATCTTCCACAATACAGTGCACAGGTAAACAAAAGAAAAACTTGATAGAAATCGTGTTTTCATGATCCTAGCAAAAAAATGTAATTATAAGTATTGAATGCTTCTTTTAGTAATTTTATAGGGTTGTAAAAGCGTTGACCGTGCGCACATTTTTAGAATAGCGCTTCATACAAAATGTACTTCGGTCAACGGTTTTACATCCCAATAAATTTACAAAAAGAAGCATTCAATTCTTAAATAATCAAAATAATATGACATGCTAGATTTTAGATGCATACACGTTCATATTTTATATATATCTTTCAGATTTCCAAGGTTATAGTATGATGGCTAGTTCCTATGGGGGTTTACCTGGTACTGCACGTATTGATACAGATATTGAATTTACGCAACCCATATGTTTGTCACTTTGGTACCAGCTTTATTTGAATAGTTTTGATTGCTATTTCAATATTTATCAGATTTCTGACAAAATTCAGACTTTACTATTTAGTGCAAATCATAATTTTACATCTCTTGGTGAATGGGATAACATATCGGTAGATTTTGATGGACCAGATCCTTTCACGATAGCATTGGAAGCAGACTTCAGATATCGTGATGTAACTGCAGCACGTGCTATTCTGGTAGATGATACATCAATAGAGTATAGGCCACTTCAAAGTAAATGTGAACAAAAATAAAATCATGAAAAAATAAAAACATTGGATAAAAGAAAAATGGAAAAAGAGGCATACAAACCCCTTGCATAATTATGTATCATTGTTATTTCCTTATTATAAAATAGGTCCCCGCTGGCGGCCATCTTGGAATATTGACCGCCTACAAAGTTACAACACTTGGACAGCACCTCGAAAGAAACAATCATACCATGTTTGGTTTCAATCCGTAAAGATTCTGTAATTAGTTCTCTAGAAAGTTCGTTTCTAGATAAAAGCCGCTTGTATTGGTGCATGTGATGCAAATGTAAATAGGCTCGCTGTAAGATTAACAATTCCAAAGAAGTTTTATTTCGTATTAAAAGAAAGAATTCAATTTTGTTAATTACCATGAAAGTAAACGTCTTAAATATTTGCTTGTACTTAAATAGGAAAATCTGAGAAACTATCTTTGAGTCTGTTCTGTCTGCCGATCACGTTCCGAGACGTTGAGTTCCTCAAATCTCTAAAAGAATAGAAAAACAAATGATATGGGGTATCCATCCATGACACAAAAACAGTACATGCACAGCAAAAATAAAAAAACAACAAAAAAACCAAAAAAAAAAACCACACGGAATTCTTTGCAAAATTAATTTGGATAGACTTTGTAAGATATAACACCACCTAATAGTGTTCAGATACAAAAGACATTTTTAGTTGAACGAAAAACATTTTGCTTATAATATTGCTTTTGCAACTTCTAGAAAATGCATCCAGAACATTAATTACATGTTTTTGTAAAAACTGCACAATTTTAATGATTTGGTTCGCTACTGGTTGATATAAAAACAATCTGTATTACAACGTTTTGGACGCTGACTACAGATAAAACATATATGCTGAAAAATTTAATGTACAAGATTATTTTATGCTATAATTCATGTTGTACTGATACATAAATCTACAATGATACATGTTTTTGTAAATGAAGGACCACAACCATACCAAATACTTGAATATCAAAATAAAAAAATGAAATAGAATGTAAAACACTGTCCCTTGCTGTTGACACGAAGGTATCACTAGAACCTGAAAACATATTCAATTGTCCGGAAAAAGTGTCAAGGAAAATTGATTGAAGGATAGATGCGAAACCAAACGTAAGCAGTAAATTGTTGTTTACGGTGGCGTCTACAGTTATGACGTCATGTTTTATCATTACAATTAGTCAGATGACCACAACAGTTGCAAGTCTTATACGTGCAACTAACTAAACTCTCCATTGTTACACCTGAGGTATCTCGTGCCGAACCTCAATGTATTGTCCCTATAAAACTATAACGTAGACGATATAGGAAACTTTCCAACCCTAAATAAAGACTGTTGGCATCTGAAAGGAGACCAGAAAGCCTAAAGCTCTATGACATAGT
Source organism: Mytilus californianus (assembly GCF_021869535.1). Lineage (NCBI taxonomy): Eukaryota > Metazoa > Mollusca > Bivalvia > Mytilida > Mytilidae > Mytilus > Mytilus californianus. The sequence continues at coordinate 54,972,875 of NW_026262723.1, forward strand.
AAGGTTTAAACAAGTGTAAATACCTTGCTCCCTTGTGCACATAAAAACACAACCACAACACACGTACCGATTTCCTACATGGTACTCGTGTGACGTCAAGTCTGTTCGAGTACTTTTCGATTAAATATAAATTAGTAATTTAATTACTCGTTTTGTAGTACGCTTACAGTTAAAAAGTTGCAAATAATGACAAATATGTTGTTGTCCACGCAGATAAAGCCCCATACAACATCGTTTGTGTGTGTAAATCGCATAACATAACCTGCTTGTTAAAGAAATTAGGCACTGAAAGTTCACTTAGAGGCTCAACATATACCCGCACGACACTTACGAAAGAGGTAATCAAATTAAATGGTCTGTTCTATGTTCTATGTTCCTTTTACTTGGATATCTAAATTACACAATTGACCTTACACACAAACGTGGTATGCAGGGTTTTCCAATTCCTCCACGAACCCTCTTTCTAAATCAATTTCATCAGCAATCGAAGCCAGGCTTCAAAGTTATGTGAAACTACCTACTCTAGGGGTGGGGGTGAATCAGATGTTGATACTTAAAAAATCGAAAGATCTGTTAGAGTACATTCAATATAAGTCTCTTTCCTCTTGCAATAGTTTTAAAACTTTTGACTTTTCTACCCTTTACACAAGTATTCCCCATTCCAAACTAAAAGACAAATTTAAAGAATCGATTCTGCTTTGTTTCATAAAAAGAAAGGTCAATGTAGATACAAGTATCGTGTCTCAGGGAGGAATACATCGTACTTTGAAAAAATTACTAATTCTAACAAATAATTCTCTGCAACTGACATTATCATGATGCTTGATTTCTTGATTGACAAAATATTTGGGAACCAATTGTGCTCCTCTTCTTGCCAACGTGTTCATCTATTCATATGAGGCTGAATTCATACAGGAGCTTCTTTGGAAGGATGAACAGACGCTAGCATTGCAATTTAACTTCACTTTCCGCTAAAGTTGAAATCATCCCTTCGTAAATTTTACGGACAACATAACGAGTTGGTTGGCCGTTATGGAATATATATTTCACAGATGACGACGGATATGTTAAAATTGTTGTTACTACAATCCAGTACCCTTCCCCCAAATGTGACTACCTGAGTTCATACCAAGTTTTTGGTGGGGTTCGTGTTGCTCAGTCTTTAGTTTTCTATGTTGTGTTTTGTGTACTGTTGTGTGACTGTTTGTCTTTATCTTTTTTAACCATGGCGTTGTCAGTTTATTTTCGACTTATGAGTGTGAATATCCCTTTGGTATTTTTTGCTTCTCTTTCACTTGTTATGTACCGGTTAATGTTAAGATACCAGTCTTTCCTGATCTACCTTTTTGTGAAAGATTTAAAACGATATACACTCTTTGGTTTCTCATTGAACTAACTACTACAAATAAATTTAATTGCAGTAATTTGTCTTCTTCTGTCGTTTCTATAAAACACATTAAAGTTTTACTAGTAGTTTAATCATAATATAAGAATGGAATGTAATATTTCGTGATAAATATACTAACGGCATTTGTCTCTAAAAAAAATAATACCTATATACCTTAAGAAACACAAAGTTCCCAACTCACATTTTTGAAAAATGACAATCGAATATTCGTTACATTCTGATTCCAGAGTTGTCTATCCCACTGAAATTTTTTATGTCATTAATCTACATTAAATCATTTACAAAATGGTGTATGACACGGTTGACCTGTTTGGAAGGCTTGCTACGAATAATTCCGCGAATAGGCGTGTCATAAACCATTTTGTAGATAATTTCATGTAGATTTACGACATAGTAATTTTCAATATGATAGTCAACTGCAGAATCGACATATAACAACTGTTAGCGACCTAGTATCACTCTTCAAAAACACGAGTTGGGAACTTTGTGTTATATTAAAGTATATAGGTTTTGTTAAGCGACAAGCGCCTGTGAAAGTTACATGGTATAAAAGCCATGTCGACTCACCGTTGTTCGATGAATGAACGAAAATTGAATATCAAAACTTGTATATCGTTCTTTGCTCTTTGTTTCGTTTTAATTTCTCTCTTGTACTGGTATTTCTGTTGAATGTGGGCAATCAACCTGCTTTAATATTTCTACCATTATCTTTAATTACATATTGTAGAATTGGTAACGACGATACGGTATGCTGATGAAAATACAATTAACATTTCATGTTTGAACACTTCTCAAATACAGATACAGAACATTGGTGTTATCGAAGATAAAACGCCCTGTCCTGACAAACCATGCGTTTTGAATTCCCAGGACACACAGACTATTGAAGATAACTGTAACGGTGAAAGTTCCTGTCTGGTGGATTACAACTTCACATCAACCTGTTGAGAGATTAGATACATAGATTTTTCGTACACTTGTAAAGACGGTACTTAATATTTTCAAGTCATTTTTATATTCACTCTTTCTTTTTTTAGTATAAAAACCGGTCTGACAAAAAAATAGAACACGAGAGAAATTTTGCATTACTTCCTTTTTTTAAAAAAATGAAAAATAACACTTTATACGTTGTATGAGTCCGAAGTGCTATTCTGAAATTAACTTTATCCGGAACGCTAAACGCATAACATTTGAAAACCAAGGATTACCAAAAATACAGAAGCAGGTGAAGAGCTATATAATCACTAAAGACCTAAGATAATAGCCAAATCCATCAAAGGTCAACATTACCTGAGAGTGTTAGAACCTTAATTTCTGAATAATTCTTAAATTCATTAAAGGATAAATTAGATGGTATTCTCCTCAAACATGTCAAATGAACGTTTTAACGTATTCATGCGAAAGGTAAGTTCGGTTACAAATCAAGATAATCCAACTTTTCTTTGTTATCTATAGATGGAAATATACCTTACAAATGCATAAAAAAAAATTAGTCATAACTATTATTTTCGTCATAAGAGTGTTCAATTATGACTTCATAATGACAATACAAAAGTTTAAATGCGTCAGAGCTTGTTGGTTGGCTTTTGTTAGATATTTTTACATATGTTGTCATCCCATTCTTATTTTTGTTACTAATGTGCTATTTCATGACATTTAAAGGTCAACTATGGACCCTTCGTGAACCTACTCTTTTCTATTTCATGTGCAAAGTACAATATAACCTTGTTAAAAGGATGAGATAAGGTCCGGTCCGTGATTATCTCTAGATATTACTGCTTTAACTAGTGCATACTGTTTTCAATAGATCGTCTACAACAGATCATTTCTAGCTAAGCTTTGGCTTATGTAGTTGAAACACATCTCGAACGTCAATTACGATATAAACTATTGAATTGTCAGTTGTTATTTGTTTGCTGAAAATAGATATCAGATCATCTGCGATAAGATGGTGCTGTACATCCCACTCAATACTGGTTTTGTATGAATATCCAATCAAACACACTGATTGATAAAGGAAAAAAGTAATAACAATTGATATAGAAAACGATATGTACTTCAACAACAGTTACTCACAGGAAGTCATGGAGAGAAAAAAAAAAACTGTTTAACGTACTTTGGACTTTCAACCAAATCTAAATAACTGAATCTTTCTGCATTTAAAAAAAAAGTTAAATAAATATCAGTGTTTTTTTCAAACAACGTGTATCATATTGAGTAACCGACTTTTGCAAATTTTGCAGCGGAAACTGATTATTCTTCCGGAACAGCGGGGTTTACATATGGTTTCTATTGCATGATGTGTAACTCAGTTTTTAGTTCGTCTTTTAAAAATCTTTCTTTATGTCATTGTGTTTTTATTCTTCGACTCTTGAATTTCAATCCTCGGCAATCTCGGTATCGTGCTTGCATCGAATTCTGGAAGTTGTTGTTTTAGTCTCCGACTGTGTCAAACCAAAAACTTCAAATAAGATTCTTGAAGGGAAATATTCAAATCGGTCCTTATAATATGCATAAAACCTTGTCTTCTTTACCGAAAAATATTAAATTTCGAATTTCCAATCTCGAGATTTTATTACTAAAAAAAGACTTTCAGATTTTTACTTTTAATTAGTAGCTAAAAATTTATTTCCAATTGCAAAATGATCCACATCAGATTTGTATTGTTCATATATCGAGTACTATAATATCAATACATATCCCAATACCTTTTATAACATAGTATTTACACTCAAAATTTTAGTCAATTTCTGTGCGCATAAATATTATCACGATCTACATTTATTTTCTAACCAAAATACCAATATGATAAAACAGTATTTATTCTTGAGACAGCAAACTAGCAATAAATACATCCACAAATACATATTAATGTCAGCATACGTTCGTCGAAAATGGTTAAGTTTTTTTATATTTGAAATTGTAGTAAAAGTATTAAACATATGCTATCAAAATGAAGAATTGAGTACACTCCTCTAGTTTCTTTGTTATATAAAAAAGGCAACCCTCTTCTTTTAGATAACTACATGCCAATTTCTTTACTTAATGTTGACACAAAACTTATGGCACATTATTAAACAATACATCTAAAACCAATACTACCTAAAATCAAACACAGTGACCAAAATGGTTATATTAAAAACAGGTATATAGGTTTCAATATCCGTCAGATTCAAGACATAATAGGCCGTGCAGTTAATATTGAAGGAGCATTGCTCTTAATAAATTTCTTCAAAACCTTTGACTCATTGTAATGGTCATTTCTGTATGAAGCGTTTTATATATATATTTTTATAATTAGTCAAAACTCTATATAAAGATATAAAAGGTTGTATGTTGAATAATGGTTTGGTCTCATCCTACTACATTATGCGCGGTATCAGGCAAGGTTGCTTGGTAAGTTCCCTGATTTTGTCATAGCTGACGTAATTTTGTCCTACAGAATAAGAAAAGATTATAACATCAAAGGTTTTCAAGTTAAGCTTGACACTAAAACTCATAGTTTAAAGATCTCACAGTTAGCCGACGACACCACACTATTTATAAAATCGAAACATGAAGTAAGTCACACTCTTAATATCATTGAAATCGTTGGAGCACTATCAGGTTTAAAACTTAACAAATACAAAACAGAGCGCATGTGGTGAGGGAAATTTAAACATTGTAAAGATAAGTTCGAAAATATAATATGGAATAAAGGACCAATTAAAAGTAATTGAGTTTATTTTGAAACTAATCGAACTGAATGTGATAAGCTGAATACTGAATAATACAAAAATGTGAAAAATTAATAAGCAACTGAAAAAAAAACCAGAAATCTACAATGATAGGTAAAATTACAATTGTAAAATCTCTTTTTATACCATCCTTATATATTTAGCTTTAGTAAGAAACCTACCACATGAATTCATTCAAGAGTTTAAAACTCTAATTTACAATTTATATGGGATGGTAAACAACATAAAGTAAAACAAACGATATTATGCAAAGATACGACTAATGGAGGTCTAAGATTACATTTATAGATAATTATATAACTGCACTGCAAGTAGCTTGGGTCAAAAGACATTCAGCAGATAAGTTTGCTGACTGGAAAGTGATTCCGACATTATACTTTAATAAATTTGAAGCTGATTTCATGTTTTTCTACATGAATCCAGACAATATTTACTCCATACAAAACCTACGTAAAACTTTACCAAAATTCTACTTAGAAATTATAAAGTCCTAGTTCAAAGTACAAAATTTAAATATTGTCAAATTTAATCTGGATTTTAAAAACATAAGACAACAAATATTATGGGGAAACAAAATGATAAAGTTTCAAGAAATGTGTTTGGTTTTCATAAAGTGGATAAAAGAAGGGATTATATATAAACAATTTATTATTGACCAATATGGTAACATTTCTCAAGATATAATATCTAACAAAGTACCCTCAAAATCTAATCTAATATTTGAAGACTCAAAACTAAAATATGATAGACTAAATGAATTTTTAAAGGTACTTAAATCAGATAAATCAATAAAATAAAAAATAAAAAAATAAGCTTAAACTATGCATTAAGACAAATGGAAAAAAAGATAATATGTTTTCAAGAAATGGAAACAAAACAGATATATAAACACATTAATAAAACTAGAAATGAAGATATTCCGACAGGTTTTCTTAAATGGAAAAGTGTACTACTTTCCTTTCTATCTATTTAGATTCTGTGAGCCCAATTACCTCAATGGTCAAATTTGTATTTATTTATTAAAAAGATAACAGATTAGAAGTATTTAAATTGAAATTGTTGCATCTTATTCTTCCCTGTAAACAACTGCTTTTTAAATGGAAAATGAAAGAAGACATTAAATGTGACATGAAGTCTTGATATATAATCATTGTTTTATTTATATATGTTAAAATTGAGAAATGGGGAATGTGTCAAAGAGACAACAACCCGACCAAAGAGCAGAAAACAGCCCTAGGCCACCAATGGGTCTTCAACACAGCGAGAAAATCCCGCACCGGGAGGCGGGCATCAGCTGGCCCCTAAACAAAAATGTGTACTAGTTCAGTGAAAATGGACGTCACACTCAACTCCAAAACATATAAATGAACTAGAATAAAAAAAAAAACATACAAGACTAACAAAGGCCAGAGGCTCCTGACTTGGGATAGTACATCCTTTGTCATCAAATACGTGTGTGTTCATTTGCTATGGCTTATCTTTTGATCCCTTGTCTATGTGTTGTGGACTTTGTTATGATCATGTATGATGATAAAAAAATTAAACCATACTTGTCTTATCTAAACAACTACTTTCTTTTGTTCACCAAAATCAAATAAAAAAATATGTAAACAATACAATTCACTCTACGTATATATACTTACAATAAACATAGTGTTGTAAAGTTGCCTCCATGATGTGATGATTATCAGGGTCATGATCAGATCAACTTATATATACAAAGTCAAATCATTGAATATTATTTTCCAGAAAATAATTCTGTAGTTATCTGTAGTAGGCATAGAATGTAAAACTTTCAATTGATCATTATTTCCTGAACAATTTCCCTGTCAAAACTAACCCTAAATGGATACCATGTCAAATGCTGTACGCATTGTATTTTTATAACAGCATATAGTGCAATAAACTTGTTTTTAGAGAGAAAAAAATGTATACGTAATATGTCAACTTCTAAATCGCTCCCACCCTCAACCTTTATATCTGGTTTACGGACAACATCATGATTTTGTTGTCCATTCTGGCATATCTGGGTCACAAATAACTAACGATAACTTCGTCCGGTTGGGTTAACAATCCCTTCCTCTTTACTTCAACTGTGACATCCCCGAATGCTGTTAATCCTTGATTACTTAACGTGCATATATGAACAACACGACGGGTGTCACTAGTGGAGCACCAATGTATAAAGAAGAAAAAAATTGAGATGTGGCATGATTGCCAATGAGACAGGTATCAGTCCAGCAGGATATTGAAGATTTGGTGAACGTATCAAATAATTTCACATGGAAAGGGAGCGATATGAAATTGAATGTTACTTTTGCAGAGTACCCGAGGTCCTGGTAAACCGTTTTGCTAGTATTTTGCTATCTGTTCGTTTTTTCTTTTGATAGTGGAATACGCAAATCGATGGTACTTTACATCCCTCCAGAAAAGTACATTACAAGAGACAATGATTCATAACAATTGCATACTGCAAATCATGTTAAAATTGTAATTTTGTAAGTGAAATAGATTTCTCCATGTTTTCGGTACTTGCGAAATTATGCCTATATAGTGACCTCTTGTATATAAGGACATCATTCCAATGAGCCCATTATTTTCATTCTCGACATGAACCTAATCTTATTTGTACAAATTACAACAGTTCACCAGAACTATATAGACCAACTATCCATTCTCCATGTATGAAAGGTGACAATTTTTAATATTCAACAGAACATTTTCTCGTGGATTGATAATTGATAGCGTCCTTGCTAAAACGGGATAAACATTGGAAAAATCAGGTTGTCAGTGTTTACAGGTGGAGATAATATCTTATCACTAGATTTCCCACTTATATGTACACGTAAATCAGTATAAAAGCTCAGCGAAAGTGATTTTGAAGTGACTTAAAATTAAAATCATCGATTTTTTCCAGAAAGCGATGTATTTAAGTTTCATTCATGGATTATTTCCTAGATGATTGGCTAACCTTGTAAAAATTTAGGTACTCAGAGAAGGATAGCATACGTAATATTGAGTGTCAATATTTTCAGGATCGTCGGTTCTAACTTCATGCTTCTTACGTGTAGTAATCGGTGCAAACGAAAAAGTAATTATCTGCCTTGTGCACAAATCATTCTTGCGCATTAACACCAAATTTCGACGCAATACATGAAGTCAATATTTAATAAATAACAGAGTTCCTTACCGTGGTAGACGCTGATTTCGACCACGAGTCAATAAAACAGAAAACAGCTGACAATTAGCACTTAAGTAAGGTATTTCGGGATATAGAATGTGATTACTAAAGGTTGTTCCCGTTGTTTATGTTACGGATTTCGTGTGTTAATTATGTTTGCACGTTTAGTATTTCAATCACTTCGTTTATTTCGTCTTCTTATAACCTCTTTTTAAGACGCGATTTTTAAAAGTCTCTAACTGTTTATGTATTTCCATATTACTGCTAGTATTTCTTATGTATCGTAATACATTTGTACCTCGCCTTTAATAAACCCATAAAGTACATTTTGTGGATGTGAGCTGTTTCTTTGAAGGTATGGAAAAGTTTCAGTAGGTTTAAAATACCTTCGTTTTGAATGCATTCGCGTTTGTATATGACTATGTCGAGAACGTTTATTTCATTTTGAGAAAATTCGCATAAAAACTTTAGATGGGTATGTATTGTTAATTGTATTGACTAAGATGGAAAGTTCATGTATGTCGTCAGCTGAATCAGAATATATCATCCAGCCATCGTTCGTCTCTAAATCATGAACACATCAGTATTTTGTTTTGATATTTCTGTTATAATTTTTTTTAGATATAAAAAATAAAAACGCAAAACCATTTATTGATTTCAATTGTTTTTGATTGGTCAATACAATTCTAAATACCAGCAGTATCTATATACTTACACGAATGTTGAAAAGCAACCTGTTTGAGTTCAACTATTTTCATCCAGATAGTTCGTGATACTAACCATATATGCTTGTTTGAACTATGTAGATACTTGTGCGATAAATCTAGGTACTTGTGTGTAGCATCTAAATTAGTGTGCGAAGCATCTAGATACTTGTGCGAAGCATCTAAATACTAGTGCTGCGAAGCATCTATATATTAGTGCGAGGCATTTAGATACTTGTGCATATACCTTGATGGAAAAGCATCTAGGTAGTTCTAAAAAGTAACTCTATATTTGTTACTACTATCTAGATACTTATAGGAAACATCAAAGTACTTGTTGAAAATATCTAGCTACTTATTAAAAGATTCTAGTTGCTTTCAACAAGTATCAAGATGGAAAAACCAAGTAGATGAAAACATCGATATTTTGACATGAACGGCCACTTATAGACCATATTATAAGTGGCCGTCCATATCAAAATAGCGATAGTTTAATCTAGTTGGTTTTAACAAGTATCTAGTTGCTTCGTACAAGTATCTAGATGGTTGTAACAAACATCTTGATACATTAGCGAACTATCTTGATGCCTTTTCCCATCTAGATATTTTCAACAATCATCTAGATACTTGTTGAAAGCATCTAGTTACTTTTAATTAGTATCTAGATGCTTCGCACAAGTTTCTAGATGCATCGCACTAGTATCTATGTTGTATTGTGTGAAGATTGCCTCAACTGATGTTAAGTATATATTTAGACCATCGAATTAATGATATTAAAATATACTTGTTAAAGTAATGATCTTTAATAAAAAGAGATTTTTTATTACCATTTTTATATACTATTTGTTATCACGAGATATATCAACTGATAATCAAACTCAAAACTCATTTCAGAAAACGGAACAAGCGTTAGTACGTTTGAGGATAATTTCGGAGATTGGGTGAACGTATCTTCAAATAGTGTCAAATGGTATCGTACTAAATTATTGACTGATCATACCCGAGTAAGTCAAGGTATGAATAATTTGTGTCTTTATCACCTTATTTCAATTCATAAGTCAGATGGTCTACTCAGTTTATAATTACACGTCATTAACACCTCCTTAAATTTAGTTAGGCTCTGTTTTGTGTACAAGACGCATATGTTCTGCCCTTCATTGCATGACATGTATTTTTATGTTGTCTGATATGTTATCCAGTGGTAGATGTTAAGCCATGAATGATTTTGCAATTTCTTTCTTAAGATTAAATTATCTATTTTTGTTTCTTTAAAAAGAGGCGTATACTAAACTATTTCTCTTGGCAGTAACTTTAAATTTCCGAATATTCATAAAAAAATGAAATGCTTAAAATTCAAAAGGATTGTAAATGAATGCGTGTACATAACCTATATATTTCTTTCAGGATCTCCAGGTTATAGCATGACCGTGTTTTCCTATCGTAGTACAGCTGGTACCGAACGTATTACCACATCTAATGATTTCATGGAACCCATATGTTTGTCATTTTGGTACCAAATTTATGAAAATGGTTATGATTGCTCTTTTAGTTTATACAAGATTTATGACGGAAATCTGACATTACTATTTACAGCGGAGGGTAATTCTACATCTTTAGGACAATGGATCAACATATCGGTAGATGTATATGAACAAGTTCCATTCAGCGTAACCTTGGAAGCACACTTCAATAATCGTAATTCACACCCAGTATGTGCTATTCTGGTAGATGATACATAGATAGCGTATAGGCCTTGCCAAGGTATACATGAACAAGAATAAAATAAGGAAAACAAAATACAAAGTGGAAAATTAAGATAAAAGAAGCAAAGACCCTCAAATATCCTTGTACACATGTCGTTGTTATTTTCCTATCCTTTACCAGGATTGTGTATTTAATCATTAAGATGGTAAAACTAATTGGCTAATTGGATAACTATCCGCGACGTTGAGTCCCCTTATTCCTTCTAGGGTTCAGATAGAAATAGATAATAGTCAAATTACAGAATATTTTTAAAGGCACTTTATTTTCAATTTCTAGAAATTCGTCTATAGCGTTTATTAAATATTTTTTTAGCATTGCTTTCTCGACAATGAAAGCTGTATCGGAAGAACGCTTGACAATCCAAACCCATATACAAACGTTTAAAAGCTGACATAAAATATAAAGGACAAATGGTTAAGCCAAACCTGGACAGGGAATCAAAGCTATGCATGAGAAAAATACCGTTCTAAATTGAAACTGATTTCAATATCTGTAATAAGATCAAAAGTCAATAAAACAATATCCGTATTTCCATGCCAGTACTTAAGCACTGGCTATTGATCTGGTGATATCGCGAGTACTAAAAAGTGCCACAACTAACGTGTCGACAAAGTGGAAGTAAAACCTATGTAACAGCAACTGATATGCATTTCTATCAAAAAAATGTCACTTCATGTTAAGCTAACTATAACAGAATTTAAAAATATAAAGGTGTAATACCACCAAATCATAGTACGTCACATCCGGTTTCATACGAAAAAGGGTCGATAAAAAATATTCCCTTGATTTTGACAGTTGTAGGAAATTAATCCTACATTTCATTACAGTAAAAAAAATTCTGAGTCATAAACATATATCTTTGGTGTTTCAAAGCACCATTATTTTTGTATTTGGTGTTTCTATAGAATATTTTGGAAACTTAAGGTTACATGGTTACTAAAGCTTGTACACAGGAAAAAAGGGGTGAAAATTTGATTGGTTAACTTCAAGTGATGTTTATTTTCTTATATGCAATGAAATGTTATGTAAAATTTTGTCTATAGTATTGGACAGGATAAAAATTTATACATGACAAGTATTTCTTTATTTGAAACAAAGATAAATTCTGCACAATTTTTGTAAAAGTGCAAATTTAACAAAGACTAATAGGGGAAAATCAATGGTGGTAATACACCTATTTTAAAAAGCCTACCTAACACAAACATTGAAGATATGATTACACCAAAATGACTCCTTTGCACACCTTTTCAGGTGTTTACATGAGCAAACAGGGTAATAACTGCTGGCCTATATAGATTACTACTAAAACATTGTCAAGTTTGTCATCCAACATTTCACTTAATCGAAACTTGGTCTTTTAAAATCTTCATCTCGTTCATCTATTCTAATAATTACCAAGAATATCGATACCAAAATATATAGTATAAAAATAAAATCAAAATGCGTTAATCTTGTTAATTAAGTACACTACCAGGAATTGATATAGCGTTAACATGTACTTTAAATGCCACTACATATGCAGTACTGGTGAAAAATGTCATTAATCCGTACATTTCTTACCTATACCTTTTCAGTACAAATAATTATATGCATGTTTTCAGTAATGTTGAGAAAAAATTGTTTTCAGTACTCAAAATTTTAGTCATTTTTCAGTACATATAATTATATGCATGTTTTCAGTAATGTTGAGAAAAAGTTGTTTTCAGTACTCAAAATTTTAGTCATTTTTCAGTACTGAAAATTTCAGTCATTTTTCAGTACTGAAAATTTCAGTCATTTTTCAGTACTGTAAATTTCAGTCATTTTGCAGTCCTGAAAATTTCAGTCATATTCAATACTGAAATTTTTTGTCATTTTTCAGTACTAAAATTTTTTGTCATCTTTCAGTACTTCTATATATAATTATCTTATAGTTTTCAAGAATGAAAAGACTTCATCGTGACGCTATCCGTAAATCTTGCGTCCGGAGTCGGTAAGTTATGATGTAAGGTCAAATTAAAGGTCACGTATGATAACTTTAAAATTTGCACTTAATTTTTGACCAAATGTCCATCTTAGTGCCACTACTCCTTTGTCATACAAGAAGGTATTACATTTATAAAAATGCATTTATAAGAAATTTGTTATATTTTTTTAGCCTACCTGGCCCAAAGGGCTAAGTGAGCTATTCTCTTAAGTTTTTGTCCGTTATCATTGTCCGTTAACTTATCCAAAAATGTTCTCCTCTGATACTAATGAGCCGAATTAATTTTACCAAACTTGGCAACAATAATTCATCTTTGGGATATCTAGTTTGAAAAATTTGTAAGGGGTTCCACGGAACACTGTGTCTCACCTGTAATTACTGCTGTCAGTGTAAAAGTGTAATGTTGACTTAAAAAGTGAGTCCATTTATCAGTAAAATACAGAATTTAAAAGAAATATATATGTGTATAACACAAATATTAACTATGGTTTTATTTTACTGATAATAAAATCAATGTTTATGCCAATAACAATATTTTTAATAGATCTAATTCAAGTGCTAAATTGGTATAAAACTTTTAGAATAATTTCCTTGTTCTATTTTATCATGGATATTGCTGTTTATTATCTTAATAACGTGTTAAAGTGTTCTTTTATTTGTCTTTATTAATATTACTTTTACTGTTTGGTCTGTTTTTGGTGATATACATTTGACGTGGCTCTGTATTTATGCATCCCGTCATTGTGTTGTTTATATTATTTTTCATTTTTACTTATGTGCTTTGTCCGTGTGACTTTATATGTTTCTTTGATACATATGACGTGTCTCTGTACTTTAAACATCCCGCCATTGTGTTATTGTTCTATTATAATTTTTGCATACTTTGAACGACAAAATTATTTTATATCTCTCCTGTGTGACGTTTACATTCTGACGTCAAACACGCGATTCTAAGCCAAAATAATGTTAAAATTACGATTCGGTCTCTTAAAATCTGAAAATCCCTCGATCCTTTATGGGTTGATTTGGCATACATAAAAAAAATTCAAAAATAAGTAAGCAATGAACGAGGTTGTTAAATGTGATATATGCTTTTTTATGCTTCTTTGTTAAATATTTGTTTGTTTTTGTTGTGATTAAGATTGTGACACGGTGTTGACTGCTGTACCCCTATTTTGACATTTTGACATTTTATGTCTGTTTGTTTTTATTCACGCATCGTTGTCAATATAATGGAATTTGATGCGACTGTCATACAAGTGAGAGGTTTAGCGCTATAAAACCAGGTTCAATCCACCATTTTCTACATAAGAAAATGCCTGTACCAAGTGAGGAATATGACAGTTGTTGTCCATTCGTTTGATGTGTTTGTGCTTTTGCTTTTGCCATTTGATTAGGGAATTTCCGTTTTGAATTTTCCTCGGAGTTCAGTATTTTTGTGATTTAATTTTTTTTTATAAAGCAATAAAATTGCTTAATCTCACCTTTGCACAGGTCAAAAATGCGAAGTCTGTGGGCTCACTTTTAAAAATTCCTTAGTAAGAACCCTGATAAGTACGGTAGTATTTGATGATTATTTTTCAAAAATTATACCCTGAATTTTATTTTTAGATTACAGCAACAGTATGAAGTATTCCAAGAGTCTGATGCGGTTCATGCATAATAGGATTTTATCATTGAATCAACATCTTACAAGGATATAACATGCAAATGTATGAAGGAATCCATGGTTACTAATAGCAATTATATGCAGGAGAGAACTTTTAAACAATACTGCAATGTAACAGACATACATGGTGTATTCAAGAGATCAAAAGAACCTGGAATTAACTTGTCATGAGTGAAATTATTTTCATCCACGAGCTCTTTCAGAATATTATACAATTCAAATTAAAATTATTGTTTGAACATTACAGATAAAATCTCAAAATGGAAAATTTAGTTTTAAATGAAATAGAAAAGTACAAAACATTGAAATAATAAGAATTTTGCAAACTTTGAGGTCATTCCATGGTGTGGGACATGTAGAAAGTCTATGCATTAATCATTTATGTAGCTCCAGAAGGGAGCTGGGTCCCTGCCCCCTCCCAAATAAAACGCCTATGAATCCGACAGCAACCCATCGATAAAAAAATACCAAACAAGCATCAAAAGGGCAACATGCAGTTCATACACTAAACAGGTAGCATGCTCTCAATTGTCAGAAGTCTATAAAAGTTGTGAACATGGTGAATAAGATAAATAAAAACTATATCAACACAGAATTTTTCAAATGACATATTTTTTTTAAATACGCATTTTTGACATGAGACAACCAATGAAAAGGTTCCTAGCTTGGTACAGGCATTTAAGTAAACTATTTTTAGAAGATTAAATTAGTAGTAGATTAACAAAACTTTCATAAAAGAATTAACATCTTTCATTTCTGTCTTTTGCAAGTAAGACTCTTTTCCATAGGTAACTTGTTTTTTTTCAAAATCGATCAACAATAATACCACTATCATCTAGCATGCGATTCATCGATGTACATGACATTCTACACCTGTGACACATTTGCTTGCCTTCTTGGTTTATTATTTATCCTGCGACATGCAGAACATTCAGATAACAATCCTGTGGCGTAAACTATTTGTATTGAGTTTTATATTTTAGATGGTAATTGACCTAGAGGATTCATACCTTGTGTACAAATGCCTTATATTACGAAGGTCTGTCATATGTCTGTTGGCCTTGACCTCATTTTCATGGTTAAGCGACCGCTTGAAAATAAGTTTTTTTTTTTGTTATGTGAATTTCTCACTTACCTATTAGTAATAAGACCTAACCTCGGCCTCATGGCACGGATCAATGATCAAGGTTAAAGTTTTAAACACGATTTAAGTTTCATTTCTCAGATACTTTAAGCAGTAGGATGGAATGATTGTAAGGTGTACATATCCGTCTGGCAGGTTTCATCTGACCTTGACCTCATTTGCACTGTTGATCAACGTTGAGTTTTTTTTTTTTGTCTGTTACTATAAGTAATAGGTCAACTATATCTGGTGTATGAAATGATTTTAAGGTGTACATGTCTGTCTGGCATGGTTCATCTGACCAGTCATCTTGACCTCATTTTTTCATGGTTCATTGGTCAATATTAAATTTTCATGGTTTTGTCTGTTTCTTGTATAATATAAGCAATAGCAAAACTATATTAGGTGTATGTAATGATTGTCAGCTATACATGTCTTTCTGGCTTTGTTTTTCTGACCTTAACTTCATTTTCATGGTTCATTGATAATGTTAGGTTTATGTGACACTTGTACTAAAACTTTATCCCTAGGACTATCAACATAAAATAATTCATGAAAAGTAAAGCAGGCGAGACATTTCAGCATGTACATTTTTGTTGCAGCTTATGTGTTGCATTTGAGACAATTTTGGTTGGAGTTTACAGGACTGACTATTATTGTTGAGGACCAGGAAATTTGAACAACAAGAAAGAAATATAGAATGGTAGTATGAATACATGCTCACTACCAAAAAGAAGACATATCTATTTTCTAAATTTATATATTATAAAAGAGAGAAGGTATACTATATGAGCATTAACATTATCTAAAATATGTTCAGTTACTGTTAAATTCATGTGAAAGCTCGATTCGTGTTAATTTTACATGAGATTGTTCATGTGAAAGCTCGATTCACGCTTAATTTCACATGATTTTTTTTAACTTTTTGTAGTGAGACGTTAAAGATGAAGAAACCGAATTAGACTATATATAGTAATAGACTTAAATATCTTGGTTAGAAGGGTTACTGTTTCATGGGCACTTAACTAATATTTCCTTTTATTCAAAGTATGTATTTTAAATGGATTCTGCCTTACTACCCTAAAAATTAGTTCAGCTTTTCAGTCAAAATTGTTATGCAATATTAAAACCACATAAAGAGCAAAAAGAAGCACACCAAAGTTCAGGTTCTAATTTCCTGCCGTTGAATAAAAAATATCAATGTTGGTATTGCTGGTTTCTTGTTTAAACCGATAGCGAGCTATCTGAAATGCAAAGTAATCTTAAGCATTATATTTGAATTTTTTATTCAGAGAAGTTAAAACTCCCAAATTGGTGTATTAGAATATAAAAATAAGGAGATGTGGTTATAATTGCCAATGAGACAACTATCCACCAAAGTTCAAATAAGTGGATGTAAGCAATTACAGGCAACTGTACGGCCTTCAACAATGAGAAAAACCCATACCGTAAAGTCGGCTATGAAAGGCCCTGACATGAAAAATATGAAACAATTCATATGAGAAAACTAACTGCCTAATTTATAACAAAACAATTTACAAAAAAAACCAAATATGACCGAATTGAACCAACGATAACTTCTGAACTACAGGCTCCTGACTTGATTAAACTAAGCCAAGATTTATGTTATAAAAAGATCTTGAAATGTGTGCACTTTCTTTAAGATTACTTTGAAATTATTACCGATAACAAACTGTCATGGTATCAGAAGAAAGCTTTCTATCTATAGGAGAAACATGTGAACTATATTACAGACTTCATTGCAATTTAAGTGGTACAAAAAAGGATCTAGTCAAATATAGCTATGACCCCGCATTGTTGCTTATACAGCAACAGTTTTAATATGGACGACTGCATATATAATCTTTTATAGTTTTAATGGTTTTATAAAAACAAGGAGATGTGGTATGCTTGCCATCTATCAACAACTGAACAAGGATACTAGTATAACCATAATGTCCAACATTAGACGTCGACAAAAACGGTTAAACCCCGCCAAATCTATATGCACTTCTGTCCCAAGTCGGACAAAGTCATGTCATAGATATGTCTTTGTGTAGTTTATATTTAGTTTACAAAACGATATTCTGACATTGTGCTGTACAGCTAGATAGTATTCTTTTTTTATTTTTTTTTGTCGGAGCCATTCAGAGCTTCTTGTATGCTGTGGACTGCTAAACATTGAAGAACTGTATTGGTGACCTCTGTATGTTGGTTTTGTATTTCTTGCTTATGTGACTGAAATTTGACTGTCTTCATTGACTGATCCTTTTCCGTTTTTCACTCAAATCAACAATAAAAAAAATCATTAGCGCATGGAAAGCTATAAAAGTCTACTTGATAACTAGTGAAACTAATCGTAAGAAAAAAAAACTTCCTGA
The DNA here is from genome assembly GCF_021869535.1 of Mytilus californianus. Lineage (NCBI taxonomy): Eukaryota > Metazoa > Mollusca > Bivalvia > Mytilida > Mytilidae > Mytilus > Mytilus californianus. The sequence continues at coordinate 54,990,808 of NW_026262723.1, forward strand.
TCTACGTCAAAAACATTGAATAACACCATTTATGATAGACAACAAACAACGACAATCAAAAATTAAAAGTCCTGGCTTGAAGCAGGCACATAAAGAATGTGGCCATATAGTTCATAAAAAGAATCTCCAAGCCTTAACGGGTTGAAATGAAAGAATACATACAGCAATGGAGTTTTAAAAGAAAATACTTGTATTTATCCAAAACCATCTTATGAGATTTGTAATAGCATAACCGAGAACTTTTTAATTATGTCTGGAATATGACTACAACTTTCAGTATTTAAAAATGACTGAAATTTTCAGTACTGAAAAATGACTGAAATTTACAGTACTTAAAAATCCTGAAATTTTCAGTACAGTGAAATGACTGAAATTTTCAGTACTGAAAAATGACTGAAATTTACAATACTGAAAAATGACTGAAATTTTCTGTACTGAAAAATGACTGAAATTTTCAATACTGAAAAAATGACTGAAATTTTCAGTACGGAAAAATTACTGAAATTTTCGGTACTGAAAAAACCTTTTCCCAATATTACTGAAAACATGCATATAATTAAATGTACTGAAAAGATATGGGTAAGACATGTACTGATTAATTATATTTGTTGTGAGTACTGTATATATAGTGGTATTAAAAGTACGCTATGTCAATTCCTGGTAGTATATAAAGGATGAACCGAAGTTGATGAGACGCACATTTGTTATCAAATGTAGGCTGTCAGCATCACCTTATATGCTATTAGTTTTTTCAAAATATTAATATTTGCTCTAAACTACATGTATAATCGTCTAGTGTTATTACTTACATGAATTAACATGGATACATTTTCTCTTTAAATAAAGGAACACAAATGGAAACCACCTGCCTTGATATGTACACATCAACTAAAAAAGAATGTGAAACACAGTTCCTTGCTGATGACATTCATATATCACTCGAACTAGAAAATTTTATCAGTCAGCAGAAAAATTGCACTGAAAACTCTTTTGAAAGTGAGCTTAACATATTCTGTATGAACTATTACAAATGGGATCAATGTGAATTCAATGTGTTGGATTTTGAAAACGGATATGAAAACTGTTACATATTCAGCACAAATATTGCTATTACATATCAATGCAACGGTGAGTGTTTTTATATGTGTTTATAAAGTAGTTTGTATACGTACCAGTATAAAGATTTACACTGTTCTTTTGCCTAAACATATTTGATTCCGCTAATTTAAATCTATGGATGAGTTAACCCAGTGTACTTAACGTATGGTGTTATTAGAAACCGACACCTGTTGGATCTGTTGTATTAGAATCAAATTCATAACAAGGTAGACAAGACCATTCGTTTGCGCGCTCAATTCTCTTATAGACTGGATCAGATCAGGTAACCGTTTGTCTGTTACGCCTACTTAATACGATGTTTTTACAAAGGGCATTTAAACGTACGGAGTCACCAAAGGCTTCTCAACGCCTGGAAACAAGTAACTCGAAAAAAATACTACAGGCGTAATGATTAACATTGAATATTTTGATATTCTTCACCGACAATCGATAATCAAATTATTTATCATACCCCACGTTCTTTAAACATTAACATAAAGTTTCAGTAGCTTCAAATGTAGTAATGAATGTGTAAGCAATAACTCTTGTCGGACTTAAAAGCGATTTTACAATTGTCTCTTTCTAAAATTTGTACTGGCTCTTCGTATCTTTTAACTTCATCATAAGTTTGTTTCTTATGAACATACAGGAACAATATTTTTTAATCTAAGTGTCGTATTTCTTTTTATCCCTAATTCTAAATTGATATCAATTAGTTTTTTCACCTTTTTTCCATGAATGATTGTTTAAATTTATGGTGCAAACAAATAAAAATCGACATGTTTTACATTTAATATATTTTTCTATAGTTTTAAGTGGCATTAGATACGAGATATAAAAAAATAAATAATGATTTTTTTTTGTTCAATCATTAATGAAAGTGAAATAGTATAATAATAATTCGCTTTTAACAGTCAATTTGGTTCACTTTAATTGATCCCTATTGCTAGAGATGGGTTACGCCATGAACTAGGCGTGTTTGGTAATTAAGTGGAAAAGAATATAAACATTGAAAGTGAAACAAGGGTAAACCATTTGGTTGACTGGTTCGATCTAGAAAAACACATTCTTATACAGGTAAAAACGATTATTAACATATTTTTTAACCATTAATATGAAATCAAACAGACCTAGTAAAATCCAATTGCACGAGTTCGCAATCTATTTATATCTATGTTTATGTTTATATCGGGTTATATGACCGTCGGCAGTGTTCGTAGGTCACCTCGATGGTTAATTCGATGGCATCTAGACTAAAATATACACGAAATGCTGATATATACTTTCGATTCTATGTATCGCAAATTGTATATGTTAGACTTTTTATAATTTGGATATGCGTTTTAGTATGTTATAAGCCGAATACAAGAATTTGAGTCAAATCGGTGAACATGAATTTGACTGCTAATGCCCCTTTAATGATATTTGCTCTGTACATTTATTATCATTTCAAGCGAAACTGTTAAATTTTGTTGAAAGAAAGTTTAAATTTATGTTTCGAAATATGAAACAAGTGATTATTCAAATCCCAACTGGAAGGACTCTGACAGACTGAGTGAGCGTCAAATCATTGTTATCGATAGCCGATGACAAACAAGTGAAAGGCCAATGATTCGGTATTACTAAAAACATAATCTTTACGGTTGCCCACACAGTTATCGGACTTCCTCTATTTAACTATCGATTATTATTTGTAAATATTATGTTTGGTGATTTGGTTACATTATTTTAAACGTGACTGCTTTGTAAATATAATCCCTAGTAATAATAACCGATATCGAATATTTAAGAGAGATTTTCAAGTTAATCAGTGGCTATTGCATTCTTTTCCTCAAAAGGATTGTCATACCCATATTAACATAGTACCATTTAAGTACATGTACGTGGTATTGCAAGATAGATCGTGTTTCGTTGTTCTTGTTGTTCATTATCTGATTAATTCACAGGTTTTCCTAAATACTGTGGATTCATTTATTTTCGTGGGTACCAATTTTCGTGGATTAGCGAAAACTTGCATGTTCGTGGATATCAAATTTCGTGGTTTTGATGAAATCTACATACAAGCCTATAGAAAATTTGTCATTCGTTTAATATTTAATTTCGTGGTTCACCTGTAACCACGAAATCCACGAAAATTGGTATCCAACGAAAATTAATGAATCCACAGTAAGCAAAAATCAAAGGTGCATACAGTTGCACACGTTGATAACAGTTTTGATGCGTTACTTTCATGCACCATTTGAAGAAAACAACTTTATAAAAAAAAACGATTATATATGCGCTAGACGTCTCATACAAAGTATCATTTAAGTACGTGGTAAATGCAAGATAGATCGTGTATCGTTGTTCTGGTTGTTCATTATCTAATTAGTTTCTCAATTCGGATGTTTTATTACAATAGTATATTGGCTTCCGACTAGGTGAAATAGTAAATGGTTAAACAAAAATCTAAATTATTGATTGATTTTCAAAAGCCTAAAAAAAATAATTCCTGCTTTTGTTCTAACAATTTTGAGATATAAACGATCTTTTACACTTGCGTTCTCAAAGCGTACATTTTCATTTGAAAAAAGAGCACTTATGTATTGGTTTATTTAATATGTCTTTTGTTTATCTATTAGCAGATATACCAAAAGGATCTATAGAGTCATCTAACCAAAATGATGTCACAAGTACTGAGTTACACGTTTGATTTTTTATGCTTACAATGACAATCCCTCAAATGCATAAAATATACAAAACATTGTTCTAAAACATAAGACGTTAAGAAATTTCAAGAAAATTGTGAATGCCTGTACATTTAATATCCTTACACAGTTTGTCGACTTAACAGTATTATAAATGTTTGTACACCTCACTTCCTTGCGCATCTAAAACAAAACAAATGTATGAATACAATGTACATGATGTAATGCAAGACAATTTGTTTAAAATAACCATTTCAAACATGGAATTGTGACGTCTATTCTTTTCGGATACTTTTCGATTTAATATCAAGTAGTAATTTAATTACTCGTGTTGTGCTTTTGACTATAACTTCAGACTTTTATAGTTAAACAGTTGCAAATGTTGTTATTGGTACTTTCAATTTGAATTCAATTTACTAAACACTGTTAAATGGAAGGAAAAAAAACGTGTCTGTTACACTGTTGCATATAAAACACTATGTATTTAGTGGTTTGTATGTGCTGTTTGAATTAAGAAGCTGGTAAATACGAAAATTGATATTAACATCATATTTCAACCTCTCTTAACTTTGGAAATTATAAAATGATAACATGTTTTCTATTTGATACTAACCCTTTGAGCAAGAGTAAGGACGATCTAATAAACGAGCTGATGCTGTCAATATGAAAATGTTTTCTTCCTATTTATCAGTAATTAGTCTAAATGATATGTTTCTAAGGTGTAGGGTATGAAACTATATGTGAAAGATTAAAAGAAGTCTAAACGAGTACAATTATATGTGGCTTGTTTAAACACACTTTTAATGCAGATGCATTGTTGAAGTACAAATTTTAAGTAAACAAATCAAAGCAACAAACAAAAAATTAATAAAAACATAGTAAACTTAAAACCTTGTTCTCATCTCGTAAATAGATTGGGAAGACACAAATCAAATAACAAACAGGAACCGAGGGAATCGCATGAAGTCCTAACGGAATGAGAACGAGACATAATTAGTCAGATGTTATAATTATGTGTATGCAAATGAAACATTAATCTATCATGTTTTTTTTTATTTAATAGAAATATCTTTAAGTTAGTAAATACATTCATATATGTGATAAGGTCTCCAACTATCAGATAAGTACAAATCACTTACAAGAAGATCAAAACGTTACTCATCAATATATTGTATAAAAGTAAAGAGAGTAAGTATGGTTGCGTTTGGGACAACTATCCTCCTAAGACAAACAAAAACAAAATGGATGTTAACAAGTACAGGTCATCGTGCGTTCTTTACAAATGATCAAAACAAATACAATATATCTACTTCTTCATTTACGTTTTTATTTGCAGATAAACCAGAAGGATCTGAGAGAACGTCAGTTGAGTTATCCATCCAATATGATATCATTGGTACTTTGTTGCACTTTAATTGTTTCATATCACTTATTGATTGTTACTAATAACTAAACGTATGAATGTAATTTTATATAGATGTAGTTTATGTTTTACTGCATAATAGGGTAGATGATGATTTGTTGATTTGACACCTATGCATTGGATATTCATATATCTAGCGGTCTCCTTGATATATTTATGTATATTGATGCTTATCACAAGATATGGACAAATCATGGATATAGATGCTGCATAAAAGATTGGGAAAACACTTGCCAACTTAGAACGAAAGACCAATATAAAAATAAGGAGATGTGGTATGATCGCGAATGAGACGAATATCCACCAAAATTCAAAAGAAGTGGATGTAAGCAGTTATAGCCAACCAGATTGCCTTCAACAATGAGAAAAAACCATACCGTATAGTCGGCTATAAAAGAAGCCAACATGAAAAATATGAAACAATTTAAATGAGACACCTAACGGCCTAATTTATAACAAAACAATTTACGAAAAACGAATATGACAGACATTAACCAACGATAACCACTGAACTACAGGATCCTGACTTGGGATAGGCACATAAAGAATGTGGCGGGGTTAAGTGAGCGCTCAATCTTCTCCCTAACCTGGAACATTGGTGTTACAGCACAACATACGAACAAACTTTCAAAATCAGTTGAATAGGGCTTAACTCATCAGATCGGTACAAAACAACAGAAAAACATCTAATAAAAAACTCAGACCGGATGTGGAAGGGCATTTACAAATCCCTAACAACAAGAAAGACACAAAGTACAGATCTGAAAATACTCGCAGTTACTAGCAGCTAGTTCAAAGCCAATAACAACTAAGCATGACATAAATTAGAGTTATGATTTAGCTACATGCCTTACCGAGCTTAAAAGCAGTTGAAACAGTAACTGCAGCCTAGAAATTGATTCGAAAAAGCCTAACAATGAATTAAAGTAAATGAAGTATAAGATACAATTGAATTTGTTTAGAGCTGTTCTGCGTTTAAAGTAACTATTATGTAGTTCTGGAAGAAATTACAATAAGAATTGAGATCCTTTCAGGTTAAGGTTCAAATGTTTGTTTTTCATTCATTTTAGGAATAGCAGCTGGTGTTAGCGGAGGCATATTACTTACAATCATAGCTGTCCTCGTTATATGTCGTTTTAGAAGGTAAAATTCTTTTTTATTCCAAGTAATGGCTCCACTGTAATATTCAATATAAATCAAATAATAACAGCTAAAATCTGTATTTCATATGTAACTACACTAATCGCAAAATAATCAGATTTTTACTTTCTGGCATGCTCGTTGTGCTTTGGGGTTCAATCGTCTGTCATGTATACGCTGTGAGTTTCTTCGAGACCCTAAATAATGATGTTTGAATCAATTAACTCCTATTGTGCTTCTTTGGAGAAATATCAGTAGACACTTTGGAATTATGAATTTTGAGGAGGAAAACATATTCAGTGTATATGAGACAATTTTTAAGAATGAAAATGGAACTATAGATTTACCAACGGAAAACACTTGTTTTGTTGTTCTCGAATCTGATAGCTGCTACATGTATCTCTTTCAAAGTTGCAAATTCACTTTTTTTAAGGGAGTTAGGCCACTTGAAAATGAAAACTTTTTATTGAAAATAGATTTGTAAGTGCTCTCCCATCTTCATTTCTTGTCAAAAATTCATTTAAGTTTAATATGAGCAATATATTTTGAAACCTGAATGATCATTGTGCTTGAGCTGAATTTCCAGCCTAGAAGTCAGCACCACTGTGGTGACATGAATTATCATTAATATTGTCATATTTATAAATAATTATTTACAAAACTTTGAATTATTCAAAATACTAAGGATTTTCTACCCCCAAAAGAGATTACCTTAGCTGTATTTGTGAAAACCTTCTGAGTGTTGGTTCCTCAATTTTCTTCAATTTTGTATTTTACATGTATTAGCTTCTCTTTTCGAGCGAGACTGATGAGTCTTTTGTAGACGAAATACCCGTCTGGCGTACAATATCATTTGGGAAGTTTTTATTGTAATACTGGCACTGAATGTGTTCGCAGAGGAGACAGTCGTAATTCCTTTTTTAGTGAGTTCTTATGGGCCAAATGGTGTAAATTATATGAGTAAAAAAACTTAAACGTCAAATCTTTATTCATGAAAATATCTGAAAGAATATTGCATTTCAGTTTCGCTATCACATTTTTGTTTGTATCTTAGCAAGCTTTTTATTCACATATTTTAGTTGCGAGCACTCATGCTGAAGGTTAACATCCAAATGCGCATTTAACACACTAAATTGATAACGGCGAATATGTGTCACATCTGTTGTTTCCTTTTAATCGATAATCAGTATTTAGAATTAGAACATCTTCAAAATATATCTTCAAGTGAAATAAACAAAAAAATGTAAAACTACATGACTTGTATGATTAAAAAGAAATGTAGGTTTTAAAAAAAATAGAAAGCTATTTCTATGTCGTTCGTAGAAATAGGTCTGTGTCAATCCAATATCTCAGTCTTTAAATCGCCCTATGTCAGAAACTCTTTTTATAAATTTAATTGTCACTGAAAATTATTTATCATATTTCGATAATCCTCTTAAAAACAAAAAAAAAAACAAAACAAAAAAAACACATTAACAAAAAAATGTTAAGACAGGAGCACATCATTTGTCCTACTTTGGACAGGGACGTGAACAGTTGACGAGGCTTCTGGTATACTTCAATGCATTTACAACAACCGTCAATACAGATTTGGCTATCATTAATACATTTGTTTCATTGCAGGTCTGACGGCTGTGATTGTGTGACAAAAACAATCACATCCCTCAAAAGAAAAGGTCATGAAAGTAGAATGAATGCGATTGGTGTATATGAATGTTCAAATATTTCTTCGAGATCATCTGACCACGCTTACGACTCGTTTCAATGTGCAAACTATTACAACATGACACATGTTACTAATTCCTCTACATGTGGACATCATGGAAATGACAGAGATATGTATATTAATCAGTTAGAGGTTGAGCCAGAGATTCGTGTCACCTGTACACATATTTGGTGTTTTTAGATAATTATCACATGACATATTTCATGTATTGTGCAGGACCTTTTTCATTAAATAAACGTTGAATGTTCAAACTGCAGCATGAAACAGAAACAAGTGATTCAATATCAAGGCAACTGTAAAATCAAAAAGCATTTCCGATTGAAGTGATGTTATCAATCTGCTTTAAATTATTATTCAATGATTCTTATCATTTTACGATTGGATCAGGCGATATTTTGTGCTAATCTGTTCATACCCATTGTCACCGATTTTGATACATTGTTCTTGTTTTTTTTAAATTGTTCTGTTATAAATTTGGCCGTTAGTTTTCAAAATTTAATTGTTTCGTATTTTTCATGTCGGAGTCTTTTACAGCCGACTATACGGTATAGGGTTTTCTCATTGTTGAAGACCGTACGGTTGCCTATTCTTACTTGCTTACATCCACTTCATTTGAACTGTGTTGGATAGTTGTCGTATGGCAATCATACCACATCTCCTTATTGTTATATATGTAGCATACTTTCCATTGCAGAGCTTGTTTATTTCCAAACTTATTTAACATTTTAACGAGTAGTAGAAAAAAGGGGTTGACCGCATTTTTGATACGTTCTACCGGGAATACTTTTTTCAAGATATTACCAGTCTGGAATAACTTTAATTCTCATTCTGACATATATCAAGATAAGTCTATGGAAGCAATGTCAGCAATCCAGGGTAGTTGATTAAATCATCACAACATATTTACTGTGTATATGGTATTTGTAGAAAGGTTAATAATAAAAATAATTAAAAAAAATATTAATTAAATGTGCATTGTTTGAGAATCTAGTAACATACACATGTTGTCTGCTATAACCCGACAAAATAAAAGGGCTACAGACAGAGTTACTTTTTAAAAGCAATGTCGCAGACATTTCTAAATTAAATTAGGGGGAATTTCGAATGTGAATTAAGCTGACGAGGATGAACTGTGGGGTTCGGGAGATAGTTCTGATACAAATTAACTGTTTTAGCATAAATCAAGCCGTATAATTTTCTCTTTTGAATTGTTTCACATTTTGTCATGAAGGGCTGACTATACGGTATGGTTTTTTTTCTTTGGTGATTTTTTGTGTTATTGCTATACAATCACTTGTCTTATATTTATGTTAGTGAAATTGACAGTTTGTGTAACAGCTATATTTGGCCAAATAGTGGCCACTAGTAAAATATCCAGCAAAGGTTCAATCAAACAAAAAAGTGAAAATAATTCATTTTGTAATTTACCAGTAGATATGCTGAAAATAATCAGGATGAAAATACGATTAAGAATCAAAATAAAACTTACCAAAGCAAATAACGGACCATGAACGATTCAGAAATATCACAAATGCTACTTTGAAATACTGAATAGGGCAACAGAATAAGAAAAACTAAATCCAATCTCAATATTTTTTTGAATATTTTCGATTTTCCTTTTAAGTGCCACAAAGGAAAGGGAAAAAAATGTAACAATTGAATATGACCCATTCTCAATTAAATCAATACAAAATAATATACGTTGGTACCTTAAGGATAAACATTAAGATTTCAACCTCATGAATGTTGATGAATATCACAAAAGCCGTCATACATTGAGCGCTAAAGTAACAAATTTAAAGTATATTGTATAGAAAATATTTCAGATGCTGTTGTCCTTCGGTAACTACTTATTTAAATTAAACTAATATGCCACCATATTCAGTTCAATCACACATTTTTTTCCAATTTTTCCATTTAGTTCAATATTTGCAACATTATCACAAAACTAGTCAATATGAAGTTAGAATATTTATCTTCCACCGGGAAATTTAGTGCTCATCGCAAATGTTTGATTGGTAATGGTTGGATATCTCGAATGCACCAGAACAAATGAGAGTTCAAAATGTATATAATGAATAACTTAACGAAAGGGTTATATGCATTTTAGATAGGTCATAAAACTTTTAAGCTTCCGGCCGTCTCTGACAAAAAACAACCATTGGCAAGATTTCTGGCTTGTGAGTGGCACTTGAAAACAATTTCTTAATTTTATCTCAGCCCTTTTCCACATTAATATAGTAATACAAATTACATAACAGATCTTCAAACAAAATACAAGGAAAGCAATACACACTATAATCGACATTTAATCTACATAGATGTAGTATTTGACGGGAAATCTCAATAAAGGCAACAGCAGTATACCGCTGTTCGAAATTCATAAATCGATTGAGAAAAAAACAAATCCGGGTTACAACATTGTACATTGTTGCAGAATATCACAACCGATATCAGCATATCTACGTCCAAATTGACATATCTTACTTAAATCTTGATGTATCTTAGTTCCAAATTGACATTTCTTAATTCCGAGTTAATATTTCTCACTTGAAGTTATATATAATTAGTACTAACGTCGCACCCCTAAATAAGAAATATCTTTATCTACTGTTATGAAGCATCTGTCGTGAAGAAACTTAAGAAATAAGATTATCAAAAATTCTCACAAATATAATTATCGACATTTAAAAAAAAAAACATTTAGATAATTGTGTACTTACTGTTTAATATAACTTTTTGAATAACTATCTACACCTACAGTTTACAATGACAATGCCATGTAATCTCAAAAGAATTAATAATAGTTTATTATTGTAACTAGTTGTTCACTGAATTGAAAAAAAAATTGTTTGTCGATTTTTACCACAACGATATTTTTCGTGTTTTGGTCATCATTTATTTTGTGAGTTGAGACTGAATAAAATAGAAGTCTTTGACATATTATTTAATATTTTAAGAAGTTGAGATACTGGCTTCTTTGGTAAATCATGATTAATGAAAACAAATTATATACGTGTATTGACAAGAGCGACACACTCATGTACACAGTCTGCTATTTTTGGCCCGAATGTCTCCAAAATGGACTATATATTTCATACTTTTTTTTATTCGCTAATTTGATGTTCAACTTTATTCTGTTTTCGGCGACAATTTCTACAGAACAGTTACATATTTCGCATGTCCTTTTTAGGATAGTCCCGTTACAATATCCTCAGCGTAACTTTGTTGTTAGGGGATGTAATCTTACAAAGTCATTCCGAAAACGAGTTAATGACTATCGGCAGGTGGTGAAAATGGAAAACTCGTACGTCTTAATATTAAATATCATACAACTGAAGAAACAATGAAATGGGATATGAATTGATTGCCGTACATTTTTTTGTCTTGGATATGTATAGAATTGAATGTGAAATGGTCTTTGAATTCACGTATACATATAATAATTATTATAAGAGAGAAAGAAAAACATACAAAGAAAATATGGAAAAAAGCAATTTACTCAAGATCCGTTCTTTTTCAAAATAATACCGTTCAAATCGAATACTTTGTTTGAATGTCCCTTTGGTATCCTTCGCCTGTCTTCTGATATACCTACAGGTTTTGTTAGTCTTTGATACGCCGACCCCCCATCCCCCCCCTCTCCCCCATTTCACACAGTAGGGGTCATTAGTTGGTGTCGAGAGTTGAAAAGGTCTATTTTTATCCTTAGCTAATGAAACAATGTAAATGTATTAATCCAAAAACCAAATTCTGCTAAAAAAAACCCAAAAAAACCCCCAAAAAAACCTGGTTAATATCGTCATTTGTTAGACATGTCTGTACAGGCACAACGTTGAAAAACTGGAACTGAACTTCGCCATCACAAACTATCTCTTTAGGTCAGTTAATATCATTATGGTTCTTTTCTCCCGTGAGCTGACAATTTAAATACTAACTGACGTCTCACGCATACGACCAACACTTTTTTATGAATATAATTCATGTAACCGGTTTGTCTGTTATTTTTGTTTTTCTTGATTATCAGTATCTAACCTATTGCTATGGCTATCTTAGATCCTTTATCATCGTAATACCCTGTACATTTGATATACAAAGAAGAAGTTGTGGTATGATTCCCAATAAGGCACCTTTCCAATAGAGACCAAATGACGTTATAGAGAAAGTCCAAATAAATGTCCATTCCTGGGAAATAATGGAGCGGAGGCCCGTAGGACCGACGGTCATTATTTCCCAGGAATGGACAGTTATTTGGACTTTCGCTAACTTAAAATACACCTTAAATATTAAGAACGAATCTTTAGATTATAACATTTAAAAAAAATTATTTCATTTTGTAATGGTTTTCTTTTCATTTCCACGTGTTGTACCCAATAATCCACAGGCAAAATCTAAGATCAAGCTGACCATCTACTCACTTAACGAAGTATTTATGAACAGTAGAATAATTACTATAAAAAGATCTTGGATTAAGTTCATCCAGATTTATGTTTTTAAGTCATTGGATACGCACGTCTTTCTTGTAGTGGGATTGAAAGGATATTTATTTGTGTCTTTAAGTGGTATTTCTAGAGAGAAAAAAACTAGTATTTATGCATATATGTTAATGGATTATGTGTGATTTTCGTTTGATAAATCTTGGATATAGAATCGTCTGATAAAAATGACATGGTAAAATAAAAACTAGAAGAAAATTTCCAGGTATGTAACACTCTAGTATAGGTTATTCAACTAATGAGGGTGTGATCGATTATAAGTCATATTTGAAACAAAATTTGATTCGATATTTCAAACCATTCTATTAAATCATATATAATTAAGCAAGAAATCAGTTTTTCATGTTTCATGCATAACCCAACATTTTTTTCTTTCCCTTTGCTCATTACAACGAAAAAAATGTTATGCATGTTTTAGCGGATAAGTCTTGAATAGCAATACAAGCAAACTGAAAATATTTTTCATTATGTCCTATTATCAGAAAGGAGGCGCGTGATTAAAAACATTTCTAGATTGCGTTTTGTAAGTCTTTAACTTGAGTGTAAAACTACGTTTTGATTTCATTAAAACATTTCAAGATTAACGCCGTCATTTGCACTGCCGATATAACTGTTATATTTGCCACTGGACAAAAACAACAGTAAAGGAATTCGATTATGTTACGCGTTTCTGTTGAAAATTGAATAAAAATCCCACCCAATATTAAATTGAAGTCTTATTCAAATGTTATCCATACCCCCTCAAATTCTGTTCATTGATACTATATTCAAATTATAACAATAAAAATCAAATAATATACCGAATACGCCATTTTGACCGTTTCAGTTTCTTGAACTATTTATTCTATTTCACCACAATATTGTTGTAGAAACTATCCGAGTAATATTTCTTTTGTTAATGTACATTTATTATTAAATAGAACAAACGATTTTTGCTGTACAAAATCAAAATACAACACTTTAAATTTCAAGCAAATGATATCTTAAACGGTAAAATTAAAATCAAATCTGTAAGTGAATATAAAAATAAGAAAATGTAGTATGATTGTCAATGAGACAACTCTCCACAAGAAACCAAATGATACAGAAATTAACAACTATATGTCACCGTACGGCCTTCAACAATGAGCAAAGCCCATACCGCATAGTCAGCTATAAAAGGCTCCGAAATGAAAAATGTAAAACAATTCAAAAGAGAATATTAACGGCCTGATTTATGTACAAAATAATGAACGAAAAACAAATATGAAATACGGCAACAAACGACAACCACTGAATTACAGGCTTCTGACTTGGGACAGGCACATACAGAATGTGGCGGGGTTAAACATGTTAGCGGGCGCCCAACCCTCCCTCTAACTTTGGACATTGGTGTAACAGTACAACATATGAACAAACTATAAACATCAGTTGAAAAGGGCTTAACTCATTCGATAGATACTATAAGCACAAAAAACAAGTAACAAAAACACAGAGTGGACGTGGCAGGGTACTTATACATCCCCACAACAAAAAAAAACTAAGTACAGATCTGAGAGTACTCGCAGTTACTGACAGCTAGTTCAAAGCCAATTACAACTAATAAAAAAAATCATGCATATAAGACTAATTTTCCTTATTGAATAATGTTAATGTGTTCAATATCACAAAATAATTCAACTGAGTAAACACATTTGATATTTTGTAGATGCACAGAAGAGGAATGGCACTCAATAGAAAATATTCGTTTTTACCCGCTTGGATACTATCCGTGACAAAAATTCAGCCACGATTTGCATTGAAAAACAGAATATGGATAATGTTGTGGAATTTTAGTGAAAACGATACTATATGTTATACAATGGAATTACGACTCGCAAATAAAACCTGTTTATAAATAATGAGATAGTTGGTGTTCATTGTATAACTACGATCCCTATTTAAAAACAACTCCATTATCAGTCGTTTTAGTAAGTTTTCATCTTCATTCAATATCGCGTTTCGTTCTTTAGGATTATTTCCATAGGTGAACACTTTTTAAGAAAGTGCCCATGGGAATATCCAAAGAGCAAAACGTCCGGATGAATGAAGATGAACAAAAGAAAATAACTCTCCATTCCTGAAAAATAATGGAGAGTTTGAACAAAAGATATACATCACAGGTGTATTTTAACTGGCTTTACAAATTATGTGCATTTTATTTTATTTCCTACTTAAAGTAAGTTACCATCCTGTTGAACTACACTGTACATTTTATACTAGTTTCGCGACATAAGGTCTGGATGGGACATTTGCGTGCACTTAAAAATAATTTAACTCAACCAAATTTTGTAGCCGTACCAGGTTCTGCAATCTGGACCGTGTATTGTTGTTTTTTTGTCTTTGTTAGTGTCTTTCTTTATTTTTCGTCGTAGTAGAATGTTTGTTGTTGGTGTTGTACGTTTTGCTGTTCAGTATTATATATTGGTGAATATTGTTATCTTTGTATGAATTATTGTTTAAAACATTTCTTTTATTTATGATAATATTACGTTCTTTGAATTATGGATGAAATTGAAATTTGTTACATCTGAAACAAAAGTCCTGGAGAGCTGACTCAATCTCTTGAAATTTCTTTATAATAACAGTTTAACCAGTAATAGAAAATTGCATTGCAATTCACAACAAATTTGTAATGAATTTGGGGTTTTTAAAGTCTTCAAACTACGTTAGTTTCAAATTCTATATTAATATGCTTCATCGTTGCAGATAATCACATAATACATATAGTAAAAAGCTACAAAGAGAAAAATAAAAATCATAAACTCAAATGCCGTAATATACCGAAAAACTACAAGAAAATAAACATTGTCAAAATGACACTCATTGACCTCCATACATTTATTTTTAAGTATAAAAATTCCTTTGAATAATTATAAGTTCAAAACATAAACAAACATGAAGTAAATAGCAAAATTAACGTAAAACAACTTTGGCATTAATTGCATTCCATAAAGTAAAAAAATATAAAAATAGAAATACAGGTGTAAAGATGGCACTCACGGCGTTCCATAGATTTTTTTACCCGCTAGCAACTCTGTACTACTAAAAAGTTAATTAGCTTAAAATTAATAAGAAAAATACAATTGCAAGAATAATATTTTAACTTTAACGCTAAAATAATTAATTATTCTAAAATAAACGGTGTACATAATGCAAAACATAAAAAATGCTGATGTAAACAAACATGACCTGTGTGCACGTTAATCGGCAGTTCAAACAAAGAAAACGTAGATAATTAATTGCTTAAACTTATCAAAAATATGAAATATTTACTTAAAGTTATAAAATAAAATAATATAAAAAATTAACTCACACTGTAGTTTACCAAAGATTGCACGAAAATCGAAAATATCGAAAGCGAAACACAATCTTTCTTCACAATGCCATGTGGGAATCTAAATGAAACTGATAAGAAATAACACGTGTTTCAAACAGTAAAAGCACGTGTAAAAATGCGGGAAATTTGAATTATCAAAAATAAGTATATTAATAAAATGTTGTGGTATATGACACTCCCCGTCTGATATAACAATATCACCCTAGGTTTTAAACAAAAATACTTAAGACTTCAAGTATGAGCTAAAAAACCTCGTTAACAAAAATCTCAAAAAGAAAATTAACTAGACTACCTAAATCTAAGGCACATTTTTGAAACTACTATCTAAAATGTTAAACTAAAAAAGTCAATGTACATATCAACAGTTCAAATATTGTTCAATAGTATCACTCAGACAATAGCTTCACAATCTCTGTTATCGGACGAACATAAATAACTGGTTTTCCTTGTTTAATAACTCTCACTTCTATTTTCCTTATAAAATTGTCGTTTTCGCTGGCGAATGTTCTTAATATTGTTCCAATTGGCCATTCGGTCCTAACCATGTCTTTTTCTCGCATAAGAATAATGTCGCCCTGTTTCAAATTTGTCACTTCCTTTTTCCACTTTTGTCTCTTTTGTAATGTTTGCAGATATTCCCTACTCCAACGTTTCCAAAATATCTCAGCTAATGTCTGAACATATTTCCAGTGTGATTGGTACATACATGTAGTTGATGTTATATTTTCAAAGCTATCTCCCTGATCAGATGTTTTCTGAGTTAATAATAGAGGTGTCAGAATTGTAGGATTCTCAGAATCAGTGGAGACTGGTACAATCGGTCGGGCGTTTATAATGGCTGTTACCTCTGCCATAAATGTTGTTAGAACTTCGTGAGTCAAATTCTTGTATCTCACGTCGAAAAGCATGTTATTTAGAATTTTACGAGCTATTCCAATCATTCGCTCCCATGAGCCACCCATGTGAGAAGAATGAGGCGTATTAAATTTCCATATTGTCTTATTCTTGTTGAGAAGTGTTTTTACTTCGCCATCTTCAACGTTTAATGCATCGATTTGCAGGGCGTCGGTACATCCAACGAAGTTCGAACCTCTGTCAGAACGGAATTCTTGCACTTTGCCTCGAAGTGCATAGAATCGGCGTAGAGCGTTGATGAAAGAAGAGGAACTCATTTCTTCTATTACCTCTATATGGACTGCTCTAGATGCTAAGCATGTAAATAAGACTGCCCATCTCTAAGAATTTGCTACACCTCCTCTAGTGCGTCTGGTTACTATGGTCCATGGCCCAAAAACATCTACACCAACAAAACTAAACGGTGCACATGGCGATAATCTTACGTCTGGTAAATCGGCCATTTTCTGTTCACTCAACGAACCTCGAAGTCGTCGACATTTAACGCATTCAAAAATTATAGATGAGACCAGTCGTTTGCAGCCTGTAATCCACCACCCAGCAGATCGAATGTTACCTTCAGTAAGATGTCTCCCTTGATGTTGTACATCGTAATGGTAGTGACGGACAAGCAAAGTAGCAATATGATGTTTTCCAGAAATAAGGATCGGTGTTTTTTCTTTTGATGTGATTTTAGCATTTCGAAGTCTTCCCCCTACTTTCAAAATTCCATTTTCGTCCAAGACGGGACTCAAAGATAACACGAAACTGTTGTTAGGCAGAGGCCTTTTATTTCTGAGACACTCGATTTCTCTACCAAAGTCCTCCTTTTGAACTTCTATAATGATAAAAATTTCAGCTTTTCGATGAGCGTCAAGCTCGTTTGACTCCAAATTGTCCTTTAATTTGTTGTGAGAGTAACTACTAGCAAGTCGCTGTAGGCGTGAAATGGTACGAAATAATTACCACCAATTGGAGAATCGGTTGAATCTTTGTGACCCAAGGGTATCACATTTTAAAACAGATTTTATGACTTGTATTTCTGTTTTCAATTCTTTGTCAGTGTTAGGATTTATGAGAGGAAAAGTAGTAGCAATGCTTTGACTAAGCGTGTCAGATTCCTGTAAAAATGTGGGTCCTGTAAGCCAAGAACTAGTTTGTAGCTGATCTGCAAATATAAGTCTTGTTCCAATATCGGCTGGATTAAGATCAGTATTTACATCCGTCCATTGTTCCGGTTTTGAAGCTTTCCTAATTTTACCAACTCGGTTTGCAACATAGACTTGAAAACGTCTAACTTGTTTGTTAATGTAAACTAGCAATACCTTACTATCTGTATAGTACTTTATCTCAGCCGAGTTCATATCTAGATGTTCACAGAATATCTCTCCTATTTCAACAGTCATAACTGCGGCACATAGTTCTAATCGTGGTATTGTATGGCCATGTTTTGGTGCCACTTTGCATTTTCCGAATACGAAACCGGTGTTCATAGAAAACTCTGCGTTAGATGTTCTCAAAAAAGCTACACTTGCTATTGCCTGTTCTGAGGCGTCCGAGAAAATGTGTAACTGCTTGTCCAAGCTTGTACAGAAAGACGATTCTACAAATGTTCTTCGTATTGAAAATTGTTCTATTGGCCTTAAAGAGTTTCTCCATTCAAGCCATTTTTGCTGAATATCATTAGATAGTGGTAAGTCCCAGTCAGTGGTTTCGGCAATTATATCTCTCATTAGAATTCTACCTTGTAGAATGACAGGGGCGATAAAACCTAATGGGTCGAACAAGCTATTTATTGATGATAACACACCTCTACGTGTTATAGGTTTCTCTTCGTTTGATAATTTGTAGCTAAACGAGTCCTGTTGCAAGTCCCAACTCATTCCAAGACTGTGCTGAATAGGTAGCTCATCTTCGTTTAGATCTAAGGTTTTGAGCTCTTTAGCCAACTCATCTGGATTGAATGCGTTCATAACTTTTTCACTGTTCGATGCAATTTTATGAAGTTTCAATTTTCCGTTTTCAAGTAGAGATTGCTGAGTCCTTTTAAGGACACTGATAGCTTCTTCCTCATTTGTAAAATTAGCCAGTCCGTCATCCACATGAAAATTTCTATTAACGTATTCTTTGACATCGCTTTCGGTTTGTTCATTTTCAACACATTTCCTTAGCCCGTATGTGGCAATTGCTGGTGACGGTGTGTTCCCAAAAACGTGGACACACATTCTGTATTCTATAAGCTGCTGTCCAGGAATGTTGTTCTTGTACCAAAAGAATCGTAAATAGTTACGGTGTGCACTGTTTATCTTGAAACAATAAAACATTTGCTTCATGTCGGCGATTACAGCAATTCTTTCTTTTCTGAATCTAAGCAATACTCCAACAAAACTATTTGTAAAATCCGGTCCAGAGAGTAGAACATTATTACAGGATATGCCATCCTGTTTAGCCGAAGAATCGAAAACAACTCTAATTTTATCTTTTTTCTTAGGGTGGTACACTCCAAATAAAGGCAGATACCAACATTCTTCGCCTTGTTTCAAAATTGGAGCTTCTTCTGCATGACCATTACGAAACACGTTGCCCATGAATTCTACAAAATGCTGACGCTTACTCGTACATTTTTTAAGAGACTGTTCGAGCATTCTAGCCCTTCTTAATGCTTGAGATCTGTTGTCAGGTAATCGAGGTCTATTCTTCCGGAACGGTAAAGGAGCACTCCAATTGCCTGTTTCACCTTTGACAAATTTTTTGTCCATGATGTCTATAAATACATGGTCTTCTATGGACATGCCAATCTTATTATCGTCCTTTGTCCTGTGGAAAATCTGATCTTCCACGGTATCTTGGTGATTGCGTATGTTGACAGTTTCTGTGACGTTAAAGACGTTTTTACATACATCAAAGGATGTCGGCCTCCCATTGTTTAGAATGTTTGTTTTATACATGTTTACTTTCGAATTAGGCTTGTGCGTTTGGTCTGAGCATACTTCACCGATAATGCCCCATCCTAAACTGAGTCGTTGTGCAAATGGCGTGTTTTGAGCTCCTGTTTTTGCTCATAGACGTGGTGTGCATCGGCCAAGTCTCTGCCGATCAATAAGAGAATATGTGCATCAGGATCTATAGGCGGTAATGTAATACGCTTCAAGTGTTCGTAATATTTTGTGATTTCTGGCACTGGAATTTCTTTTCTTGTTTCAGGAATGTCGTTGCATTCAATTACAGTAGGTAAATCCATTCTTATTCGTCCATCTATATGTTCTACGACTAACCCGCTAGCAAGACGGCCTTGTTTCTAGACACTTCCTGCACAGGAAGATAAAGTGTAAGGTTGAACAGCTGAATCTATATTTAGTGCATCGAATAACTCTGTACGGCCTAGTGAACGATTACTTTGATCGTCCATTAAAGCATAAAGATGTACGGATTTCTCAGGTTCGTCTTTCTTGTAAACATTGACAAGTACCACCTTTGAACAGGATTTTCCAGAAAATCCTTCCCCACAAATTGCAGTACACTTCGTTTCTACATTTTGAAGCAATGATCCCTCACCGCCATGAGAGGAAACGGGTTCTATTTCTCTTGTAGTTTGATCATTCCTATCAATATGCATAGCTGTTGAATGTCGGTTACTTCCGCAATCTTTGCATGTGACGGACTCCTTACAATCTCGAGATATGTGCGTTGCTGACTCGCAACATTTGTAACAGATGTTATTTTCTCGAAGAATTTTCTTTCTGTCATTTGTACTTTTTATTCGGAATCCTCTACAGCTGTTCAACGAGTGTTTTGAATGGTGAATAGGACATTCTGTAAGTTTTTCAGTCGAGCTAGTAGATTTAAACTGTTTTTCTTGTGATACATCTGTCTTTCTAGCTGTGACTTTGTTGTTATATCTATTGTTGTTAGGATACGATTTTGTGTGTTGAGGTTTGGTGTCTTCTTTAAAAGCAAAGCCTGGGTCATTGAATTGTTTGCACATTTCTCTGATGAAACCGACGAAAAACGGAAATGGTGGATACAGTGCGGTATGGTTTTGCTTGTATCGCATGGCTCTATCAATCCATTTGTTCTGAATCCCATATGGTAATTTAGTAATCACGGTGTTAACGCCTAGCGAAGTATCAAAGTAAGACAATAACTGTGCGTATCTTTCGTCCTCTTTCAGGGATTCGATTTCTGTTAAAATGTCGCTAAGTTCATATAATTTCTTGTGGTCTTTGTTGGTAATTATTGGAAATTTATTCAATTTTGATTTCACATTCGTTTCAATCATTTCTGGTCCGCCATATCTCTCTTCAAGTCTTTCCCATACCCGCTTCAGACATTTTACTGGGTCTCTTGCATTGGCTAACCTTAGACTTTCTGCATGTCTTGATGATTCTGGCCCATGCCATTTCATCAATAAATCAAGTTCCTCACGAGCGTTGACGCTAAGTTCTTGAGTTATATTGGAAAACGAAGCTTTCCAAACATGATAAGACTCTGCTTGATCCTTAAATTTCATAAAACGAGACATCAATAAATCCTTCTTTAATAAGAACTTTGAGAGTTCGTTTGCCACGGAAACGTTGTTGATTTCATAATTTGTTTGTCTAATATCTTCGGATTTAGGTTCAAACGGTGCGGCGTGAACGTTGAACTCTGGAGGTTGCATTTGTTGAGGATTTGTATATCCTGATTTCATTATTTCCTGTTGTCCCTGTAGATACCTCTCGATGTGTTGACGAGGATCAACAACTGACGCCATGGATCTACCACTAGCTCGTGATCCCTCCATCTCCAACTCTTCACGGACGGCATTAAACTCAGCTTCAGCAATTGCAAATTCTTTCTCTGATTTTAAAAGTTCCATTTGTAACTTTGCTTCGACTTTCTTCTTTAATAATTCTGCTTTTGTTTTAAGTTCTTCCTCTTCAAGCTTAAATTGTAATCTTTCAAGTTCTGCCTCTTTACTTACAAAGCGCAGATTCGTCTTAGCAGCATCCATTTTTGCTCTTTGTTTAATTAGCATTGAACTTGCGGAGGAGGATCTAGATTTTCTACCAGTAGCGAAAGATTTTGCTGATTGTGCCTGCTTCAATTTAATGTCGATCTCATTTAAAAATGTTTTAGCCTTTGACATTATACTTTTGTAGATTAATTTTTGTGTCGCCTCTTCCCGGGCGCTCTCTGCGGTTCTGTATCTGTTCAGAAAGCCGATGAATTTTTCTGAAATTTGTTGATATTTTGACAGTTCCGTTTTAATTCTGTCTGGCAATAATTTAACCTCTGATGTTTCTAGTTCTTCTGAGTAGTAACTATTGATTAAGATATCTAGGTTCTTCCTATAGTGGATTAGCTCCGCAGTGTATTTTTCAACGTCTTTTTCGTACATTTCCTGTCCCCCGGACGTTAACTTTCTCACCCGTTTTGGCTTTACGTCTTCATGTGATTGTGTTTTAACTGAATCATCAATAATAAACGGTAGGTTGCCTTGACCGTCATCGTTTATTTCATCTTCAGTTTCCATAAAATAAAGGATACAGTCTTTTTACTTTTAAGTCTTCAAACTACGTTAGTTTCAAATTCTTTATTAATATGCTTCATCGTTGCAGATAATCACATAATACATATAGTAAAAAGCTACAAAGAGAAAAATAAAAAATCATAAACTCAAATGCCGTAATTTACCGAAAAATTACAAGAAAATAAACATTGTCAAAATGACACTCATTGACCTCCATACATTTATTTTTAAGTATAAAAATTCCTTTGAATAATTATAAGTTCAAAACATAAACAAACATGAAGTAAATAGCAAAATTAACGTAAAACAACTTTGGCATTAATTGCATTCCATAAAGTAAAAAAATATAAAAATAGGAATACAGGTGTAAAGATGGCACTCACGGCGTTCCATAGATTTTGTACCCGCTAGCAACTCTGTACTACTAAAAAGTTATTTAGCTTAAATTTAATAAGAAAAATACAATTGCAAGAATAAAATTTTAACTTTAACGCTAAAATAATTAATTATTCTAAAATAAACGGTGTACATAATGCAAAACATACAAAATGCTGATGTAAACAAACATGACCTGTGTGCACGTTAATCGGCAGTTCAAACAAAGAAAACGTAGATAATTAATTGCTTAAACTTATCAAAAATATGAAATATTTACTTAAAGTTATAAAATAAAATAATATAAAAAATTAACTCACACTGTAGTTTACCAAAGATTGCACGAAAATCGAAACTATCGAAAGCGAAACACAATCTTTCTTCACAATGCCATGTGGGAATCTAAATGAAACTGATAAGAAATAACACGTGTTTCAAACAGTAAAAGCACGTGTAAAAATGCGGGAAATTTGAATTATCAAAAATAAGTATATTAATAAAATGTTGTGGTACATGACAGGGTTCAAGATAATAAGAAAGCAAACATATAACACATCATATAAAAGGTGGTACATAACACTACAAGGGAAACAACTCTGTAAAAATCAGCTGAACGTTTTAATCACGTTCTATTGTTAAGGAATTATAAAGCTTCTGAATGATCAAAATTAGTGTTTGTCAAACTGCTATATATCCAATGAAATTTATCCGATAAAGTGTGTGGTTCAAGTTTTTTGAAATTTTTATATTTCTGTCAAAGGGTCAAAGTAAATATTTTGTCAAAATTTTATGAAAATTAAACAAACCAAATTAATTTTAGTCAAGTTGTTTGGTACCACCTTAAGTCACCAAAATTAATAGGAGCTTGTCAATATGATAGGTTATACTATTTATGAATCAATTTTAAAAAAAAAGTTGAAGAAATCATGATAACTTTCAATTAAGTTATTTATAACAAAAATTTGTAAAGTATATATCTTGAAGGATTTAATTCTATTCAAGCTATTTACAGTGATTTAAAGTCATGGTTGAAAGGATTTTATACACACAACAGAACAGGAAAGTCACTGTATTTTCTAACAAAAATGTAAAATACTTCCCACGTCAATTATATTATATGTTGTTTTTAAGTGTAGAATTTCAGTTATCTTACCACACACATTAACAAACTAATTCTTGTTAAACATTACACTTCCTGAACGTTACTACAAGTATCCGATATATTTAAAATGAATCACTTGCGGATATATGTATTCTCAATATTTATACTTTTTCAAAGTTTTAATATATCAACGATAAATACAGCAGGTAGGATTTTTTCTTTTACAATCATGTGACATTTGAATAATTCATTTTTAACTTACATGCTGTATATATTTTGTAATCACATCGATTGACGAACTGCGGAGAATTTTGAACATGTTAGTACCAACTTAAGAAGCATACCACAGACAGACATGTCGTCTATCTAGGACACGTTATTTTGACCTCTTCCCTTTCAGTCTTGTCACTAGTACCGATACAACATGGCTGTAACTGTTATAAATGAGATGCAAAAACTATGAACTTGAAACCCTTAAGTGTAACCTGACGAGGCCAGCTCGACACAACCGAGGTAAACATGTACAGGAAACCATCATTCCACGACATAATACGCCAAAATCAATATATCAGAGAATTCAAGTTTTATTGCAGTTTTCATCCTGACAATTTGCCAAAAAAAAATGATAAAAAAAAATTTCGTCTAAATCCGTGTGTTTTAAATGTCAATGATACACAGATTATAGAAGACAATTGTTATGGTGAAAATTCCTTTCTGGTGGATTACAACTTTACATCAACATGTTTACGGGAGTTTAGATACATACATCTATCATATACATGTAAACACGGTACTTAATATTTTCAAATCATTTCTATATTCACCTTTTCTTTATAAGTATAAAAACCGGTGAGGCAAAGAAATAAAACACAAGAATTTTAAATTACTTTCTTTTATTCTAAAAAACTGAAAATAACTTCCTTGGAGTTCGGTATTTTTGCTATTTGAGTTTTTGAGTCCGAGGAGCTGTTCTTAAATTAACTTCATAAGGAACGTTTAATACAACTATCTGAAAACCAAATATAACCAAAAATGCAGGAGCCTGTAAAGAACTATATAACCACGTGCACAAGCTATCTAAACTAACAGCCAAAATCCATATAAGGTCAATATTGCCTGAGGGTGTTGGAACTTTATTTTTTGAATAAGTCTTACATTCATAAAAGAACAATGTTAGAAAGATCTATTTCTCAAAAGAACGCTTCAATGTATCTTGCTAAAGTCAAACTCAATTACAAATCAAGATAATAAAACTTGCGTTGTTGTCTATAGTTGCTTTTTCCCCTTTTTCATTTAATACATATAAAATCAAACAACAATTTTGTATAACAAATCTTCAAAGTATACATATAAAACTATTTGTTGTTTGAACATATATATATACTTATTTCAATGTTATAACAATTTGGCGTATTTCATGTGAATATTCGATATAATATATCAACGGTACCTTCATCAGGCAACTTTCAAAATGGATGCAATATCAACATCATCGCTCCTCATAGTTTACAAGACCCAACTTACAGTTTCGTGTGCCAAGTACAATGTATTATAAAACCTGATTTTCTTTACAAAGTGAGGTGAGGTCCTGTCCATGTTAACCTTTAGAGTCTGCTGCTTGATCTAGTGCATACTCTTTTCAACTGCTCATCTACAATGAGTCATTTCTAGCTAAGCTTTGCTAATGTTAATGTACTTGAAACTCATCGCGGACATCAATAATTTGAAATGATTTCATAAAATCACATATTGTATTGCTATACCGATATAAATAGATTTTTTGTCCATCTGTTAAAAAAAAATTTCAAGAGTTTAATGCTAATCTCGGTAATTGTAATTAGAATTAGAAATGTGGCTTTTCTTTAAATCAATAGAATTTTTGTATTGTCTTTTTGGCCGAGAATTGTTTATCCTTCTGGAGCCAAAATGTACAAAATTACATAAGGTTCTATTGCATGTTGTGTAGCTCAATTATTACTTGTTTCTTTTTTAAATCTTTCTTTATGTCATTGTGTTGCTATTTTTTGACTCTAGAATTCAAATCCTCGGCAATTCTGTATCATTCTATCCTCGAGTACTGGAAGTTGTTGGCTTACATGTAGTCTCTGGCTGTGCCTAAGCCGTTACAATTGGTATTTGCTACCTCTTGATTCGTGAATGGGCATATTCAGAGATGTCTTGATTATATGCACCATACCTTATTTACTTAACCGAAAACTATTAAATTTTGAATTTCCAATTGCGAGATTTAGTAACTGAAAAAAATACTTTCAGATTTTTATTTCAGTTGCTAAAAATTTACATTTTGTAATTCCAATTGCAAAATGATCCGCCTCTGATTTGTATTTTTCATATATTAAGTACTATAATATAAATTCATCTACAATTACCTTTTTGTTACATATATTTGCAATTTACTATTAAGTCATTTTCTATGTTTAAAAACATGAAATCTCCATTTCATACTACGTCCTACTCAAAACACCAATACGGTAAATCGATATATATTCATTTGATTTTGCATTATTGCCTTAGAGAAAATTTTCCACTAGGATTTTGTAGATTTGACGAAAGTATCATCAAATAATATCACATTGAAACGTATTAATTTTCAGATTGATTATTACTCTTTCAGAGTATCTGAGTTCTTTTCAATTTTTTTGCTATCTTTTGCTATCTGATCGTCTTTTCTTTTGATAGTGGATTAAGCAAGTCGATGTCCTTTACATCCCTCTATAAAAGGATATTACAAAAGATAATGATTTCATTACAACTGAAAGCTACTAATCATGGGTTAAAATTGTAATGTTGGAAGTGAAATGTTTTTGCCATTTTTTTTTGGTACCTGCAAAATTAAGTCTATGTTCTTGATGTAGTGACCATTTTTATAGTAGGACATCCTTCTAATGAGTCCATTAATTTTATTTACGACATGAACTTAATTTATATTTATATAAAATACAACTACAACTTTATAGACCTACCATCCATTCTACAAATATCTAAGGTGATCATTATGTGCATAGGAGCAATTCGTCATTAAATATCGTTCGCCTTGAGCTGCTTACTTTTCATGATAGGTAGTCAGTTTAACTATTTGAAGTATCATAATACGAATATTTCCATGCATTAATAGATTGAAGTATAGTATCATAAACACATTTTTATTTGTCAATTCACTTTATTTTGATTGTTCAAATAGTGTTGTTGCAGTTTAAAATAAGATTTAATTTGGCTTGTATTTATATCGGGTTTAATGATATTGAAATTGGTAAAGAAAGGATCTTTAGTGAAAACATGTTTTATTTTATTATTGTTATATACGACTTATAATTACATGATATATATATATATATATTAACTGATAATCAAATTCAACTCATTTCAGAAAACGGAACAAGCATAAGTACGTTTGAGAAGGATTTTGGAGATTGGATGAACATGATGAACGTATCTTCAAATAGTTTCACATGGCATCGTAGAAATTTATTGATAGATCATACCATGATATCAAGACCAGGTATGAACAACTTGTATAAGAGAGGCGAAAGATATCAAAAGGACATTCAAACTCCTAAGTCGAAAACAAACTGACAACGCCATGGTTAAAAAAGAAAAAAAAAAAAACCCAGACAAACAACAGTACACAAATCACAACAAAATAGAATAAAGACGGAGCAACATCTTTATCTTTGCTTTCATTCTCAATCAAACCATCTCATGCAGGTCTATTTTGTGTACAAGACGCGATATCATTCATTGTATGACATGTATTTGTATTTTGTCGTGTATTTTATCAAAGGGTAGACTATGCTACCCATTTGTGTTACTATAAAAGGAGAGTTATACTATACCATGTCTCCTGGCATTAATTTAAATTGCTGAATATTCATAAAAAAAATGAAAATTGCTTGACATTTCATACGATTTTACATGTTGTAGATGAATGCGTGAATATAATTCATATCTTTCTTTCAGGCTCTTACGGTTATAGTATGTATGTTATTTCTTACTCTGGTAGAGCTGGTACAGAACGTATTGCCACGGATAATGAATTCATGGAACCCATATGTTTGTCACTTTGGTACCAAATTTATCAAAATAGTTATGATTGCTCTTTTAGTATTTTCAAGATTTCTGACGAAAATCAGGCTTTACTATTTACCGCGGAGGGTAATTCTACATCTTTAGGCCAATGGATCAACATATCGGTAGATGTATATGAACAAGTTCCTTTCAAGATAACCTTGGAAGCACACTTCAAGTATAGTAATTCAAAAGTAGTACGTGCTATTCTGGTAGATGATACATCGATAGCGCATAGGCATTGTCAAGGTAAATGTGAACTAGGATAATATCAACAAAAGCTAACATAAATGTAAAATAATTAAGTGAAAATAGAGGCTTTTTAATTATACATTGATAGTTATTATTTGCCTAATTAATTGTCAAGATGTTGCATTCAGTTCTCTGGAAAAAAATTGTTAAGTGATAGACAGGTTAGGAAATTATCTATTGAATGACAGATTTCAATCAGTTGAAAGTATTTTTGTTTAACATGTTGATAATGAAGGCTTAAATGAACTTTTATATCGATAAGCAAATTTTTCTCAAAAAAGAAAATTTTGTTAAAAAACGGTATTAGAAGATAATTCACCTTGCACATATCCGTAAAACATATAGATGGCAATTCTTTTCTTTTAAATGTAAGAGATGATCAGCCATTGCCGGTTAAAAAAGTCAATTCCGATGTCAACTGGTTACATACTTTTCAATGATTCGAAAAAGATATGGCTTCTATTTATATCCATTTGCAATAAGCGAGATAATTGAATACTTCCGGTTTACA
Organism: Mytilus californianus; assembly: GCF_021869535.1. Lineage (NCBI taxonomy): Eukaryota > Metazoa > Mollusca > Bivalvia > Mytilida > Mytilidae > Mytilus > Mytilus californianus. The sequence goes on from NW_026262723.1 coordinate 55,019,468, forward strand.
AAATGCCACTTCCGATGTCATACGATACCTTATATTAGAATGATTTGACATTTATATTGTTTCTGTATACTTAGGTAATAAGGGAGATTATTTACATAATGTTACATCTAGTTTCATAAATAATTACTTCACTCTGATTCTAAACAAATATATGGTTAGTTGAAACATATGTTATTGTCCAAAAACAATGACAATAAGATCAGACACAAGTTTTACAACATAGAACGTCTTCTCAATTACATACAACTAATAACAAAACAAAATTAAATACATGTGAATAACATCATATACAATATTAAAATGGAGACATAAAATAAAAAAGAATTGAAACGACGTGCATCATCGATTTTTAGTCGCGTTGACCGTAAATTTATTTATCAAAAACCAAGCAGGATGTTTTAATCTGGGAATACATATTCACTCGAAAGGTAAGTTTTTATTTTTAAAGCAATCAAATTGTTGATGTCAACTTATCCTGCTTATAGGATATTATATATAAAATCAAATGAATGATACATTTCTCTTGATAAACTAAAGAATGTCATTCGAAGTCAACGAAACAAGTAAATACACTACAAATGTTTATTTTATTAGCAATAATGTCTATACACTATGAAAAGCGATTGGTCTCTTTAAGATAAATTTGTACTTTGATAAAATTAGCGTGTTTAAGTCTTTATTATACATGCTTTTACCATACATCTGAGTTTTCAAATCAGTAGGTATATTCCTTTTTTAAGTTAAAAAAAAAAGGTATTCCTTTGAGCTGTATAATTTTTACATGAGAAGAAATAATGTTGAGTATTTTCCTATACATATCCACGTTGACACATTGCGTAGGGTTTAATATTTGCATGATACAGATCCATGTTAAGCGCACTGCATTTATTTTTTTAATCTTGCGTGCAAAACATTTAAATATCTATCGCCATATGTGTAATATGTAGGGGGTGACCTGTTTTTATTTATGATATTTCTGTTTAATTTTCAATTTTAACATATTTAAATAGAGATCATTTCTATTACTTATATCGAGAGAATTCCACAGTTTATTACTAGATGGAATAAAATATTCTTGATAAAAGGACAATCTGCTGGAAGTGTGGTATATATTTTTAATATTTCGTAGATTGTAATTGTTTCTTTCTGCCACGGTAAGATATATTAAATCTAATGAGTATTCAGGAACATCCTCATTCATAATTTTGTATAATAGAGTTGATGTTATAACTGCCCGTCTTTTCTTTAACTTTTCCCATCCCGTAAATAAATAAAGTGATTGAGTGCTAGCGTAGCTTGTTAGACCGGTGACAATACGTGCTGATTCTAGTTGTAATCTTTCTGATCTGTCAGAATTCTTTGGTCTACAATTATCACAAACTTAAAAAGAATAACCAAGAACGGGCCTCATAAAAGTCAAACATATTTTTTTCCTAAATATTCCCATTTTTAACCGGAATTTCAAACGTCTACGAATTGTTAAGAAACCTTTTCTATTAAGTTATCTATATGCTTGGTCCACTTGCAGCCACTACTAAAAAAAACCTAAATGCTTGTGACTAGTAACTGTTTCTATCTGAACTCCACTAAAATAAAAAATCAAGTTATGTTTGATACTGATTAACATCATATTAGTTTTATTTGGATTGAATTCAACTAGCCAATCATTTGCCCAGGAATAAAAATTTTGTAAATCAATATTTATCATGCATTGAAGAGTAATTTCATCTGGAGCAGTATGTCCAAAAGATGTATCATTTGCAAACATTATTTTAAACTATCATATCATCTGCAATGTCTTTAATGAAGACTTGAAATAAAAGGGGACACAGTACCGAGCCTTGTGGAACCCCAGCTTTACGATTGGCGAATTCGGAAGTCGCCTCTTTTAATACTACCCTCTGAGTTTTATTAGTCAAGTAACTTTCAAGCCATAATAACAGCCTGCCTTTGATACCATATCTTACTGACTTAAGAAGTAAGACCCTTATCCAGACTCGATCGAATGCCTTGCTAACATCAGCAAATGTTAAACTTGTATAAAATTAATTGTCAAAAGCATACAAGATAAAATGGTACATCTCATTAAGTTAATGAAAATTAGAGCAGCCGGGTATGAAACCAGACTGAAATTTATACAAAAGTTTATTAGAAACTAAAAGATTGAACATATGTTTAAATATTATTTTTTCTAGTAACTTGCTCACGCAAGAAAGAAGTAAAATTGACGGTATTGACTTATCTCCATTTTAGCGTCAATTGACAATTCTACAAAGAAACATTTGTCGATAACTTTTCGGTTTCAGAGGAGTTGCGATAACAGCAAAGTTCACAATTGAGGACATGACCCTGACCTTTGAACTTTGCCTTGGCCTCAATTTTCTGCTTACGGACCAAGAAACACATCTTAAAAGACTCTAGTTCTCAATGACTTCTATTTATGAGTTACACGAACATACCACCCAAGTCAACGACAAATAACAATGGAAAAATCTCAAATTACATATAAACTGACCCCTTCGGTTTACTTTTTTAATAGATCATTCTTAACAAGTAACGAAAAAATTTTTATGAAAAATATTTAAGTTATATATTTTACGGCTTGTACATGTTGTATGTAAAGCAATACAAATGAAAACAGTATAAGAGAAGATAACACTCATATGGAAAAGTGTTCAGTTGAATAGGGTTCCCCAATTATGACTGGGGAATAGAAATATTGTCACTACGGGTCTTCCTCTGACTGGCTGTAAAACCTAGACAAAGTGGGGCTTCTGTTTGGCTGTGCCTGATGTACAAGTACACAGCCACGTCCGGTCAGAATGGAGACGTTAAATCCGATACTTCGCGTAGACAGAGTGCCACGCTCTCTGCACGTTCAGAACCCTTGCAACAACTCTTTGAGGGATCCGTAGGTGGCCTGTTGTAAGACAAAATTTCTGTCCCTATCCTATACACCCTTATTTTTCAAGTGGCAGTCTAAATTACCACGACCTTCATCCCCGACTGCCTCTATAACAGGACCTACATATTGTATTTATTGTTAATTTGTTCTCGTCCTGAAAATGCATGAAATATTTGCCACTGGACTTTAGGCAACCAATAATCAATCAATCAATTAAATAGGGTATATTTCAAAAGCGGAATGATTGTTGGTTATCATATCTTTTCGACATGTTACAAAACAAAAGCTGTTACTAGGAGAAAAACAGCAAAATAAATGTCTGCTGCCATCAAAATACAAAAGAAATATGGCAGATTTACGATATTTGCTTTGTATACATATTAACACTTAGAAAACAACTAGCTTAAGGTCATTATTACCTCTTCAAATTTGCAAATGGGCTGATCCTTAACATTTTGGGATTATGCTCTATGAATAGTTCATAGTTGTTTCACTAATCGTATGTACTCATTAGGTGAAGATATAACACTATGGTTAAATACGTTTCGGATATGAACATTACATACTGAACTAATTAAAAATGGTTAACTTGCATACATAGATACAATTTTCTCTTTAAATGAAAGAAAACGAATGACTACAACTTGCATGGATATGAATAGACCAATTAAAATAGAATGTGAACAGCAATTCCTTGCGAGTGACATTAATATATCACTGGAACCAAAACACTTAATCAGTCAGAAAAACTGTTCTGAAAAATCTATTGAAAGTGAGCTGAACACATTGTGTAGAAACGTCAACAAATCGGATCAATGTAAATTCAATATGTTTGATTTTATAAGCGGATATAAAGACTGTTACGTTACCAGCAAAACTATTACGGTTACGTATCAATGTAGTGGTAAGTGTTTTATGTGCGTTAACAAAGAGTTTGTATACGTACCTGTTTAGAACATTTAAATTAATGTATTTCGATTACCAGTAACAGGTCGCTTTGCTAAAACATATTTGAACTTGTTAATATTATATCCGTGATAAGTTCACTTGCATTTCCAAACTTTTATTATTTTGTAAATATAATCCAACATTAAGATGAAGGATTAGATGTCATAGATTAAACGTTATTTATTTAACTTATCCACAAGTAGTATTTTTAATACAAGTAATGTCAATCATCATTAACAAATCTTATGTTTGTTGATTTTGATTATCCGTATAACTTATTCAATTTTATTAATCTGCCTTGACCTTATCTTCAATATGTACAATTTATAAAATAACGATAACTAATTACTGATATGAAATATTTAAGATAGGGTTACCAGTTAACCCAGTATATATCAATTTTTGCTTTTTTACCAACAGATCGACATGCCCCTAGAACCTGAACGTCACATAATGTCTTGTACGATGTACACTTAAAGAACGTGTAAATACAAGATAACTCGTGTTTTGTTGTTGTTATTTTTCATTATACGACTCATTTATAGGTCTATCAATATAAGCAAATATTAAATGTACACCAGTTACACATGTTTAAAACATTTTCGATGCGTTACTTTCATGCGCACTTTGAAAAGAACAAAAATATACATACAATGCTAATTATGTTGCCAGGTTATTAAATAACGGTTTTCTTACCTTGTCAAAGGGCCTTGTGACGTTCAATCTATGTGGGAATAAGCATTGATTTGATATAATGGGCACCAATAAACTAAAATGAACTGAATTAATAATCATATTTGGAACGTATAATTTTACGATGTTCATCCTTTTCTTTGTGTATATACATGAGACTCCACCTTTTTCTGTTTTTATTTTTATTTTTGCAGAACATAAATTTAAAGTAAACGGAAATACGATGTTGATTTCACCAATACTTTTTTGAATTTCATTTGACAAAACGTCTGTTTCACATAAACAAAGTGTCCATTACAAAAGGGTCATGTAAACAAACCAAAACATCGGATTTTGGAAACAACACCGGTTTTAAAACCCTAGGGATGTCTTTGACGTTCGGCCGTGAAAGACATAGAATATTCAACTTCCCTTATTATAAAATCAAGAAAATAGTTTAACTAAGATTATTTTTACATGATATACTCCTTTGTCCGTCGAACCTGAAACTTAGATGACACACACTAGATATCTACCACAGAAAATCATTTAAAGCACAATAACAAAAATTAATGTAGCCAAGGTCGAATCAACCTTATTCGGGTCATAACGGAACTCTTTATTTAGTGTAACGGTAACGTCCCAGATTTTGAGCAGAGAAGCCAATATTTTAGCTAAGTAGCTCCAGCTTTTACCTATAACATCCGAATGAGCATATTTCCCTCCTCCATTGTAGTCCATGCGTTCTTTACATATTAACAATTAAAAAACAGCCTCTATGAAGTGTTAAAAATGTGTGTTTTTAATCTTTATTAAATGAATTTCATGGTTGATTCATTTTAAAAAATCGAGACAATGTATTGTTGATTTTCTTCAGTTCAGTTTGAAATATAAACGATATTTCACACTTAAACCAAATTGTTATAAAAGGTTAGATTTTGATTTTAAAAAATACTGATTTATTTGTATGTTTCTATCTTTGTTTCATTTCTTTATTGGCAGATATACCAACAGGATCTAAGGAGCCATCTACCCAAAATTATGTTTCAGGTACAAATATACTATGTAACACATTTGATCTTTCACATTTACGATGACAATCCTCAAAATGATAGAATAAAATACAAAAATACAAAAATAAAAATATTCTAAGACATTAGACGTTAATACAAGTACACTCCAAAGTTGAGAATGCCTCTTACGTGTATTCTAACACAGTTCGTCGGCTTTACAGTCTGAATAGGTATATCACAGTTAAAATACCCTAATCCATTCCCATAAAAAAAAACAAAAACAGAATGTATGGATATAATGTAATACATATCATATTTTTTGTCAAATGACGATTTCTTACATGGTACTCTAATTACGTTCAGTCCCTTCGAGTACTCTTTGAATTATTATAAAGTAGTAATAACATTACTCGTGTTGTAGTGTTTTTAATACTTACAGACGTTTATAGTTATATAGTTGCAAATAATGTTATGGATACTCTACCCTGTAATACAATTATTTGAATTCTATAAAATGAACATTTTATTAGATCTTCGAATATCTAAAACGATAGTTTTATACCGTATTCCGCTTTTTCGATAAGAAAACATTCAACTGAAACAGCAAAAAAAAAAACAACACATTAAGTAGCTTGAAAGCATGAAGAAATAAATAAAATGTGACCTCGCTGGAAGGGTTGATTACAAAGGGAAAATTCTAGCAGAATAAAATATTTCTTTCATTATTCCTTTGAGAACATTAAGGCTTTACGTTAAGCAATCCAAAAAAATACTTTCATCTATATATTTATAACTTGCTTCATATCGAAATATCTATTTTTGAAAATTATGCATACCGTAAGCATTAAATTTATCTCAAAAGTAGTAGAGTTGTCAATCTTTCGGAGCGCCACCTAGTGAATGGAATGCGTATGATATGCCTTTTGAACAAAAAAGGTTTTAACTAAAGAGCTTGTAGGATGGAAATAAATTACAAAACATCTGTTTGGTTGTCTTAAGCTATGTTTTACTACTACAGGATTATATGAATGTGTTCTAATTGACCCCCAGTCTTCCTTAAAACTTGGAATGTATAGAATTATGATGTTTATGTGTTTGTTACCGACGTCATGGAAAACAAGGGAGCTCGCTAGGACGATCTGATGAAGTTAGTACAAAAAGATGATTTTATTCTTTTTATCATCAATTAGTTTTAAAATAAGTTACTTGGAGGAGGAGTATATTATGAAATGACATGCAGTAGTTAAAAAATCTTTCACGCGTGCAAAATGTTGCGATAGTTGTTCGGTTGTATGTTTGATGCTGCGTTCATTTCCTGTATTATAGGGTAATCACAATCTACTAAACTTATCTACAACTAGCTAAATCTGTAGCTTTTGTTTTATAAAATTGATTTAATTTTCATTTATTAATCTTATGTTTGTTGATTTGATTATGTTCAAAGAGACCGACATACACCCTAGTGACTGACTAACTAAACCACGTAAACGTTTCGGACGATGTACACTCAAAGTCCGTTTCAATGCAACATAACGGGTGTTTCGTTATTGCTATTGTACATTATACAATTGATGCATAGGTCTTACAATAGAAGCAAATATTTAATGTGCATACCTTTGCACATGTTTAAAACAGTTTCGATAAGTTACTTTCATGTGCAATTTGAACAAAACAAAAGTGTACAAACAATGTTAAATTTGTTTGCAAGTTATATAACGAAGTGTCTACCTTGTTCACAAATAAAGGGGTTTTGTGACAATAAATCTATTGAAAAATATACATGGATATATATACTTAATATTCCTAGTCGGAAGTTTCAAGCCTTCGCTTTATTGTCCTTCGGCTAGGCAAAATAATAATCTGACACTTATCGACAAGCAGAAAAACAACATCACGGAAATTTTATATTATAATGTTGTTGCACTCTTTTATGCACACCAATGAACTATAATAACCTGAAGGAATAATCATTTTTGGAAAGTATTACTATAAGATGTTAATCCGTTTCCTTCGTGTATATAAAGAAATTCTACCTTTTTTTCTTGATGTTAAGCAGAACAAAATTGTCAACGGAAATATGATGTTGTTTTCACAAATGTTTTCGTAAACTTTTATTTTGATAAAACGTCTATTTTTAAAACATACACAGCGTTCAATACGAAAGGTTTATGTGATTAAACTAAACATCGGAATCTGGAAACAACACCGGATCTTAAAACCTTGGATTTTTTGGATGTTCGGTCGTAAAAAGACATCATAGAATATTCAACTTCCCTTATTCTAAAGTAAGAAAAATCGTTAAAGTAAGTTTATATATACATAATGTATTCATGCAAATCTGTAACGTTATTGATACAAACCACGATGTTAACTACAGGAATCCAAATAAACCGCAGTAATCCAAGCTTATTTGATTCATAACGGACCTCTTCCTTTGTTATTAGGCAACAGTCCGATTATTCGAGCCGAGAAGCCAATATTTGACCTTCGAAGCTCAAATACTAGCCTACATTATCTGAAATATCATGAATACTAGCATATATGATCTGAAATAGCATATTATATCACCTCCATGGAAGTTAATGCGTTCTTTACATTTTGACAACCAAATAGAGCATCTGTGGCGTGTTATCAATGTGTTTTGTAAATGAATCTTTATTAAAAAATAATCAAACCTGATTAGTTGTAAAAAAACAAAAGCCTATTGGGGTGTTTCCTTATCATTCTGCAGTATAAACGAACTTTTACAGTTGCGCTGTACTACGCATTTATTTTTATTTCATGTGTATTCATTCATTTATTTGTTTTGTTTCTTTATTGGCAGACATATCAACAGGATTTGTAATGTCACCTACCCCGAATAATGTTTCAGGTAATAGTTACACTTTTGATCTTTCATAATTACAATGACAGTCCCCAAATTGATGAAATATAAACAAAAAGAAAAAATCGAAAATATTCTTAGACATTAGACGTGCAAGAAAACTGCGAATGCCTTTAACATTTAATCTTATACAGTGTTTCGACTTGACAGTCTGAATAGGTTTAAAACGGTTTATATCACTTTCTTGCTAGCAAATAACGTGTTTTTACTTCATTCATCTAGGGTACTCTTCGATTTACTATAAAGTAGTAATTTAATTACCCGTGTTGTAGTGTTTTCTATACTTACGGACATTTATAGCTATTCAGTTGCAAACTAATGCTTTGAATACTTTTCCTTGTAACACAATTATCTGAAAACTGTTAAATGAAACAAAAAGCTTGTCTGGAGTGTTAGACAATTTTATTAGACCTTCAAAACCTTAAACGATATATTGAGTTGTTTAAATGATATTTTACATGCCGTTTGAAAAAAAACCAAGTTTCAACTACAAATCTTGTAAATATGAAAATTTATTACATATCACATCGTACTGTCCGCGATTTAAAATTTTATTAGGAAGTAGTCAAACTTAAAATCGTAGAAATTGCCAATAAGGATGTTGAAACATCTGTTAGTCGATTCGAGAATAGGGAATGGAAACGGGGTATGTGTCACAGAGACAACAACCCGACCAAAGAACAGTCTAGCAACTGAAAATAAAAACTCGAATGCGGAATCAAAGTGCAATTAACATGTTCTTGGATTAATTTGCACTTCTCATGAGTGCAAATTGGAACCACACTTTTTTTAACGGTAGAATCATCAAATTTTGCAATAATTTACCTCTGGGGATAGGTAAAACAATACAAAAAGTCTTTTGGTGTGACTCTCCTGGTTCGGCAACTGGAGTGAAAACTGTGACAAAATCCTGTAGGATACTATTTTCTCCCATAGGATTTTATGAAATCCTAGAGGATAAAGTCATAAACCCGTAGGACATTTTTAATATATCTTATAGGAAAATTTATCTCCTATGGGATAAAATTAATATCCTACGGGATTTAAAATCCTGTAGGATTTAAAAAAAAAGTGTTAAATCCGATGGTTTTTTTTTTATCCTATAGGATTATTATAAACGACTTTTTCTCAGAAACAAATGTCCCTTAGGGATATTTTTTCTCCTAAGGGATTTATTTTGTCCTGTGGGATGTTTTTTCTCCTACCGGATTTTTTTTCTCTCCCTTAGGATAAATTTTGTCCTGTAGGATACTTTGTTCTCCCTTAGGATAAATTCTGTCCTATATGATTATTTTTTTCTCCTATAGGATAAAATTTGGATACGTTTTGTCATCTAAGATTGTTTTGTCAGTTTTGTTGGTATTTTACAAACGTTTGCAATACTGTAACGATTGTCAATGCAAATAATTTGTGTGGTCCAGACTAAGGAGCATCACAAATCAATAGGAAAGATATTAAGACAATAACAACAGTTTAGTTTGTATTGTTGGATTGCAGTCTCATATTTATCACAGCGATTCCGAAATGATTTACTTGTATCAAATCATTATTTTTGCATTCTAATTGGTGAATCGTACTAAACAAAATGAATGACATTTCAATATCATATAAAGTTGTCGATAATGCAATATATCCAATGGTTATTTTCGGTAATTTCCGTTTCATGTCTGGATTTCTTTTCATTGATATTTGCTGAACGTTAAGTGGCAAATATTTCATGCATGTTATTGACGACCTTGGAATTTTAAAGACCAGATCATACGAAAACAGTTAAGGAAATCTCCTCCAACAATTAAAAATTTAAACAGATTGTAACACAACTTCTAATCAAACAGACCTAGATGCATAGGGTCCTTGAGAATATTCAGATAAATGTTCATTTTGGTTTTGATTATGTTTTTTGCCTGCACTACGTGACATGCAAATGCAAAAAGTAATAAATGTTCTCTGTCCAGTCGGATTGACTAATACATTTTGTTTTGTTTGTTTGTCTTAATTCAAAACTGTGCCTGTTAACTTCAATGAACAAAATCGTATTGAAAAGGCCTATAAAATGTAATATATTTATGAAGGTTTAAGTGGCTATAGATGAGATATTTTGGCAAGATTGACAATCGTTCTTAAATTGAAATACACTGTATTACATGAAAATAAACACTTTTATTTTAGTCTTCCGTCATTTCCTTCACATGTCTTAACTAAGAAATCACCCTTTGAAAATTTATTCTTACATGTCTTAGTTCCATAATAAATTGACATAATCTTATATGATAGACCGTGAACAGTTAAATAGATCTAAGAACGAAAGAAAAAAATCTAAAAAAGAAATAGATATTACTGTTCATCCATGTAGTGGTTTTCAAAGAGATAACTGAAAAAAGGCCGTTAAAGTTCCCATAATTATCGAAACATATACATGGAAATATTGCTTTATAGCATTGTGCAATATCTTGCCTTTGTATAATGTTTACAAGGAATTATTTGTGAAGTTGTTAGATAAAGTTGTTTGTTTTACGTCCTGTGGCAAATATTTTATGCATGTTCATAACGAGAACACATTAATTATAAATACAATAGGTAGGCCCTTTAGAGCAAAATTAAAAGGTCGACTGTGAGGATGGACATAAAACTTGGAATGCCACTGAAAAATGAGGGTATATTGGATAAAAACAGAAATTTAGCCTTGCAACAGCTGGCCACACACGGATCCCTCAAATAATTGCTGCAAGAGTACATAATGTACAGAAAGCGTGCATGCATGAAATCTACTCTGAAATCGACCATCGATATTCAAGTGAAGTTTTCAATGATATCAACTGGTTAATAAATACTTTTTGCTGGCTTAAATAAACGAGAGAGTTCTATTGCACTTTAGTTTTTTGGTATGATATTCTATTTTCTGACAGCTTCGGATTTCTCGTGGTAATGTTTCTGCCTCTAGTGCGGGAGGTCGTGGGTTCGAACCCCGGCCTGGTCAATCCAAAGACGTCAAAATGTGTACTTGATGTTCCTCCGCTAAGCCAGTGGCATTAATGATTATAAACAAAGATCCACGTTCATCATCTACTCTACCGTTAATATATAGTGAAATTTCTTGTACTGATTTTTATTTCATGTACCTGTTTTGATTTCCACTGATAGAGATTAAAAAATGGGATGGTTAAACTTTTCATCCACACAAAATATTGCTGTGCCTGTTGGGATATCTTCAATGATAGGTAATATTAAATTAGCTCCTTACTTTATTTATACATGGGGCGGTTTTTAGCTTGATATTTTGTATAGGGATCTCTATATTATAAAATACTGCATGTTGACTCTAATTATATATAAATGTCTTGATTGTCTGTCGGTCGTTGGGTTGTTGTCTCATCAATATTTCCCCTTATACCCTTTTATTCGAACCCAAAGGGTTGACTTGAGTATAGAAATATTGTCCTCTCTTGACTTTTCCTGCTCGACAGTAAACCTTGCTGAAAAGTTACGTCCGTTTGGAATAAGATTGATCTTTGGCAAGGATAAAAGTCACTAAAATAAAGTTAAACCATGATTAAAACCTTACGGTAAGCTATTACGACCCCAACCTACCCCTTTTTTCAACGGTAGATAAATGCCCCCAAAGTTCAGATGAAGCTGATGTAAGCAAAGTCTGGATTTGTACTCTAATACCGTCAGATTATCGATATAACCGGAGATAATCAATCAAAGGCACTTTAAATGTTTGAAATTATGGTATTTCACTTGCCTGTTTTTCCCGATCCTATTTAAGACCCCCTGCTTCTAAGTGCTACATGTGTTATTAGTCATGCACGATTAACTTTTGCTAAATAAGTTGTCTACGCTGGGTTAATTAGCGGTACGTCTAGATACCGCTCAGGACCTCCTGAGTGCACTCAGGACATAAAAAATGCACCCAGGACATTTAAAGATGTTTTAGTGAGCGTTAAGGATATGCATTCGATAGGTAATTTAATTTTTGATCTTATATTTTTTGTTTTGATAAAATCAATTCAATATTTGAGAAGTTATTTAAGTTTTTATCGGCACGAGCCGTTATTTGGGACATGTCATGCACGACAGATGATCATATTCAATACAAATTATCGTGTTGATTAGGTCGTTTGATCTTTAATAATTAGGAGTGTCACTGTGATTAGCGATCGTAATAAACACATACAAGTAAACTTGGTAAACCATTAAAAAGGGTTCCTTTGAAAAGTAATAAACATATATTGTTTTTGCAAAAATGTTCAATAAACTTTTCGTTTTGTTTGTAATAATTGAAGCCAATTGAGAAATCTTCACAAAGTCGAAAAATTTTCCATTCAATTTATTTCATTTGAAAAGATTAAAAAAATATAGATCGAATTCATTATAAAATGTGGCTTCCTTGAAGATCAGAACCCCGTTTTAACAGCGTTTGTCTACTGTTGCCTATTGCCGAACATTCTAAAACATAATGAAACTTGTCGCCAATATCACCGGAATTACATAAAGTACAAATTAAATGTTCTCTGATTATTTTGCCATCTACCAGTTTCAATAGAAATGTTTGTGTTCAAAGTTCTAAATCTACAAAAAGAATCACTATTTTGTTATATAGAATATCAAAATAGGCTCAATGGTTTACTTTTATAAATTGTAACTTGGATGGAGAGTTGTCTCATTGGCACCCATACCACATCTTCCTATATCTATTCGCAAGTTAGACAGTTTTTTGTATAGTCTTTAATCGTTTTTTTCGCCTATATTTCTTGAAACTCCTGATAGAGTTGAACATTATTAATAGGCAGCTTACATAAGCAAATTTTATTTAAAAACAAAAATATTGCGCCATTAAAACTCATTCTTGTCCAGTAAAACATTTCTTGTACGAGTGGAATTCTGAAATATTTCAAAGTTCATTAAGTAAGATTTATTCCCCCATTTAAAATTAACTCGTTATTGTCCAGTAATAAATTCATCGAATGAGTTTGAAAAGGGAAATAAAATTTGAAGAAGTAATTTCTCATAATTTTCATGAAGCAAGATTTGGTTTTGTATCGACGACCCGTTTTGATCTGTACATGTATTTGTTGCTGTACTTATCAAAATACGATTTTCATATGATCAAATTAAATCTCGTATAATGAAATTTTATTTCTTATCAAAATTGTTCTTGTCCAGGGCTGATATGCATACAACCACTTAAGTAAAGATTTCCAATTGTAGTACTAATTCATCGTAGGACATGTACAAAGATCCGCCCGTTCGGAACAAACCTTAACGTAAGTATATTAACTTTATGCATACGGGCCCAGTATTACAAGTCTTGAAGGAATTAAAATAAATTCTGAAAAATGAGTTTATCTCCGTTTTCCTCTCAGTTTCTGTAATTCATCATATTTGGGTATTTTTCTAATAGTCAATTTTTTTTTCGTAAAACATGTTTGTATAACACTCCGTGCGTGCAGTGTAATACGAGAAGCATGTCTTCATGCAAGATATATATAACAGGCCAAGATCTTATAAGAAACTGTATAAAAATGCATTGAAAGGGAGTTTTTATTTTTTTTTCTTCATAATCGTAAAAATGCACAACGCATAATGTAAATCTAATAACATGAAACAATTCCGAAACAACTTAGATATCTTGAAAGGGGATTTCTTGACAAGTTAAGATATGTATCGAAGTCAAAATACAGTATTTAAGGTGCATCTTCTAATTTTTTTCTTTAATCTTTACTAATTCTATACAAATAATAAATTATAACTACCCGATATTTCTCAACCATATAATAATGAGACTTTTAAATGCAAAAACGTGTATCAGAGTAGAAATATTTCTTTTATACGGAAAAAATTTGTCTATATCAGACAAACTGTTTTTAGCGAGATATTAATGGTGCCTGACTATATGCAGCTAGATAACCAGGAAAAATTAACATTTCTAATGGTGAACCATCCAAGGAAAATAGCTAAATACTTAGCAGCGTCACTTTTCCGTAGAAAACAAACAGTTTACTCTCGTTAACATTCTTAAACTTTTTCACAAACTTTAGAAGAATAATATATGAACTTTTCCAAAAGCTAATTCTTAATTTATAATTATCTGTATTTAAATTTAAATTGAAAATTAACACGTGACATTGGAACATTTATATTGAATGGAAAGTAAAAGGTGACTTATTGGTCCATTGGGCCGGGTGTATTATATATGTAATTATATTCTATACAAATTTATATATTTATGTTGATTTACCCATGACACTATAATAAACAATTTACTTACAATTTACTTACTTATACATGAATTACATATATGATGCGGGAAAAGCCACACATATTTGATATTATGAGGCTAAAAGTCACAAATATGTTAGAAAATATCATCCAATTGTACACGTTTGGAAAAAGTTTTAAATATTAAACATCTCCATATTTTTATTTGTATTTAATCTCAATTACCAGATTAAAATTTTCGAATCTACTTAAACATTGCAGGTGTACGCTTACAACCATGTGTATATACCCAGAAACTGTTAGGTGTGAAAATTAAATAGATGTACAAATTTGTGTCAATTTTATGAGGGTCTGTATGGGGGTCCTTCAACACTGTATTCTTTTATTTTTTCAGTCTTTTTCTTTATTCTTTATATATAAGCACTTTATCATTCTCTATTCGTTATTTTTTTTTCGTTTTTTTCTGTATTCAATATTTATTTGCCTTTATTCGGCACTTTTTATCCATTATTCTCTATTCTGTAAACCCCATCCAGACCCTCTTGTTTAATGAACCGTAAGAAAAAAAACCCATCTTGAATGTCGCATTAGCTTGAATTTACCTCTACACCAACCAAAGGTGATCTTTATAATCTTTTGTTGTAAATAACAGAGTGTCAGCTAAGCTGAGACAAGTGAAATGATAACAAGACCGTCATTTTTTACAGGAACTTATTTTTACCAAAAATTATTTTGTTTGACTAAATATCTTTAAAAAAAAGAACGACTCCGCATAGCAGTGTATAGAAATACCGCAAAGGACTTAGTCTTCTTAGTGCATTAAGAACAAAGTTTTTACACTAAGGTCACTTGAACGATGTTTTAGGAACACAAATAACATGGATAAAAGAAGATATAAGCATATAAACAATAGATATGAAATTTAATATCAATAGATATTTTGATCTTGAAGTTAAATGACTCTTTAATCAGCGCGTGACAACCGGCACGTGACACACGATAAAGTACAAATTCTAAATCATCGTGTTCAATGAATCTTATCTGGGACTATTATACTCAGACAACGCCATGACTAAAAAAGAAAAAGACAAACAATAGTACATAAAGCACAACACAGAAAAATAAAGACTAAGCAACACGAACCCCACGAAAAACTAGGGGTGCTCTCAGTTGCTCTGGAAGGGTAGGCAGATCCTGCTCCACATATATAATATATCTCATTCGATTCATAATTGAAATAATTCTCAAATATTTAGATTGAATATGGAAATAATTCAAATGTTATGGGTCATACAGCAACTGACGTCTTATATGACATGCACTAACTATATATTTTGCTAATTTGTTAATTCGACAATCAATATATGGAGGGCAGTCAAAGATGAAATGGAGCTCAGTTTTGTTTTTGTTTTTTCCAACTGTTACAAAATATCATAGTCTTTTATGTAGAATTACGTTTGAATACATTCTAGTTTAAATAGGGCTAAGTATGCCCGCTCAAGTTTACTCAACGTAATTATCATTTTCTAAGACAGTTTTATATTATATATTCATAGTGTTAAAACTTTTTGTATCTTTGCAAATTGGTATGCATGATGAGTGGAGCATTTTCAACTGATTTTTAGTTTGTTCTCAGGTTGTACTGTTACACCACTATCCCAGGTAAGGGAAAGGTTTGCGCGACATCAAACTAGTTTAAATTACAAATACTGCTGTAATAGGGGATCGCCTTTGATTTATAAACTAGAATCAATATATATTAATTAATTTTAAAGATCATGGATATTTTTACAATTTCGTTTGTCCGTATTTTACCGATAAATGGATTCATTTTTTTTTCTTTCGCAGTTTAAATTAACATTATTAAGAAAAGTATAAAGTCAAAAGTTTGTTAAACCTTTAGTGGAATTTGTGAAGCTTTTTATGATAAATAGAGTATTTTGTTTTTATTTTCGTTTGACCTTATCAATAATTTTATTTTATAAACCATATACAAAACACGTGAAAAAAACCCCAACTAGAACATGCTGAAATAACATATACATGCTCAAACTGTATGTATACATGTGCTTAGCACATACTTACAACTTCTCGTCCAATCAAATTGCTTATATTTGCCTTCTAATTTTCATAGTACATACTTTTCCCGTGTACTAAGTAACTACACATGAATGACCACAAGGGTAAGATTTCATTGTATCATAATGAAGATATTTAAATCAAAAATTGCCGCTGGCTGTTTTGAAATAAAATGCTGTGTTCCAAATTAAATTAAATAGTTTGTAATTAGTTTTCACGTTGATTTTTTAATATCCTGCTATTAAAATCTTTGGATCTAAAAAATGTTTTTGATAATTGCTATTTCTTTCATTTAAATAAAGGGTAATACATATGGTTCTTTATACCTTGATTAGAGTACAACGATATCTTAAAATTATGATAATGTAATAATGTATCATCCATGCAATTACTTTGTACACAAAAAAGTGTGTACTATGAAACCTTGTGAAGGGAAATTAAAGCAACTTGGTGATAATTTTTTAAACTTTCTTAAGGAAGGTGATCTATTTCGTCATGAATTGATTGATTTATTGATTATCGGTTGCTTAATTTCCAGTGGCAAATATTTCATGCATGTTCAGGACGATGTCATGAATTGAAAAATTGTGATTATGTCTGAAGATAATGTGCCAATTATATATATAAACATATTCTGATAAATCTTTTAGTTTTTACCTTGAAATAATAAAAAAAAAAAAAAAAAAAACACACAAAACCTATAATCTCTGATCTATTGATAGTTGCTTTTTAATGCCTATCTGCTAGACTATATCTATGGGGACAAACTATCTATATGTTTCAAATTTATTATAGCTTTAGATTTTAGTGAAATTAAAAAATGTTTTCAAAACATGTAAAGCTTCCACTGCAATTTAATTATTGCCTGCTTTTGGTCAATTTATTTGGTCATCTTACCATGTAAGAAGAACATGTATAGTGAAACACCACTTTATATCAATATACATACTTACACCAGCAGCTACCATCTTTTCATTCTGGAGTCAAGGGCCTTTTGAAATCACATATTTTACAATGATACTAGTGAGTAGATTTACAAAACTTCGTTAATGAGCTCCGTTTTACAAACACCTGTGATACAAGTAGTCAGCCAAAATAAACTATCAATAGACCAATTAAAAGATTACTCGAGTTGTAAATATGTGCTAAATTGGATAGTCTATGAAAAGGTATATACTATGAAATTAAGAGCTCGGGGCAAGCCCCTTGCTCTAAATTTCATAGTATATACCTTTTTATAGACTAACCTAGACGTAATAAACTGTACCTGGTTGAATGATCATGAATTTCAATCGGTTACACAGGTGACAATCAATATTGAATGTGGCACGTGTCGATAAAAGATTAAATAAATAATTTGTAGTTTTTAAAGATGTAATTATAAAATGTTGAATTATTTATTTTAACATGTTTAAAATAGTCTACTCCTATATTTCATGTCCTTTGTGCCAATTATATCATATCATTTGGTCCCTTGTATTTGAGTCACATTTTATATATTTTGTCATCAGAATCTTTCGACAGTTTCGATCACAAAGATGAAACTTTAAAGCGTTTAAAAAAATGTTCACGAGTCAAACAGGTGCTTTCTTTACCATGTTCTACGCATGCAGGAGCGTATTCTTAAAAATTTAATAGACACTAAAACGTTAAATACGAAATCATTTAGTATATAATTAAACGAGAGACACAAAAATATTTCTTACTGAGCAACTCAATTTAAAAATTGATAATTTCCCGCCTTTTTGTTAAACACCAATCTGTAAATGAATCTGGATTCTTTCTAAATTTATTATCCCCTTGTCACTTCCTGATTTCATTTCGTTTAAAAATCGAAAGCAAACGTAATCTATTCTTAATAAATTTAAATATACTGTCATTTTACTGAATCGTTTCAAGTTTATAAACATGAATTCCAAATATCGATTTAATCGGGATAATGATTATGCAGTGATATAGTTGTTATAATTACACCTTATGTAAGAATCCTGGGTTTTGATTGGTTGATAGCCAGTGTATTTTTCACCAATTTACTTTTACCAAATGAATATCGTTCGTTTTTAAACAGCGCCGGGGTATATGCAAAAAGGATATGCCTTTTTTACCCTCTCTGCCGTGGTATTTGCCAAAAAAATACTCTATCCGACTAGACGCTTGTAATGTCACGATCATCAATGCGTTTTATGTCACTATCATCAATGCGTTTTGTACGTTAGCATTCGGTGTAATTAAACAGATATAGCATGTTCTTGAGGGGTATTTGCGAAAAATACCAGTCTTGAGAATGAATTTCCCTCGCCTTACGGCTCGCGAAATCTAACATTCTCTCGACTGGTATTTTTCGCAAATACCCCTCCTTAACATGATATATCTCTTCACAATTTCATTTAGAGAGCAACTTTTTAACTTCAAAGCTAGGGAAGGGGTCATGATTTTTTTGTCTGATTGAGATTTTTTTAAGTTTGTTAATGCTATCGATCAAATTATTTTTCAAAATTTATCACTATAAATTATGGGGAAAATATGGATTCAGAATCCCCATTTTTTTAGCTCACCTGACCTGAAAGGTCAAGTGAGCTTTTCTCATCACTTTGCGTCCGTCGTCCGTCGTCCTGCGTCCGTCGTCCGTCGTCCGTAAACTTTTACAAAAATCTTCTCCTCTGAAACTACTGGGCCAAATTTAACCAAACTTGGCCACAATCATCATTGGGGTATCTAGTTTTAAAAATGTGTGGCGTGACCCGGTCAACCAACCAAGATGGCCGCCACGGCTAAAAATAGAACATAGGGGTAAAATGCAGTTTTTAGCTTATAACTCAAAAACCAAAGCATTAAGAGCAAATCTGACATTGGGTAAAATTGTTCATCAGGTCAAGTTCTATCTGCCCTGAAATTTTCAGATGAATCGGACAACCCGTTATTGGGTTGCTGCCCCTGAATTGGTAATTTTAAGGAAATTTTGCTGTTTTTGGTTATTATCTTGAATATTATTATAGATAGAGATAAACTGTAAACAGCAATAATGTTCAGCAAAGTAAGATTTACAAATAAGTCAATATAACCGAAATGGTCAGTTGACCCCTTTAGGAGTAATTGCCCTTTATAGTCAATTTTTAACCATTTTTCGTAAATCTTAGTAATCTTTTACAAAAATCTTCTCCTCTGAAACAACTGGGCCAAATTAAACCAAACTTGGCCACAATCATCATTGGGGTATCTAGTTTAAAAAATGTGTGGCGTGAACCGGCCAACCAACCAAGATGGCCGCCACAGCTAAAAATAAAACATAGGGGTAAAATGCAGTTTTTGGCTTATAACTCAAAAACCAAAGCATTTAGAGCAAATCTGACATGAAGTAAAATTGTTTATCAGGTCAAGATCTATCTGCCCTGAAATTTTCAGATGAATCGAACAACCTGTTGTTGGGTTGCTGCCCCTGAATTGGTAATTTTAAGGAAATTTTGCTGTTTTTGGTTATTATCTTGAATATTATTATAGATAGAGATAAACTGTAAACAGCAATAATGTTCAGCAAAGTAAGATTAACAAATAAGTCAACATGACTGAAATGGTCAGTTGACCCCTTTAGGAGTTATTGCCCTTTATAGTCAATTTTTAACAATTTTTCGTAAATCTTAGTAATCTTTTACAAAAATCTTCTCCTCTGAAACTCCGTGGCCAAATTAAACCAAACTTGGCCACAATCATCATTTGGTTATCTAGTTTTAAAAATGTGTGGCGTGACCTGGTCAACCAACCAAGATGGCCGCCACGACTAAAAATAGAACATAGGGGTAAAATTCAGTTTTTGGCTTTTAACTCAAAAACCAAAGCATTTAAAGCAAATCTGACATGAAGTAAAATTGTTTATCAGGTCAAGATCTATCTGCCCTGAAATTTTCAGATGAATCGGACAACCAGTTATTGGGTTGCTGCCCCTGAATTGGTAATTTTAAGGAAATTTTGCTGTTTTTGGTTATTATCTTGAATATTATTATAGATAGAGATAAACTGTAAACAGTAATAATGTTCAGCAAAGTAAGATTTACAAATAAGTCAATATAACCGAAATGGTCAGTTGACCCCTTTAGGAGTAATTGCCCTTTATAGTCAATTTTTAACCATTTTTCGTAAATCTTAGTAATCTTTTACAAAAATCTTCTCCTCTGAAACAACTGGGCCAAATTAAACCAAACTTGGCCACAATCATCATTTGGTTATCTAGTTTTGAAAATGTGTGGCGTGACCTGGTCAACCAACCAAGATGGCCGCCACGGCTAAAAATAGAACATAGGGGTAAAATTCAGTTTTTGGCTTTTAACTCAAAAACCAAATCATTTAAAGCAAATCTGACATGAAGTAAAATTGTTTATCAGGTCAAGATCTATCTGCCCTGAAATTTTCAGATGAATCGGACAACCCGTTGTTGGGTTGCTGCCCCTGAATTGGTAATTTTAAGGTGATTTTGCTGTTTTTGGTTATTATCTTGAATATTATTATAGATAGAGATAAACTGTAAAAAACAATAAATGTCGGCAAAGTAATATCTACAAATAAGTCAACATGACCGAAATTGTCAGTTGACCCCTTTAGGAGTTATTGCCCTTTATAGTCAATTTTTAACCATTTTTTCGTAAATCTTAGTAATCTTTTACAAAAATCTTCTCCTCTGAAACTACTGGGCCAAGTTAATTATAGATAGAGATAATTGTAAGCAGGAAAAATGTTCAGTAAATTAAGATGTACAAACACATCACCATCACCAAAACACAATTTTGTCATGAATCCATCTGCAACCTTTGTTTAATATTCACATAGACCAAGGTGAGCGACACAGGCTCTTTAGAGCCTCTAGTTTCAACTCCTGGCCACAATATTTTTTTGCATTAAATTGGGGATCAGAATATATTTTTTAGGAAAAAAAAACAACCCGAACCCGTTACTTTTTAAGTTAAATAGTCGTTCCTTTATGTTGTGATTCCTGGTTTAACTTTAGTTGATTATGAATGTCCCCTGAAAATATCTAAGGTGATTTAAAATTGTGAACTAGATTTCCGGATCCTTATTCTTATCTTCATATTTAAGCATCACATCATGCAACAATGCCTACATTTGTAGCATTAATAAGGCCCTCAAAGATCCTTGAAGGACTTGGGCATATGTATAGCTAGAAATATACGTCCTTTGTCATTTACTGTTGCCCCAAATAATGTTGATTTCCATCTCGGTTAAAGTGACTTAAGCCCTCAAACTCCTAGCTGAAATCAAAGGTACTTGGGGACAGGACAATATTTTTTGGCCCTTCCCCTTTTTTCCAAAATCCGTTTATTTTTTCGTTTTCTATTAATTTCAATTATTTTAGCATTTTTCTGTATTATAAGAACATAAATATTCTACAAATAACTTGTATTTGCTATTTACTATTAATTTCAAGTTTACTATCCACAGTGGTCTCTATATATATATATCTGTAACTTAGATATGTCCTAAGACAGCTTTGTGAAACTAGGGCCTGGTTTTGCATGTCTGTATTTAAAGTACAATCATTTAAAGTCTTAGGTTAGCACATCCTAGCTGAGATAATCCTAAGATAGCTTCGATTTGCATGCTGAGACATCTCTTCAGTCGGTGCTAACTTTATCCTAATATCTGTCCTAAGAAATTATTAGGACCGATTCGATAAACAGGCCCTTGGTCTTTAATCATATTTTAACATAATTATAAGCGCGCAAATGTTTAATTTTGATAACTAATTACCATCCGATATTAAGAAAATTAGCATGGCATCCTGACCGAATATAATACTTCGTCTACTGTCGAGCAGTGAGCCAGGATCCCAGGCTATTAGAAATAAAATGAACAGTCAGACGCTACTTTGTACATTCATGAGATATAATTGTCTATATTTACCGTTTCCGTTTCAATTTATTTTTGTTTACAGCACAAAAATTAAATCATTTATATTTTTTTAATATTTGCTTTTTCCGACGGATATTGGTGAACTAATTAAAGTAAATAACTTAAACTGTAAAGACAATATATAGGTGTACGCTTAATGGCCTTTTGCTATCTACGCTTGTACTAGGCAGAGACATATAATGTCTCTGGACTAGGTATATGCGATGTGTGTATTATTCTCTGGCAATACTCGTGGAAGGCTTGTAACAAGGTATAAGGTAATTAACAAATCGGAAATTAGCCGGGCCTCTAGGGCACACGTGGCAGGTGTGACTGTCAATTGGAATGGACAATAAGATAGAAGGTCGAGTTTAATACACAAAGTTAAAATACATATTAAAGGAGGTGGCAAATACAAATAGATCGCCGTGGAATATTAAATCAAATTTAGGGTTAGGTCCGTTGTTTACCAAATAAATGATTTTGAACATGTATTTCATATACATGTAGGATGGATAAATTCGAAGTTATGAGAATGATAAATAATGTTTAAATTTATAAATCTAAAGAAGAAGATATTAAAACCAAAATGATTTTTCTATCTAATTAGTTTAAAAACGAAGAAATAATCTTGGGAACACCAATAATCAAGTTTTATAATAAGAGTTTGGCTGTTTACACGAGAGAAAAATAACATGATTTTAAAAAAACAATTTTAAGCACCATTATTAACGTGAACCTCTATACGTAAGACCTCATCTACAGGTAACATGCATTAAGCTATGTAACACCCGGAAATGTCAAGGTAAATCACTACCTATACAGACTGTACCATGTCAACGAAACTCCCGATTTGAAAGCATGACCATTCATGATTTAAGAGGGGTCTTAGGTGAGGGGACTTCTGACTAGATTTTTTTTCTCAACTAATATCACTTAACTTTTAAAAAAAAACAATTCATTACATCCATGAAATTCAAAGAATACTCCCTAATATCGGCTACAGTTCTTATTGGACAAACCGTATTGAATTTTTAAAATTTCAATGATTTAATACATAGTAAAAACACTGAAAATTCAAATCAATTTGATAGTCAATATGTTTCCTACAAAAATTATATATCTTCATTGACATTCGGTCTGAAAATAAAATGTGAATTTGGAATACAGAACATGCGGAATGGTTTAAATTCTTACTCAATTTTGATCACTAAAATAAATATTGAGTTTTTTAAAATTACATCCAGAAACTACTTTTATTTGTAAATTTACATTTTTATCTGTAACTGTCGATAGAAGTGTTTTTTTTTTAATTCCCCTTCGGAACAATGCTTTTTATTTTTAGAAAAGTTGAAATCATACATTGACTCTATGATTAAACTATTTTTTTGTTGTTAACCAGATATATATATTATATATATGTCTCTGAGTTAACATATAACAAGAATGTGTCCAAAGTACACGGAGTGTCATTTTTTATGTTCAGTGGACCGTGAAATTGGGGTCAAAACTTTAATTTGGCATATAATTAGAAAGATCATATCATAGGGAACATGTTTACTAAGTTTCAAGTTGATTGAACTTCAACTTCATCAAAAACTACCTTGACCAAACACTTTAAGCTGAAGCGGGACAGACGGACGAACGGACGGACGAACGAACGAACGAACGAACGGACGAACGAACGGAAGCACAGAACGGAAAACATTATGCCCCTCTACTATCGTAGGCGTAGAAAAATAGACTGGAAACATATTTATGGTGTGAACAATGCAAATGCGGCTATGCACATTTTCTAGGAAACTACTACTAACCACAGCGTACATGTACATTTTTTAAATGACTCCTTCCACTATTTCAACCAAGAATGACAATTATATATGAAATGCTATAGTTGGTGAGACTTTATTCTTATAAGATGTGTGTATTTATTATCTTTATATTTATAAACCAAATCATTTGTGTATTTACACTTACAATATTTGAGAAAATTTCGTATACCCGTTCCTATTATGTACAGAAATATGCAAAATGTATGCGATTTATATGATTATTTTCTCTTTTATTTTCAACATATATTTTAAATTGGGACTATCTATATAAGTTCCGTAACTTTCTATCTGTATAAACCAATGATCAACAAGTACATACATTTTTGTGAAATTATCAGCAATATAATTTCAAAAAAAAACAGAACAGATTTTAGTCACGAATAATATTCTAGTCTAACGTGTTGGTGTATGCGTTGTCGAAGATGCACATAGACCTAGGTGAGCAACACACTCTCTTTAAAACATATAGTGTTTAGTTTTACAAAATGTGGGTTATCAAATTCTGTTGAAGGATTTATTGTTGTTAGTTAATGTAAATGTTCGGTTGCAAATACTACATGCATATTGAGGACAAAGAAATATAGTAACTGGCAAAACTATTCAGGCATCTCCACCTAAAATAAATCTTCATGGAACGCTACCTATACTTCATAAAATAAAAACCCACTTATATACGATTTTCAAAGGTTTTTGTTTATGTAATTGTATAATGAGCCTGTGTTGCACATGTTTTTCAGTACTACTTTTTAACCAATTATACATGTACATTAAATTTGAAAAATGCTAGAATACTATTGCACATTGTATTCATAAGAAATTTTGTTAAAACATATTGAGATCATCATTACATGATTATAGAAACGACACAGTCTGTCTATCTGTCTGTCTGTCTGTCTGTCTGTCTGTCTGTCTGTCAATGAAATCTTTTTTGGATAGATCTGTTGGACGCATATTTCCGACTTGCCCTTACTTTCAATAAAGAACTGGTGTTATTCTTAGCCTTAACACCATGTGTTGGTTGAATTTGCCTCTGATTTTTTTTCACAGATTAAGTTTTGGTTTAGATGGTGTCACAGTCTTGTCTCAGTATAACAACAGGGTTGAGTACAGGTGCCCTGATGGTTCCTCTACGCAGAGAGAAAATCCCGCAAATGGAAGCGGGCCTCTATTGGTTACTAAACAATAATGTATACTAGTTCAGCGAAATGGTTGCTACACTAAACACCAAAACATGCTTTTGAAATTAAATCAGAAAAAAAACCGCACGAGATTAACAAAGGATAAAGATTTCTGCTTTGGTACAGGCGACAAAATGTAATTTATGACTTTTGATATCTCAACCTGCCCCTATACCTTGCTCAAATGAGGAATAAACACCCACACTGCATAAAACAGGGGAAAAGAAGTCAAGAGTCCGATGTTAGATTAGGTAACAGAAGAAACTACGCAAATGGCAATAATAAACATAAAATAACAAAGGACCAGTAGCAGTAACTGACATGCAAGACCCCGACATGAAGTACAATAATCGGGAATATGTGTCATTGGTAGTAAAATTTACATTTCTTGAACAATGAAATCTGGGGATATTTGGTCAAATAAAATAATACCTTTACTTAGTACCAGAACATATAAAAATTATTCTCTTTTCTTTGGTTTTGTTCTCCCATAGGATATTTCTTTCTCCCATAGGATATTTATTTCTCCCATAGGATCTGTTTCTCCCTTATGATTTGCTTTAATCTCCCATAGGATTTTTATTCTCCCATAGAATTTTTTTTCTCCTTAGGATTTATTTTTAACCCTTAGGATTTTTTTTTATCCCACAGGATATTTTTTCTGTAATAAAATCCCTTAGGATTTTTATTAATCCTATCGGATATTTTTCATCCCACAGGATATATCTATTAGACAAATATCCTATAGGAAAAAAAAATATCCTGTAGGAAATGCTTTTATTTCTCCTAAGGGATTTATTTAGTCCTAAGGGAGAAAATATATCCTGTAGGATATTTTTATTCTCCTAAGGGATTATAAATCCCATAGGATTTAAATATCCTGTAGGATATCAAAAATATTCTATGGGATTATGACTTTATCCTATAGGATTTCTCAAAATCCTGTAGGATTTTAACAAATCCTATGGGAGAAAAAAAAAACCTACAGGATTTAAATATCCTGTAGGATTTTAACAAATCCTATGGGAGAAAAAAATATCCTACTGGATTTTGTCACTGTTTTCACTCCAGTTGCCGAACCAGGCGAGCCACACGAAATTTTTTTTTGTATTGTTTTACCTATCCCCAGAGGTACATTATTGGCAAATTTGATGATTCTACCTTTTAAAAAAAAAGTGTGGTTCCAATTTGCACTCATGAGAAGTGCAAATTAAACCAAGAACATGTTAACTGATCTTTAATTTGAAAATGTACTTCTAGTGGGTTTTTAAACGCATTGTAATGACAATTCATAGATGCTGTACGAATAGAAAACTTAAGGTAAACGAAACAAATACAAGTTTATAAAAACTCTAATATTTGATTATGTTAAAACCTAAAAGAACACTTTAAGTTAAGTATATATAATTATATTACTTGAAAAAGAACCACTTAAGCTGTACAATATTATAGTTATGCGTAACAAAAAGAAATAATTTTATATAAACGTTTGTTTTGAACTTAATATATATATCATAGTAAAGATTTATTTAATGTATGTTAGCAGGAAGTTGGGATAAAGTCGTCAATTATCAGATAAGTATACATTACTTCCAAGAAGATCAAAATGGTCCTCACAAATATATTGTATAACGATAACGAGATTTAGTATGGTTGCGTATGAGACAACTATGTGCAAAGACAAAAAAGAATGTAAACAAGTACAGACCATCGCCGTTGTTTAAACATGAACAAAACTAATGCAGTATATTTACTTTTGTATTTATGTATGTATTTGCAGATATAACAGAGGGATTGGAGGAAACACCTGTTGAGTCGTCTATCCAATTTGATATCATTGGTAATATATAACACATTAATTCTTTCATACCACTAATTAAATTTGAATAAATACTGAACGTATGAATGTTGTTTCATATAGTTCATGTTTTACTGCAGAATAGGGTAGCTTGACGATTGGTTGATTTGGCACTATCATGTTGGATATTCATATATCTAGTGGTCTCTATGATACATATATATATATTGATGCTCATAAATGGTGCACACTTATCACAAGTTATGGACGAATCGTCGATATAGATGCTGCATTAAAGATAGGGGACACGTGTGAACTTAGACATACAGACCAAACATGGAATAAATTCTAACCATGATTTCGCTACCTGCCTTTCAGAATTGAAGAAAACAGTTAAAACATTGACTTCAGCCTAGAAATCATTTCGAAAAACCTAACAATGAATCAAATTACGTTGGTTAATGATTTTGATCTTACTGCAAAAAAAATCATTTGCATGTCGGTTTCACAGGATCTTGTTAATTTGTGAAACTGAAATGCAGTAAGATCAGTATCATTAACCAACGTAATTTGGTAAAGGTGGACCAAAACACAAGACGTTAAGACAAATCAAAGTTGCTACTATTGATAACTTGATAACATAAACGGTTCTTATACATCATTGGCTTGCAAATATTTGGTTTGACCGTTCCTGATAAAGGTCAATCCAGAAAATCGCTTCGCACGCATACAATGTATAAAGTGTTATCTTTACTACATGTACCATGCTTATATTATATTTTGTTATAAAAAAATCGACTTAATTTTTGTAAGTATAAGATACAATTGAGATTTGAGTTGTTCTGCGTTTTAAGTAACTATAATATAGTTCTGGAAGAAATTTCAATAAGAGTTGAGATCCTTTCATCTTAAGGTTCAAAGGTTTGTTTTTCATTCCTTTCAGGAATAGCTGCTGGTGTTAGCGGAGGCATATTACTTACAATCACATCGGTCTTCTTGATATATCGTTTAAGAAGGTAAACTACTTTTCGTATATACATTTTAGTTTCAAATATTCACTGTAATATTAATATGAATCTAATTATAACAGATGTATTTCAAATGTCACTGCATGAATCCCAAAATAATCATTTTGTTTTCATTATTGCATGCTTGTTATGCTTCCATCTGGGTTCAATCTTATTTGATGTGTAAGTGTTGTGTTTCGTTGAAAGCCTAAAGATATAGTTTAAGATGCTTGAATCAATTAACTCTCGTTGTGTTATCTTGGAGAAATATCAGTAGACACTTTAAAATAATGTTGATGTGGAAAACATATTCAGTGTATATGAGACAAATTTTAAGATTGAAATTGGAACTATATATTCATCAATTGAAAAAAAAATTTTGATAGTTGATATATAAGGCAAAGTTGCCTATCAACTTTTTTAAGGGAGTTATGACACTGGAAAATGAAAAAAAATATGGAAAGTAGAATTATAAGTTGTCTCACGTCTACATTTCCTGTCGAAAGATTGTTTAAATTATATCAAAGTTCAACAAGAACAATATCTTTTGACACCTGAACGATCCTTGTACGTGAAAACAAATTACATTATGTAATAGCCTTTGCGTAGCTTAACATGTTGATGATGCGAGGGACATTGTATCACTGTTACTAAATTTAAAATAATTTCAACTATTAAAGTCATATAAATAATTTTAAGAAAAGCGTAAGCTTTAAGAAATGATAAGAAATACCGCGTTTGATTTTAATGTGTCCTCAAATAAAAGAAGAAAAGCAATTCAACACACTTTTTTACCATAAATTCAAAATTATATTTAAAGATTGTCCCCCTTCGGTTCAGTGAAATCTTTTTATTCATTTTTACACTAAACACTAAACACTGGTCACTAGGCGATATAACATGGAAATAATTTCCAGCCCAGATATAAGCACTATTGTGTTGACATGAATTATCATTAGTAATGTCATATTTATAAATTAACTGTTTTCATAACTTTGAATTATTCAAAATACTGAAAATTTTCTACCCCAGAAATAGATTACCTTAGCTGTATTTGACAAAACCTGAAAAAAAATTCGAGCGTCTCTAATGATTCTTTTGTAGACGAAACGCGCATCTGGTTTACAAAATGTTAAACCTGGTTTATTTGATGAGTTTTATAGAGCTTGCACTGAATGTGATCGTAGAGGAGACACACGTAATTCCTTGTTTAGTGAATTCTTATGACTCAATTGGGGTAAACTGTTTGAGAAAAAAATTAAAAGTAAGACTGTAATTCATGGAAATATCTGCTTTTCGGTTTTGCTGGTTTTTATTTTTGTTAATCTTTGCAAACGTTGCCTTCACATATTTTAGTTGCGAGCACTCACGATGATGGGTAATCTCGAAATGCGCAATTAAAACACTTAATTGATTACGGAGAATGTGTGTCACACATGTTGACGTTCCTTTTTAGTTTGAGGATAAGTATTTAGAATTAGAACATCATCAATATATCATCAAGTGAAAATAAAAAAAAAAGAAATGTATGAGACATTGTATGAATTTTGGTTTATGTTATTAAGATGGAAAGCAATATCTATGTCGTTCGTATGTTTATTTTTCGAAAATAGGTCATCAAGTTCGCAGTTTTTTAATTGCCCTATGTCAGAAACTCTGTTTATGAATTTAATCGTGATTGAAAAATATTTACCCCAATTCAATTATCCACTTAAACATGTTAAAAACCAAAAACATTAACAAAATATATTCAGACAGGAGCTGATCATGTACTGTATCTTGGACAGCGACGTGAACAGTTGGGTAGGTTACTGATATAATTTAATGGATTTGCAACAACCTTCAATACGGATTTACCTATCGTTTATACAGTCAAGTGTTTTTTATTTTAGGTCTAATGGCTGTGATTGTGTGACGAAAAACATAACGTCCCTAATGAGAAAAGGACAAGAAAGTAGAATTAAAGAGACTGGCGTCTATGAATGTTCAAATATTCCTTCGAGATTATCTGACCACGCTTACGACTCGTTTGAATGTGCAAATTATTACAACATGACAAATGTCCCTAATTCCTCTACAAGTGGACATCATGAAAATGACAGAGATCTGTACATTAATCAGTAAGAAGTAGAACCAGCGTTTCGTGTAACCTTTACAAATAATTGGTGATTCTTTTAGATACTTATTACATGGAATTTGTAACATGAACTTTCTAATTAAATACACTTTTAAAGTTCAAACTGCAGTATGAAACGGAAACATGCGACTCAATATAAAGACAACGATACAATACAAAAAGCGTTTCCGATTTAAGGGATGTAATGAATTTACTTTCAATTATTATTCAATGATTGTTATAATTCACAATTGTATCAGTCTACATTTTTACCGAATCTCCTCATACATGTTTTCACCGATTTTTATGCATTGTTCATGTTTTGGTCAACGTTATTTCAAGATATTTTGACAGTTTCATTGTAAATGAGTTCACGTAAACAAAAGACTCGGTAATTATTGGTTTTAATTGGATTACTTCTTGATCATATTTTTATAGAATCATACATGTTTATACATTAGTCGATAGAAGTTACATAGCTTCAGATGACCATCCTGCTGCTTCATGTATCGATAACTTGTTACTCAAGGTTAATTCAATTTGTTAAAGAAAATCCCTGCATTATAATTACCATCTTTTTATCGAGGTTGTCACATGTCAGATATCCTTATCACCCCTATAATAGTTACTCACAATTACATGATTTTTTGTATTTTCTTTTTTCTTTTATACTAAAATACATTTTCATATTCCAAGTGCTGGAAATTGAATATTACACTTAATGATTTTGCATTGAAAGTTTTTCTTGGTGTGCATATTGTAGTACATAAGTCCTTATGTGTCTTTTCCTTTAATGAGTTTTGAACTTTAAAGTATCGAAATAGGTATATGACTATTAATAGTTAATGTAGACTAGTTTACGATGCATTTATTTAGATTACCTATTTGAACAGGATTACATTGTAAAGTACAGGATTATAATTAACAAAAATATAATACATTTGTGGTCGTAATTTGTTTAGTTTTGTACGTAAGCTTTATAATAATTAACATATATAGTTTACCATGTTTATTAAGCGAGTTGTATTTTATTTGTATGTTTATTCTAATGATATCAAGCTGAATAGTATTTAGCATTCAGTGTGCTTCCTTTCGTCCACTTCATCCATTCGTATAAGAAACATGGCTATGTGATGCAAGCATGAAATAATATATCTACGACTGCGACATGCCTAGTATAAAGGCAGGAATGACTGCCTGTTTCCGACAATTCGTACATCAATTCGGAATATATCAACCAAGAGAAAAAAAAAAAAACAAAAGCGAAGCCGGTGCGTCGTCAATAAAACCATTTCCTTCTATACATGCATCGCCAGCCATGACTCGGTCAAAACATCTCGATTGGAACATGCTATGTGGTATTTTAAACGTGCTATATTAAAATTTCAAAAGTGCCATGTAAGACTCCAAACGGATTGGTCTTTGGTCATACTTCTGATTTGTTGGTCTTATCTCCAGATAAATGATTATCACAAATAACCCGACATCCCATCACCACGACCATTTTACAGGCGCCAAGGGAATGACGCCCGTTTTTCCTATACGTTATTTTTGTTGTGATTAATTTTGTTGTTGTTGTAAACATTACTTAATGTTCTAAAATGACGTGCTTCTTTCGCTTTGTAGACAAAGCCATGCTCGAAATCCAATACAATTTGTTAGCATATGCGTATATTGACTACTGCATAAAAATGATTTTTATCAAATTGGCATGCATTTAATATATTTCATTAACTTAAAACACTTTCAAACTCTTAAATGATGCCCATGTTGTTACTAATAAATATACAATGACTACAATGTGTTCTCATTCGCAATTGACATAATTGACCTAAATACGGCAACGTTGATGTTGGCTGTTCAAAACCCCTCCCTCTACAAAAAAAAACATTGCATGTCGTCATCTTGTTTACAAACAAAATGGATTACGCACGGATAATACCGTTGAAAATTGGGCTAAAAGTATATCACAGAGGACAACTATATAAGATTATAGACCACCACAGACAAGAACATTCTGTAGTTCAATATGTGATTCAATCTTTGTCATCTGGACGGACCAAGAGGGTATTTAAGCATGAAATTTGTGATGCCTCTGACACTTCTTCAATGTTTAATCGCCTTACAGAAGAAACCATATTTCAGTTTGAGCATGATAGTTCACAATCAGATGATGAACTATTATCAATAACTTTCACTAAAGATGTACCAGTGACAGTGTTAGAACCAGAAGCAGTGACAGTGTTAGAACCAGAATCAGTGACAGTGTTAGAACCAGAACCACCCATTAAGAAACCAAGGTTCAAAGAAATGCCAAACAGAGAGCACATAGATATGTTGGCTCAAGCCAGAGTGGAAAAGACTACTAAGCAACACACTGATTGGGAGTGCGCCTTTCCAGATGTAAATAAAATTTACATACACAACAATATACTACATAAACGATTTTTAAAATAACAAACATGTAAATTAACAAGTGACATGTGGACACAAACCAGAATAAAACCATGATAAATACAAATACGGGATACTTACATTATGTATATCACTCAAATTCAACTCATTCATTTAAATGCTGTAAAAAGGAAAGTGAAGTACAGGTAATTAAGACTGCAGTACTGAAATGGCAAAACTGCTGCATATATAATAAAATGGTTTGTCCCTAGCAGGGAATTGAAACCCATTCTCCTATTAAAAATTGCAATATACCACCAAGGTTTCCAATCCATTTACAAATGCAACAAGATCGTCACTCAGTTTAAATTTTCATCGTCACGAGAAAAAAAAAAAAATTTAATGAAATGACAATGTATGCATGTTGTGCGTATACTACAACTAAACTATTCAGAAAGCTCAAAATTTTGATCAACATTGTGATTTTCAGACAATGAGCTAATGACGTAAAAATATGTTTATCTTAAACCTCTGCCGACACCATAAATGACATGAATTAAATTCCATGGAAACATATCATGCATGTTGTTGACCTCATAAGTGAGGTTTTACACATCTATAATAGCTGCCAGTGTGTTTAAGGGTAGGACAAAACTGCCACTTTATTCACATTAATAAGACCATTATGTTTTAATTTGTAAGCTTACATATTTCCGACCTGAAAATGTTTGTTTATAAGTATTTTAGTATTTAAGTTGACAAAGTTTGAAAGTTATTTGTACATGTATCAACCTATTATTGAGTAAAAAATAATTTTGAAGAGACCATTTAAACTGCAAAATATTATGTTACCAATACATGCAATACACGGTTAAAAAGTTAAAGAATGATAATTTTTTTAAATTTGAGATGAGACCTGTGGGTCGCCAAGAATAAAAATAAGCATGAAATTTCTATTTTTTTTTTTGAAAGTTTTGAAAAATCTGGTCGACAAATCTGTAAACCGATAAAATAAAGAAGAATGGCCTGAAAACCACATATTCATTTCCGAATCTGCAGATTACAAATTTAAAGTGAATATTTACATAGACCTAGTAAAATAAGTTTTAAAATTATAATTTCAGGATGGTTGACAGAAAACAGATATAATAATAAATTTGTGGAAATTAATGACATATCATGCTATTTCTATCCAAGCCTGCAAACAAAGAAAAGGACAGATTTTTCGAAATCTGTGTAATTGGCATACAAGCAGCAATATCGCGTCATCTTACCAGTCAACCATTTAATCGCAATGCTAATTTGATAAACGATAACTCCTTCATAACGTCTAATCATGTAATAACCGGAATAACTAAAACCCTAAAGCGTGTTGGCAAAGATGTTACGGTGCACAAAAAACCTGTAGCAGAGGGCGACGTACAGCAGTTGTATTCAAGTGCGGTTTTTAACACGGATACACCAGTTACACTACAAAATAAAATTTTCTGGGACTTGATGTTAAATTTTAATAGACGAGAACAGGAGGAGCAAAATAGCTTGAAAAAGTCATATTTCGGTACATTCACAGATGACAAGGGTCACACTTACTACAAAATGACCTCTCCGAGCACAATAAAACACACCACGAAGTTGATTCTCATGAAAACAGACAAGAGGTGAGTATGTATGAAAAATCAGAAGATATAAACTGTCCAGTTGCAAGTTTAGATTTCTATTTATCTAAATTGGGTTCTAAATGTAATGCATTGTTTCATCAGCCATTGCTTTATCCAAAACCAAATTGCTGGTATACTAATCAAGCAATGGGGAAAAAATAATTGAGTCAATTGATGCAAAGGATTTCAAATGAAGCTTGCCTTTCCTACAGATACACCAACCATTGTATAAAAGGTACTGGGCTAAACCGTGCCGGAGTCGATGATTTAACTATCATGTCAGTAACGGGTCATAGAAACATTAAATCGTTAGAAAGTTACGTTGCAAGGCCATCAGATGCACAAAGGCGTGTCCTTTCATCAACTTTACAGGGTGTAGCTACCGCGAGTGATGGCAATTGCAATGAATCCATGTCAAAGGGCCCTGCCAAGTCGCGAACGTAAGTACCTCTTTGTCAAGGAATCCTCTATCAGATATGAACATATTCACCAATGCTACAATTTCCGGCGGCACATTTACGATCAATTCAGTAAATAAAGACTTACCTGATTCCCCTTGTGCGTCTGCCACCATTGGCAACTGACTTGAAAATGTGTGTTACAGAAATTGACCTCCAAAGTTGAAGACGTTAAATTATAACTTTTGAAGTCTTTTCTGTTATATTTTGACACGAATATTGTTATAGTTAATGAATTCGTTAATTTCTGTTTCAATTTGAATTTTAGAAATACAATTTTGCACAGTTAAAAAGTGGTTCAAACTATTTAGATAAAAACTGTCAGGGAGGTTCATGGAAGAGCGTACACAAACGCTGTACACCTATACACATCGAACATAGAAATTACCGTAAATGTCCTAATCAGAATCGAAATAATTGATGCACGCTAGACTTTATTGTAGTTTTAACATGAGTATGCATTCTATTCGTGATTTTTTTTGGACGAGCGATAGCTTCACTTTTGTAATGTGTTCTTGCTCGTGTACATACGATTTTACAATGACAATAGGTTTTATATGTTGTCCCATAATTTTATCTACCACAAGGAATGAAAGATAAAAAATTTGAATATCACTACCGAGAAGCTTTAATTTTGTCCAGGCCATTACTGATGACGGAAGTAGATGTCATGACTTTAAATGCCATAAATGAAGTCTGATAATTTGAAAAGTTTTCCCGAATAAATTTTATTTCGACCCTGCTAACAATTTCCGATCTAACCGGGCTTCGCGATTCAAGCATTGCATATGGAGTCCTTCCACATAAACTCCTGTTTGATCTTTGGTTCGAATGTTTCAATCCCTAAAAGTTTTCCTGCACGTTCAAATAACAAGCTTTAACGTTTACGTTAACAACAAGTTCATGTATAAACTTTCATTCACTTGTTTTTCAGGAGACTTTCCCAACGTTTATACATCCTTCCATAAATCACTTAGTAAAGTCAAGTAATACGAAACCATGTTCATCAAAAGCAATATTATCACAAAATTAAAAAAAAAAAATGTTATCCAGTTTTTTGTTTTTGTAATTTTGCCTTAAAGGCAGATGTTTGACAGAAAATAAAAACAAAAAAAATTAACTTTCATGCGTTCTAAACTCTTTGAACTAACCTGTATCATGTTAAAAGCAGAATGTTTGAAAGCCACGGTTGTATAACAATCGAAACAGTTGACGAGCTATATAACCAAAAATTACCTAAAATAATAGCCAAGTATATTATAATGCCATGCGTACTTAGTGCTTTTCTGGACTCATTAGGAATTAGGAATGCTCAAAGCTAAATATTTGAAAGCCAAGGATGTATAAAAACAGAAACAGTTGACGAGCTATATAATGAAAATAGACCATATGTACCTTCGTTTTTTGTGCTCTTTTTGTGGATGGTTCTCTTTTAACAAAAACACAACTTCTCAGTTCTCTAGTTATGTAAAATTATTTCGCTTTTTCCTGAATCGAAAAGATTCAAAACTCAAATTTAAAACAGATAGATCTTTTATAAATAAGACAAATGTAGCTTGTGCTCCATAAAAGTAGATTTTGAATAGATTATACAAGGAACAACTAATTCTATAGACATACAAATTAAAGATAGATTTAAAATATTTATACAAAAAAGATAATTCTTATAATGTGCTTACAGAAAATAAAAAAAATAATAATAAAGACTCGTTTCTTGCTACAAAACAAAATAGGTAAATTTCCTACACATTCATTTATAACAATTAATTGTATGTGAGTATTGAGAGATATAAAATTAGAGTTAATAAAAACGTACTCGATATCAACATACAATTCAATAGAATATATGGCTGTATAATCACTGCTGATATTCCATTGTCCTAACTTCGATTATTAACTTATTGTGTAATTCTGTGGACTATTCATTTCACAGAAAAGTAGTAGCGTTTGAAATGTTTGACACTGCTGTCTATTTTTGTCGTATTTAGGTTCATTTTCAACTGTTTCATTGGTTAAAATGATTGATAGCCGGATTTTCGAAAAAAAAATATTATCAATCTAAAGAAAACATATTTTTAATGGGATAAAATTGAGAATGGAAATGGGGAATATGTCAAAGAGACAACAACCTGACCAAAAAGCACACAACAGCCGAAGGCCACCAATGGGTCTTCAACGCAGCGAGAAAATCCCGCACCCGGAGGTGGTCCCCAGCTGGCCCCTAAAATATATTGTGTACTAGTTCAGTGAAAATGGACGTCACCCTAAACTCCAAAACATATAAATGAACTAAAATTTAAAACTATACAAGACTAACAAAGGCCAGAGGCTCCTGACTTGGGACAGGCGCAAACATGCGGCGGGGTTAAACATGTTTTGTGAGATCTCAACCCTCCCCTATACATCTAGCGAATGTAGAATAAAGAAACACATAGCAATACGCACAGTAAAACTCAGTTTAAAAGAAATCCGAGTCCGATGTCAGAAAAGGTAACAAAAGAAACTAAGCAAAATAACAATGATACATAAATGAATAAAGGACTACTAGCAGTTACTGACATGCCAGCTCCAGACCTCAATTAAACTGATTGAAAGATTATAACTTCATAATATGAAAATCAAGTACAATCCCTCCCGTTAGGGGTTTAGTATCATACTATCATAAAATATATGAGAAGAACATAACCCGTATCATGCCAACAACTGGTTTTAGAATAAATGTGTTTATTTTCGATCCAAAGACCCTATGAGTGAATCAATATTAATACCAAAATATGCAATCCTTAATGACTTGACAACAGTATCGTAACTATATCCTTTCCAAATAAGTCTGTTTAAAGGTTTGGTTAGCTTTTGAGGTGAATGCCGACATTTTTGTTCTTTGTAAAGAATATTACCATAAAATATTGGATGTGAAATACCTGAACGTATAAGATGTCTGCATGTTGATTTATATTTACGAATGATGTTCTTGTACCGATGAAAAAATTTAGTAAATGTTTTGACTAGTTTGTGATATCGAAAACCCTGGTGTAATAATTTTTCAGTAATACAGATATTTCTTTCGTTGAAATCAAATACGTTTTTACATACTCGAGCGACTCGAACAAGTTGAGATATATAAACACCATAAGATGGCGACAAGGGAACGTCACCATCTAAAAATGAATAATTAACAATAGGAAATGAAAAATCATCTCTTTTATCATAAAATTTGGTATTAAGCTTCCCGTTAAAGATAAGTATATCAAGATCTAGGAAAGGGAAGTGTTTATTGTTAGTATTAGCTTTATTTAAAGTTAGTTCGGCAGGATAACTCTCTTTCGTGTACATACTGAAGTCGTCATTTTTGAGAGCCAATATATCATTTGAATATCTAAAAGTGTTATTAAATTTTTGAATCAGATGTTGTTTCGATGGGTCTTTGCCGATTTTAGTCATAAATTGTAACTCATAACAATACATAAAAACAGATCCGCAATAAGTGGTGCACAGTTAGTCCCCATGGGAATTCCGATAACCTGACGATATACGGAATCTCCATAGCGAACAAAAATGTTATCTAGTAAAAATTCAAGGGCAGTTATAGTATCAAAGCAGGTCAAATTGACATAGTTTTTGTTTGTTGTTACTAAAAATGACCTAAAAGATTTTGAACATATATATTCGCATTCCGACTTTTTAAATGCCCATTTAATCAGGTGTGTGAATTTTTTCTTAATAAGATTATGACGCAACGTGGTATATAGGGTAGAAAAATCAAAACTTTGAACAGATTCGAAATCACCAATATAAGCATGCAATTTATCAAGTACTTCCAACGAATTTTTGACACTCCAAAAGTAATTAATTCCACTATTTTCAAAGGCCTTATTTGAACAATTTATTACCAGGTTTTTGACCAGTTTTGACTGTACCAAGTGTACTAGTAAGTAGAATAGATAGTTAAGTAGTGGAACAATGGCTTGAAGACGAAATAAATCTATATTTGTAAGGAGTTTTGTTTAGCTTCAGAAGCCAGTACATAGTTGGAACTTTCATTGTATTTGGTTCTGCTTGTAAAGAGGTAGCTAAAAGTTTATGTTTGTTACAGATGTCATTTTCCGAAAATGGAGTCAGTTGGAATGTTGGTGAATTCGTGATTTCCTTTTGTAGAACATCAATGTAAAATTTACGTCAAACAATAATGATATTGTTAGCAGCCTTATCAGCCGGGACAAAAATATATTCCTTGGCGATTTCTTTTAGCTTATGTTTGATACGAGAAATTGGGCTATTATGGTTGTTGGTAAAATGATCTTTAAAATGTTGAATATGTATATCAATTATGTTCATTACCGAATTAAAAAAAGAATCTCATGATTTCTTGTCAGCTTTTTCTCGTTTTATCCATTTAGAGCAGTAAGTACGGAGTGAGTCGTGGATGATGTTACGACACTCATTCCAATTAATAATTGACGGGAGACGATATTTAGGTCCTTTACTGAGGAATGATTTCAACTCTCGGTCACAAACGATGTTAAGGTCTCCTGTTATAACATGGGAACTGGGGCCATAAATGTATTCGGATTTACTGCAATTTCATGAGGTAGGTGTATTGTCACTGATATTAACATCTTTACACACTTCGCTGTAATTAAACACATATTTCCGGGTAGATTTTTTGTAAACATAACAAATAAGAGGGAGTTCAGTATTATCAAAATAGCCAGGAATTTGTTCTTTAACAGAATGATCATTAAAACTACCGGCAATATTTACAAAATCAAAATCTTTATTGACATATTTAAATTTAATAAAATGTTTTTGTGATCTTCAGGGCGATCAATTTTGGGAAACAATTTAGAATAACAATATGCAATTATAAATTGGACGATTTCATACTTAGGACTGCAATATGGAATTGTGTTGCATTCCTCCAAAATTTGATGTACTTTATTAACAGGAAAAGAACAGAGCTTGGTTAATAGATAGTGTCTACCGTTGTTTTTTGAAATAGAAATTAGGTCCGAAATATTTGTATTGTTATTACGAAATTTTCTATGATTGCGAGCGATTTATTCTACGCCAATGAGAACGGTTTTTACGTACTGTTTTAGAAACTATGTCCAAAATGTTAACATAATCTGTTCTAAATATGTTACCAATTCCCATGATATTGTCGTAAAGACCGAGAGAATAGACTGTCTGTAATGTTTTAATCCAATTTAATTTAATTATTTTTCGTGATCGTACAAATTTTGAATGACATTCCCTAGGCTGCTTATTAACTACTCTTAAAGGTTGAACTGTTAAATATTTAAAAGGATGATTGTGCTTCTCAAGGTGTTGATAAATGATAGTTTTGAATCTATGGGGTCTTTTAAAACGATAAAGGTGTTCGTGCGTGCGTTTAGATAAATATCGTCCAGTTTCACCTACGTACTGAATACCGCACCGGTTTGTTTCATGTGAGTAAATTTTTAATACTGTTAGTTTTTCAAGTGATATCAGTTTCAAAGTTTAGGGAAAATGTGCGACCATTAAACGTGGAACATACCGTATTGTTGGTGGAAAGACGGGGACATGTAAGTCATATTTTGGCATGACACTTATAGATATAGATAGGTAATCACGATTTATGTTATTAAAAATGTTAGCGATTGTAGTATTTTTAGATAATCGATTTTGAAGATTGAGACGTGTAGATACCCTTTGAACGAGTTTAGTATTAAGTATTTTTCCATTTCGAAGTTTCATGATTTGTTTTTTGTTATCTGTTTTACCAACTGAAAGGACCAAAGAATGGCGTCCAGAATATGAACCAGCACACAGGAATATAAAAAAGTAAAAATGATAAAACTGTTCGGCTAAAGACGTCAAACGATATCCGTCATTAAATACCCGACAAAATACGTTAACAACAAAACTTAAGGACAAAAAACAAAAGACAGGGTATATCAGGGTAGCGTCTGACATCTGACTTAATAGTAGAATAGGGCTGAATAGTGAAAACTGTGTTTTGAATAAATATTCCTAAAGTAATGAACATAGAGATGTTCTCGCTCGGAAACACACTCCATTAAATAGTATATTATAAGAGCATAAACCTGAAGCACGGGAGGCACTCTGTCTCCACACAGCACTGAAGACAAACTTTGTAAAAAATAAAATTGAGAATGGAGATTGGGAATATTTCAAAGAGACAACAACCCGACCAAAGAGCACACAACAGCCGAAGGCCATCAATGGGTCTTCAACGCAGCGAGAAAATCCCGCACACGGAGGTGGTCCTCAGCTGACCCCTGAATAAAATTGTGTACTAGTTCAGCGAAAATGGACGTCACCCTAAACTCCAAAACATATAAATGAACTAAAATTTTAAAAAATACAAGACTAACAAAGGCCAGAGGCTTCTGACTTGGGACAGGCGCAAAAATGCGGCGGGGTTCAACATGTTTTGTGAGATCTCAACCCTCCCCTATTTTTACGGGGATGTTGTTTACCGAGCCCGGAAATTTAGCCCGTGTCTTAGCAGAAATTTGATAAGCCAAAGAACGTTTCGTCCTGTATCTAAAAAAAATCATTGGAAGATAGAAAAACCTTGTTGATAAATATTCCGTATCAACATTACAAATAATACATGTTGGTCTTGAAGTACAGATTTTAGGTACTGACGTTGTTTATCATCTTAATTACGTGTTAAAGTCCCTTTTTTGTTCTTGTATATTGGTAACATTTACTGTTTATCCATTTTTTATTATGTATTATGACGTGGATCGGTACTTATACATCCCGCTATTGTGTTATTGTCCTATGGTCAATTTTGAGTTCTTGTCTTTCATTTTTGCTTATGTACTTTGTCTATTTGCCATTTTGTGTTTCTTTGTTTAAACAGTTTTTTTTTTATAGTGATTAAGATTATATAA
Organism: Mytilus californianus; assembly: GCF_021869535.1. NCBI lineage: Eukaryota > Metazoa > Mollusca > Bivalvia > Mytilida > Mytilidae > Mytilus > Mytilus californianus. Next base: position 55,061,438 of record NW_026262723.1, read on the forward strand.
CAATGCTGACTGCTGTACCCCAATTTTTGACGTTTTTACCTATTATGTCTGTTTGTTGTGCTCACACATTGTTGTCGATATAATGGAATTCTATGACTGACATACAAGTGAGAGGTTTCGCTAGCTATAAAACCAGGTTTAATCCACCATGTTCTTCATAAGGAAATGCCTGTACTAGGTCAGGAATATGACAGTTGTTTTCAATTCGTTAGATGTGTTTGGGCTTTTGATTTTGCTATTTTATAAAGGACTTTCCGTTCGGTACTTTTTGTTATTTTAATTTTTACTACAACCAAGTCGATGTCAAGTTTCTTCCTAGAAGAAACTTTACTGCTGGTGGTTTATTCCCTGAGGTCATCATTAATTTGGTAGATTAATGCATGATGAATAAAAGTAATACAAAGAACAAACCGGCTAGGACGTCGCCCGGGTTTCCAAGGTCCTAACACTGTAGCATTTGATTTGTGTGTTCCACGGAACATCCAACGGGATATCCCTAATTTGACCCATGTCCAGCCAGAAGGTTATTATTACTTTAAAAATTCAGATACTGTAAATATTTTCGACTGTTTAAAGACATCCGCTACTAGTGAATCAACTCCTATCATTTCTACTTGTAAACATAAAAAAGGAAAGAAGAGCACATGTAAGACATGTAATATGTAATCACTTTGGCAGATTTCACTAGTAACTTGACAGGGAAAACTTATAATACAAAATCTTTTGAGCCTCTGGACTGTTCCACGGACAATGTCGTATACGGAATTAAATGTTGGTGAAAACTCGACAAACTTTGGGTAAAAGGATGAATCAACACCGGTCTGATAATAAATATCCACAATTCAGGGTTCGTTATAACCATTTTAATCAACCGGACCATGATCCTTCTTTATCTTTGAAAGTACGCATCATCGATAAAATTTATTACCACACAATAGTCCTATACTAAGTACTCCTTTCCGAAAAGATAGAGAAAATTTCTGGATAAGGGAACTAGGTACTGCAATGCCATATGGTTGTAATGATAACATCAAAGGAGTAGGAAATTTGGCAAGTCCAGCCTGCAGGGATGTAAATGCAATGAGTTTATTTAGTACTACCTTAAGACCACAGCGAAATCATGGGCAAAACATTACCATCGGCCCAATGTTAAAAAAGTCCTCCAAATCTAGATCGACCTCTGGGAGCTTTGATGACCTTCTTTCACATCTTCATCATCCGCTAGGGTTACATTACATTAAAACTAATCTTTTTTCACTGCCTGTTAATTTTCTTATAAGGTCCGTAAAGATCATATGTGATATGACAAATTAGGGTTTGAAACTACCTCGAACGTATTTGTTATGTCATGCATTATGTTTTAGACGCGGGGCGCCTGAGAGTTTCCCATATTGTATAGACAGTTATTCATATATAAATTGCACGCGAAACAGTTTTCGAAGATCGATTCGGGTATACTAAATTAAATGTCTACATTATTAAAGCTGATAGACATGTTTTTCGATCAAATCGTACCTGAAGTATATTGTAAAACATATTTCTATGGTCGGGTTGTTGTCTCTTTGACACATTCCCCATTTCCATTCTCAATTTTATTCAAATGTTTCTCATGCGATACCTTAAAATGTATTTCACTACATACCATCAATAGAAAAATAATAGAAATTGTTAATTATAAATGTGAACAAAAATCTACAATACCTTTTATATCGTATTGTACGGGAGATTTCAAATGTTCTTCTGGTAAATCTGTAAACAATTATAAAAAAAATTACTACCATGAAATGATAAATAGGCATACAAAAAATTAAATTCATTGATGATTGTTATTTTTTTCTCTTATTGCAATTCAAGTGTTGTCTCTGCTATCTAAAGTAGGAGGCAATGGTAGTAGTGTACCAATATACTGAAAACCATATCACAACTTTCACCTTACAGACAATAGAAAAAAAACATTGTCTTTGATACATTAGTTAATTCAACGTAATTGTTTCGCCTTGACGGAGTCAAAAAGCGAGATATAGGTATGCTGTTCCCGGTGTCGGCGGCGACGGCGGCATCAACAATGTATTAGTTTGTGATTAAGTCTAGCTTAAGTGAACCACAAGTGGTAGGTCATGATATTTGGTATGCAGTTGTATTAGCATTTGCACATCTCATTTCGATGGAGATTATTTGGCCCTGCCCCCTCAATCATGGTCTATTGACTTTGAAACTTTTGTTTAGTTTAAATGTATTAGTTTGTGATTAGGTCAGTTTATGGGGAACCACTAGGGGTAGGTCAATGAAATTTGGTATGCAGTTGTATAAGCATTGGCATATCTCATTTCCATGGCGATTATTTGACTCCGCCCCCTTAGTCATGGTCTATTGACTTTGAAAAATTTAACTTAGTTTCCATGTATAAGTTTGTGATTAGGTCAGTTCTAGGGGAACCATTAGTGGTAGGCCAATGTTTATTGGTATTCAGTGGTATAAGCATTTGCACATCTCATTTCCATTGAGAATATTTTGCCCCGCTCCCTCAGTCATGGTATATTGACTTTGAAACGTTTGCTTAGTTTACATGTATTAGTTTGTGATTAGATCAGTTTAAGATGAACTGCTAATGTTAAGTCAATGATATTTGGTATGCAAATTTATTGGCATTTGCAAGTATCCTTTCATGGAGATGATATAGCCCCAACCCTTCATCATGGTTCATTGACTTTGAAACTTTTACATACATCGTAGTTTACAAGTTAATGTTTGTGTTTAGGTTTGTTTAAAGGGAACGACTTATAATAAGGCAATGGTATTTGGTATGCAGTTGTATTAGCATTGGCATATCTCATTTCCATGGAGATAGTTTAGCCATGTACCTTCAGTCATGGTTCATCGACGTTGAGTATTTGCATAACTTACATGTTAAAGTATTGCTATTTTAATTTCAACATTTTCATTATCAAAATTACAAAAAGGCGAGACATATCTCTGTGATAACAGTTTCTTTTACAAAATAAAACACATTCAATAAACATTACCTTTTTGTTTCATAATAATAGACCGCTTAAAATTAACCAATTGATATATAAAAAAAAATAACATTCCTTTCAATTCAAAATTAGAACAGAGAACAGCTGGGTCATTTTAAAGCAAAATTGAAACTTATGAGATGAAGAACAGCAATAAAAGCGCTATTCCGTTGGATACCCCATATCCTTTGTTTTTCTATTAAATCCAACCAAGTTTTCATATAAAGTCTAATGTGCCGTTTCAAAATATGAAATCGAGTATATTTGTTTTTATTTGTCATGGTCTATTCATGGCAAAAAAAGACCAAAAGAACGACAGTATGCAAAACACAACATAGTAAATGAAAGCCTACAATGAATTTATTTTTAAAAAATATTGTTGAGGGTTTGTTTCATGTGTCAATTACAAATTAGTATTACGCGAAAGAAAACTTATGTTAACTCTAGATTAGGGAACAATCATTAACGATTACCGCTCGTATCGAACAAGTCCTTATTCCTGAATCTACAACTTAAAATAAATTCTCACATTTAGTGCGCTTTGTGTCAAAACACTGTCTCTTCGATGAAAAAGCAATTGATTCGTGAAAGGAGGTTGCTAGATTTTCCAAACTGTTTTATAATTTTTATCTTTTTTGGCCGCCGTGAAGTTAAAGATTGAATTAAATTAATATTCATATCATTTTGATAACGCATTTTGTCGAGGAGTATATTCAACAAAACTGTTAAACATATTACCTGCCAATACCAATAAAAAAAAACATCAAATCTACACTGCAAATTTTGGTATAACTTATTTGTACTTTATTTTAGGAGATATACATATGGTCATTGTCAATTTTACCGATCGTAGTCGCGATATAATTGTGGTCGAAAACCAGATTGAAGATTTTTATAGTTTGTTCTTATGTTGTGCTGTTACGCCACTGTCGGAGGGTTGAGCGCTCACAAATATGTTTAACCCCACCACATTCTTTAGGTGCCTATCCCAAGTCAGGAGCCTGTAGTTCAGTTGTTGTCGTCTGTCATATTGTTTTTTCGTTAATCGTTTGTTATAAATTAAGCCGTTAGTTTTCTCAATTGAATTGTCTCATAATTTTCATGTCGGGGCCTTTTATAGCTGACTATACGGTATGGGGTTTTCTCATTGTTGAAGGCCGTACGATTGCCTATAATTGCTTACATCCACTTTATTTGAACTTCGATGGATAGTTGTCTCATTGGCAATCATACCTCATCTCCTTATTTTTATATATAACCAGACTAACAATTTGAGATTAAAAAACTCAGACTAATAACGTAATATATGAATGGCAGGGTTCATATTCCTATCATACCAGTTAATTATGCATCAAATGTTTTTGTCTGAAGTATAGATGTAATATTTGTTGCAAGAAATTACATATGTATTTATTAACACCACATCTCCCTGTATCGATTTTAGCATTAAGTTTTACAATGTGTTCGTAGTACTACATGTACTACGATTTAACATAGTTTCTATATTTATTACTGCATTATATTAATGATTGCTAAATTATTGAAAGAAACAAGACCTGTTAGCATTTCCAATTGTATGTATTATATTTCGGGCTGGTTTGTTTTAAATAAAACAAAACTATATATGATATTGCCAGTGTATTATCATTTATTTTTTATAAAGTAAAATTGCAACAACGTTCTTTATTAATCGAAAATCTCTATGTTTGACATATAAAAGTTCAAGAGAAACATTCTGAAAAAATATTGTATCAGAAGTGATAAGGAAAAGTATAAGTTATAAATAAAACGATCTAAGGACACATATTTAAAAAAAATACCAGCTGTATTATTCAGTGATCAGGTGATATGTAAAAATTGTACATGTATCAGCTAAATCAACAACTTAGATCAGTGAAGTGGAAGACATTTTTTTTTCAAGCATATTGTTTTTCTTAAATTGTTTAACATATCACAATGTTACTTTAATTATTCTTCCCTTAGTTTATTTATTTTGTATTTACATTGTATCATAGATCAAATTTATTTGTTCAGTGTATGTTCACTGGTGTAAATATGTCTTTTGATTGAGTTAAGCCATTTCAATTGATATTTTATAGTGTGTCTTTCTATGTTGTGATGTTACACTATTGTTTCAGATAAGGGTGAAGGTTTGGTACCATTAAAACGTTTAAACCCGCTGCATTTGTTTGCACCTGTCTTAAGTCAGGAATCCAATGTTCAGTAGTTGTCGTTTGTTGATATGGTTCATAAGTGTTTCTCGTTTCTCGTTTTTTATATAGATAAAACTGTTGGTTTTCCCGTTTGAATGTTTTTTTTATTATTTTTGGGGCCCTTTATAGCTTGCTGTTCGGTCTGAGCCAAGGCTCCGTGTATTATTTATTTATAACGTACTTTGACCTATAATTGTTTACTTTTATAAATTTTGACTTGGATGGAGAGTTGTCTCATTGGCACTCATACCACATCTTATATCTATAAAAATATTTAATAGAAACGTATATTGACTGAATGTTTTAGATTATCTAATCATCTATGGACTGACACGCTTTTATCTTAATACCTATAACCCTTTGCTTTTTGAATGATAGTTCTAGTCCGTTAACCATATCATAGTTCAAGTTGAAAATTATGAGGAAATTATTTATAAAAATAAGAACAAAGAAGATGTGGTATGATTGCCAATGAGGGAACTCTCCACAATAGACCAAATTACACAGAAATTAACAACTATAGGTCACCGTACGGTCTTCAACAATGAGTAAAACCCATGCCACATAGTCAGCTATAAAAGGCCCCGAGATGACAAATGTAAAACAATTCAAACGAGAAAACTAACGGCCTTATTTAAAATAATGAACGAAAAACAAATATGAAATACAACAACAAACGACAACCACTGAATTACAGGCTTCTGACTTGGGACAGGCACATACAGAGCCATGAATGTGCATATGTCTATAAAAATAATATATAGTTTGATTTTAATTTACTGATAACAAAATTAATATTAATACCAATAAAAACAATATTCAAAGATCTAATTAAAGTGTTGAATCGGTAACCTTTTCGAATAAGTTTATTTAAAGGATCGATAAGTTTACCCGGATCGTATTTAAAAAGTAAAATAACAAAAAATACCGAACTCCAAGGGAAATTCAAAACGGAAAGTCCTTTGTAAAATGGCAAAATCCAAAGCTCAAACACATCTAACGAATGACAAACAACTGTGATATTCCTGACTTGGTACAGGCATTTCCTTATGTAGAAAATGGTGGATTAAACCTGGTTTTATAGCTAGCGAAACCTCTCACTTGCATGACAGTCGCATAGAATTCCATTATATTGACAACAATGTGTGTGCAAAACAAACAAACCTAATAGTTAAAAACGTCAACAATTAGGGTACAGCAGTCAACAATGTAATATAATCTTAATCACTATAAAAACAAATAACTGTTCCAACAAAGAAACACAAAATGGCAAATAGCCAAAGTACATAAGCCAAAATGAAAGACAAGAACTCAAAATTGACCATAGCACAATAACACAATGGCGGAAAGTGTAAAGTGTATAATACAAAATGGATAAACAGTAAAGGTTAACAATATACAAAAACAAAAAAGGGAATTTTAACACGTAATTAAGATGATAAACAACGTCAGTACCTAGAATTTATACTTCAAGACCATCATATATTATTTGTGAAGTTGATACGGAATATTTATCAACAAGGTCTTGGTATCTTCCAATGACCTTTTTTAGAAACAGGACAAGACGTTCTTTTACATAACCTTGGCTCATCAACTTTCTGCTCAGACACCGGTGACGTTTTATAAAGTCTGAGTAGCAGCTGCAAGCTCTTGAATACCGAATGAGTTGGGAAATGTATATCCCATATGCAGGTGAAGTAGTTATATTGCTGATAAGGTGGGAAAATTAATAATTTCAAAATTAAAATCAAATCGGTGATTGACAAAATGAATGTGTTGATGAATCACAAATACTGTGGATTCATTTATTTTTGTGGGTATCAATTTTTGTGGATTGAGGAAAACTAGCATTTTCATGGTTATTTGATTTCATTGTTTTGCCAATCACAGCATACAAAGCCTATAGAAAATTTGTAATTCGTTGAACATTTGAATTCGTGATTCAACTGTTCCCACGAAACCCACGAAAATTGGTATCCAACGAATAATAATGAATCCACAGTATAGAAAGCCACCTTTTTTGAACCTACACACGTATTGTAATACGAAACAAGTCAGTGTCTATTGATTCAATATATCAGTTCTTAAATCACCCTGTGTACTGGGAGCTCTGTTTATACATTAACCCAATATTTGCAAACATTGATTCCCTTAAAAAACCCTTTAATGATTGAGAAGAGTATTTGTTTTACTTTGGACAGGCACGCGAACAGTTGACGAAATTACTGATTCAATACAATGGATTTATAACAACCTTCCATATGAATTTGCCTACCATTATTACATTTTTATCCTTGCAGGTCTAAAGGCTGTGATTGTCTGACGAAAACTATAACATCCCTCAAATCAAAAGGACAGCAAAGTAGAATTAAAGAGACTGTTGTCTACGAATCTTCAAATATTTCTTCGACATTATCTGACCATGCTTACGACTCGCTTGAATCTGCAAAATATTACAACATGACTAATGTTCCTAATTTCTCTACAAGTAGACATCACAAATTTGACGCAGCTCTGTATAGTAATCAGTAAGAGGTTGATCTAGCGTCTTGATTCACCTGTACAAAAATTGTTTTTTTTTAAATTAATGATTACCTGGATTGTGTTGCAGAGCCTTTTTAATAACATTAACCTGTAAATTTCAAACTGCAGTATGAAACAATTACACGAATTAAGTATACATGTTTCAATATAAAGGCAACGTTAAAATACGAACTGCATTTCCGACTCAAGTGATGATATCAATTTGCTTTTAATCGTTATTATCAGCTGGTCAATGTTATAATAACGTATTTTGAAACTTTTATTGTTTATTAATAAACCAAATGAAATCATTCGCTAGATAATGGTTATAGTTTTATTATTTGTTAATTATATTGACAATGTTATCGATGCATACATGTATATACTTGAATCAATGGATTTGCAAAATCCCTGTCGACAATATTGCCGCTACATGTATAAGTATCTTGTTATATGGGAACTGGCATTCATTGAAGGATGAAATAACCTTTCCCTTTCGAATGTCTGTTATGAAGGTTGATATATGTCAGAAGAATAAAGTTTCATATTTAAAAATGCGATATATAAAGTGCTGGAAAATAAATATGAAAGTTTATAAATTTGATGCGTTCGAAGTATTTTTCTTGTTTTGCTATTATCGAACACGTTTTATCGCCTACGATATGCTGGGACTATATGTGTCTAGTCGTTTGATAATTTTGATACTTTAGCGTAGCTATATAATACTATGACCATTATATGTTTATTGCGACATAGTTGACACTGCTATTAACATTTTGCTTATGGAATTTGTAGTCAACATATCATTCATCACCAAGCCAATGAACGTCAAACAATATAATGAATTAAAGTAAACATTTATAATTTCGTAATGAAGCTTTGATATTTTTCGTTAGTATATAGGCAAATTCCTTAAGTAGACATATTCTTTTCCATTGAATGATTTGTATATATACATGTATGATATTTATATTTTTGAGAAAACAAAAATTGTTTGCATTTGCTAAGATTTATATGGGGCAACACATACATTCTTGTTGAAAGATTTGCTTACTAAAATGAACAGTTTTGAACTCACTTTATCAAATATAAACCTGTTTTTATACATGTAGCAATTTACAATATAGTTTAAGGATGAGTTGCATGAGTACTATAATGTGAAAAATTAAAGTAACTTAAAATCTTAAATAAAAGTTATGTTTATATAACCAAATGTCAAAGAAGATGGTGCTACCGTACAACTGCGCTGTTTATCGAATAGATGAATTATAATGCTGCATTGTTCTTATGAAGCATTTATTTAGAATAATATTTTGGACGCGGTTACATAATAAAGTAGAAGATTATACTAAACAAAAATATATTACATTTTTGCTTGTTATTTGTATATTTTGTTAAGCTAATCTTAATCTTAAACCTAATCAATATATAAAGTCTACTCAGCGAGACTTTTTTATTTCTTATTCTAATGATATCATGCTGAATAGAGGTTGAACGTTCAATGCGCATCTTTGTATTCGCATTCATTTAAGAAATATGTTAATGTTATGCAAATCTGCAATATGATATATACAACTGCGACATACCTAACAACAAAGCAACTGTAGTAACCGTTACTTGATGCTGAAAGTTCATACATCAAATCGAATAATACCAACCAAGAGAAAAACATACTAAGAACGGAGCGGTGCTATATAAGATTTTTGTTGTGTTTTTTTTTGTAATAAATAGTCTAGTCAATTTAGTGAACAACCTGCAACTAATTGCAACACAAAGTTTTTCTCTGAAAAACAAGTCTGTTTCTATCTATGAACAACATACAAAAACTATACAATTTTATAAAAGTAAACCATTATAGGTCACAGTACGGTCTTCAACACGGAGCCTTGGCTCACACCGAACAGTAAGCTATAAAGGGCCCCAAAAAATTACTAGTGTAAAACCATTCAAACCGGAAAACCAACGGTCTAATCTATATAAAAAACGAGAAACGAGAAACACTTATGAACCACATCAACAAACGACAACTACTGAACATCAGATTCCTGACTTAGGACAGGTGCAAACAAATGCAGCGGGTTTAAACGTTTTAATGGTACCAAACCTTCACCCTTTTTCTAAAACAATAGTGTAATATCACAACATAGAAAGACACACTATAAAATATCAACTGAAATAGCTTAACTCAATCAAAGGACATATTAACACCATTGAACATACACTGAACAAATAAATTTGACCTATGATACAATGTAAATACAAAATAAATAAACTAAGGGAAGAATAATAAAAGTAACATATTATATCGGTAAGAAATGTTAAACAATTAAAGAAAAACAATATGCTCGAACAAAAATACCATCCATTTGCAATAACTTTAAACACAGGTAAATGAAAATAATTTTGTTGTTAGGTATACGTGTACAGTACCAATAGAGAAAGGAAAATACCCTATTAAGATAAGGTTTCCTGTCTTCAACAAGCTTTAGGTCTAAAAATGTAACCATAAATAACAATTTTTCTTCTTTTCCAGTTTTCAGCATTTTTTATCTAAAAACCACATATTTCACCCCAAAATAACCTTTCCCGCAAATTATATCAATGTATAGTTTTAGTATGTTGTTAGTACAAGTCTATATTATACTTTGCACTAAAAAAACCTTGTGTTAAAATTAGTTGCAGGTTGAGCGATTTTAGAGCTAAATTGATTAGGCTAAAATACTCCTTAATATTGTAACTTATTTTCACTTTTGTAATGTGTTCCTGCTCGTGTACATACAATTTAATAATCTCAGTAATTTATATATATTGCCCAATATTTTTATCTACCACAAGGAAGGAAAAATAGACTATTTGAATATCGAACATCACTCCTTAGTAGCTTTATTTTCGTCCAGGCAATTATTGATGACAGAAGTAGATGTCAGACGCAAACCTTGTATGAAAGTAAATGCCATTAATCAAGCTTTGATAAAGTTGTCACGTATAATTTTAATTTGGTGCTGTAACAAATTTCGAACCAATCGGGGTTGACGATTCAAACATTGCATGTGGAGTCCTTCCATATAAATCTTTGGTTAACATGTTTCACTATTTATAACTACTTAAATATGTTCGTGTCTGAACATTCAAAATGACTTGTTTTTCACGAGACTTTCTCAATGTTAATAAGTCTTTCGATAAATTACTTATTTAAGGTAAAATAATATAAAACCGTGTTCATTTAACGCAAAATTTAACATGTTTTACCTCTTTTTTATCCGAAGACTCCAAACTGGCAAAATTATCACAAAATTAAACAATATGTTAAACAATTGTTTGTCGGTCAGGTAATGGCATATTAGAGACAGATGTCTGTTGGCTGTATCATCCTAGTTTGCTGTGTTTTGTTGTGGATAGTTCTCCTTTGACAACAATACTACATCGTTCTTGAAATATGTTAAATTATTTTGTTATTTTTATAATCGAAACGTTTCAGAACTCTTATTTGAATCCAATAGTGTTTTACCAAGTCAGGAATATGACAGTAGTTTTCCATTGGTTTGATATGTTTGAGCTTTTAATTTTGCCATTTGATAAGGGAGTTTCCGATTTGAATTTTCCTTGTAGTTCGGCACTTTTGTTATTTTAATTTTTAGATAATAAGCCTATATGTAGTTCATATATTAAAAAAATATCATACAAGTATGGGTCATGGAGCTTTTCAAGGTACATGTGCAAAATTGAAACATTTTATATAGAGTATACATGGAACAACCATTGTTTGTGATAGAAAACATCTAAAAGATAGATTTTTAAGATGTATGTATAAAAATAATTTGTATTTGCTGTCTGACAAAAAAAAATAAAGTCACGGGACTCGTTTCTTGCTATAAAACAAGATAAGTAGATTCCCTATACATTCCTTAGTTTGGTTATATGAGTAATCGTCCGTTATATGGCAAAGTTGAAAATCTTTTTGATACAAAAAATATGAACAACGTTCCGTATATAACAACAAAACTGTCTTTGATAAATAAGTAAAACACATCATGTTCTTTATTAAGATGCATTTCAAATGATTTAAATTCCTCTTTCAAAATTTGCATTTTTGTCAAGATCTAAACCGATTGTGTTTTGTTATTTTACAATACAAGTTGGTGGAAAACAACAGATTTACCTAAGTATGAACTGCTGACTCTTCTTGTGAACCTGATCTGTGTTGAAACAAGTGTTTTAGTATTGGTTCGTACCGCTCATGTTTTGTTTCATTTTTGCATGTAGTAAGTTTTTCTGGTATTTCATTTGTGTATATTTAAAAGATTTATTGTGGTGAATTATGTTCTGTGTAACCCTATAATTTTAACACCAAATTGTATAGTATTGGAACCAGCATTGTCTCTTTAACACCGCAAAAATGGAAATATTCCGCCATGCAGATTAACAGAAAATTGACAAACTGTTCACGATTTAAAGTATGTCCTATTAAAACTGCTGTAGGAAGTACGGTGAATGGTTCGTTGGCAGTATAAATCCAAGTTCTACATAATACAAATAATTAGTTGCATGTGAAAGATATAACATAAGAGTAAATAAACCAAATATAATTTAAAAGAATATATTGCTGTATAATCACGGTTAAACAAATTTAATATTCCATTGTCCTTTGTCCTTTATTTCGATTATTAACTTTTATGTGTAGTTCTTTAGACTATCTATTTCCCGGGGAAATCAAAGTGTTTGACATCGTTTTCTATTTTTGTCGTATTCTAGTACATGTTTAACTGTTTAATTGGTTAAAATGAATGATAATGCGATTTTCAAAAAATATTATCAATTTGTAAAAAAAAATATATATCTTCTCAACATTTTTAACTTCAGCTATGTTATAATTAACGAACTAGAACTATCATTCAAAAAGCAATGGCTTATAAGAAGCCAGTCAAGAGAAATTAAGATAAACACGTGTCAGTCAGTTTGACTTAGATGATTTAAAACAGTAAAATACGTGATAGAACATTGGAAGTATTGTGAGAAAATGTGAGAATAGGCAGGTATAATAGACCACCGGAAAATGTATTTTTATTGAATATATTAATAGTTTTTGAGCATCATGGTTGAAAGGAGTTTATTTATATATTGTGGAAGAAAAAAGTCATTATACTATCATATAAAAAGATTTTATATCTCACACTTCACTGATCTAAGTTGTAGTTTTTAACTGATACATGTTAAATTTTTCGTTTTCATCACTCACCCATTAAAACTAATGCGTATAACACCTAACATGTCTTACACTTCCTGAATGTTACTACTTAATCCGTTTTATTTCAAATGGATAACTTGTGGATACGTGAATTTTCATTTCTATATTTTCAGTGTATCTATATATTACTGATTAATACTGCAGGTAGTATTATTATTTTGTAAATATTATTGTCCTTTGATCGTTTTATTTATAACTTTCATTTTTCCCTATCATACAATTTTTTCATAATTTTTCTATTCAACTTTTATTTGTCAAATATAGAGGATGTCGATTAAGAAAGAACGTTGTTGCAATACATGTGAATTTGCTTCATGAAATATAAATGCTTATACTTCATTGTACTGTCAATATCATATATAGTTTTGTTTTATTTACCACAAACCTGTCCGAAATATAACACATACAATTGGAAATGCTAACAGGTCAAAAGTCTTCTATTAATGTAACAAGTATACAGATAATGAATGTGTTAATTAAGATATTAACTAAGTATTCTAGTAATACATGTAGTTTTACGTACTTTTTGTGACACCTTAATGGTAAAATCAATCTAGAGAGGTGATCTAGTATCTTGGAACATATATAACATCCATATGTCAGACGAAACCATTATGTTACGGTAATTTCTGTTGATCGTTTAACGAGTTATATGTCGATATGGTATAAATATATGAATCCTGCTGTTCATATATCTACGCTATGAGTCGGATTTTGTTCTACTAGTTCACAAGTTGACAGTTAAAGAAAGCCATGTCACTCATTTCACAATGTTATGGCCTGCTACTAACCCAATTAGTAAAGCTAATACGTCCAATGGAATCATAGTCATTGTTCCGGTGAAACGAACAAATAATAATTCAACGCCGTTGGTTTAACCAGTGCGAGGGATATAACGCAGGCTTCTTAACTTGAAATAGCCGAAATAGATACATTGTAAGTAAAATGACATATTTTGAAAATGAACATACCATGTAAAACATGTAAAACGAAAAGTGATTTTATTGCATTTTGACAATTGGCAAACATTTATTAACCTCTAAATATGTCACATTATAAATTCAGCAGGATATAAGGGTCGCATTACGAAATATAAATCGGCTAAAACTAACTATAAAACGTATAGAAAAATATGCAACATTTGACGCAGAAGGAGGAATAATGCAAAAAATTCAGGCAACAGTACTTTACCGATGTTCAAATCTCGTAAATCAATTGAAAAGAGAAAAATGAAGGTAACATTACAGAACGGGGGGAAAGGGGGGGATATAGCATGAACTCCAAAAAAATAAGATGCGAGACACGATGCTTCGAGGGGGTAAGCGTCTCCTCCAATGCATGCAAAGGGCAGCAAATCAAACACAACATAATTGAAATACTTTCCTACAAACATCCAATCATACCGAAATTAACTATTCACATCACTGATATATCGGTAAATGTTAATGTATACATATTTCCTGTTCTCAATATTTGTAGAATTAAATCATAATCTATCTATGAATTTAATATGTCTTCGTCAGTCTTTTCAATAAACTTATTGAATTTGTACTCGTACTTAACGCTAATATCATATTGTGGTTGCTGCAATCAATTTCCTTTTGTTTTTAATATTTTTTCCATTATCTATAATTGCAGAATTTGTTACGACGACAGGTTATTCAGATGCATATACAGCAAACATCTCATGTTGGAATACTTCTCAAATACAAATACAGAAAATTGATGTACATGAAGAAGAAACGACCTGTCGTAAAAAATCATGTGTTTTAAATTTCAATGATACACATGCTATAAAAGATAATTGTAATGGTGAACATTCATGTCATTCTAGTTACAACTTTACATCAACCTGTTTACGGGAGTTTAAATACATGAACTTGTCATACACATGTAGACACGGTAGGTAGTATTATCGAACCTTTCTTTTTGTAATTACTATTTGTTTGTCCCTTTTTAAAAAGAAATATCAATTTCACGCAGGGAACATATTATTGATTGAATTGGTATCTTAACGTGTGAAGGATTTATATATTAAACTCAAAAATAAAGCACAGAAACATGCAAGATGACTGAACTGGATTTCACATCCCAAATATTACGGTAATATTGTACTCAAAGCGCGGAAATCACTATGTGAACCGTGTAAACTCATCGAACCTTTAAACAACCTTATTAGTAAAGGTTTTCTTATTAATGTTGTATTAGGATCTTTGAATATTGTTTACATTGGAACTAATATCGATTGTGTCATTAACAGATTAAAACATAACTAAATTTGTATTCGTTTCGAATGTTTTTTGTGATGTATAAATACACATCCACGTTTATTTTTCTATTTGGAGATTACTTTCTCTATATATAACATGATACATATTTATTATAAGGTTAAATCCTAACTATCCTACTGCCTGTCGATACTTTTATTTTGGCATTGCACAAGTCATGTCTTCTTTGACTGTCCATGGCGTTAAAACGCTACATCCCTTGGGTGTGTTTTAATTTTTTTTTAGTCTCTGATGCATGATTTTTTTTATTATTAATTGTTTTTGGCTTTTAACTAGCTTTCAGTAACTGCGAGTACTCTCAAATCGTACTTTCGTGTTAATTTGACCTGTTGACACAATTTGGAATGCATTTCTGTTATTCAATATTTAGTTATTTTGTGTTATATCTCGTCTCACTATTTTGAATATGTACCACCTTTGATAAGTATTTAGTATGACGATAAATTTTCACTTCTGTACTCGTACTGTGAACCAAAAAATTATTTATGTTGTATAAAATGTTTCCGTACTCCAAACAACAAAATTATCATATTTAAATTTACCTGTGTACGTTACTTTATTTAACACCATTTTGTCCCAGGTTAAAGTCTTTTTGACATTCTACATGTGTCATAGACCAAACTTATTCGTTAAGTGTATGTTTATTTGTTTTTGTTTATATGTCTTTTTGATCGAGTTAAGCCATTTCAATTGATAATTTATAGAGTGGATTTTTCTGTAGTAATGTTACACTACTGTTTCAGGGTTAGGGTGAAGGTTGGCGCCTGTTAAAACGTTTAAACCCGCTGCATTTGTATGCACCTGACCTAATTTAGGAGCCTGTTGTTCAGTGGTTGTCGTTTGTTGGTGTGGTTCATAAGTGTTTTTCGTTTCTCGTTTTTTATATAGATTAGACCGTTGGTTTTCCTGTTCAAATTGTTTTACACTAGTCATTTTGGGGCCCTTTTTAGCTTGCTGTTCGATGTGAGCCATGGCTCCATGTTGAAGGCCGTACTTTGACCTATAATTGTTTACTTTTTAAACATTGTGACTTGCATGGAGTGTTGTCTAATTGGTACTCATACCACATCTTCTTATTTATATGTAAGTATTAGATAAAATCTTCTCATTTCTGATTAACGAGGAATTTGTTTAAACCGTAATTGAGTGTTTACTTCATTGTCAATACTCTGTATGGATTTTCAAACATTGTACATTGTTATCTTTTGATAACTTATAACAGAAACATTAAGTTGTATGTGAAAGAGATACCTTTGTTTTTAAGTAAGACAAGCAAAACGCATCAGCATAATAAACATTTGTAAAACACGAGGACAATTCTGCACTGCTTTGTTTAGTCAAATTTTCATATACCATCTTGAAAGTATACAGTATCATGTTTTGCCTTCAAACTTGAACAGTTTTATAATTAAAAAAAATATAAATGTATATTCAAATATTTTATGAAAAGGTTGGTGTTATACTTTATGTTTGTTTTTCCAGCCTTTACATATTATGTACCAATTTGCTAGGTGTTGTTTTCTTGTAACCAGAAAGACATATTCATGAATCATGTAACTTCAATAAACAACATTCAAGATAGACGTCACTTACTGATGATGTTATTGCAATTGAAAAGTTATCGGTGCTGACATCTAACATTGTCCGATTATAAATTTTGATATTATAAAGAAACTAAAAGTTACAACTCTCTCAGGCAAAGTTGACCTACAATGGATTTGGCTAATTTTTACGTCTTTTTTGGTCATAAAGCTTTTTAACTGTTTGGGTTCTTATAAACCCTTGGCTTTCAAATATTCGGCTTTGAGTGTTCCTGATAAAAGTAAATCCAGAAAAGCGCATGTAATTTATAACGTTTTATTTGTGCTTTTTTTTTAAATCGTCTAGTAAATTAAATACCATACATTTACAGTCAAATTGGCTTATTTGCCTCAGATAGTAGGCCTGCGGAATTTAAATACTGTCGATGTTTACAGACTGTAGAGTTTTGTTATTTATATATTATATAACTTACATCAAGGAACCTCGAATATAACAAACATAACGAAACACACATAAACAAAGCTAAGATTAAAACCGGAAAGATATAATCCGAGTTCAGGATAATAAAAAACGTCGATTTAAACATAGATAACAGGTGTATCTGGATACATTCATTTGCTACAATCGAGACTAAAATTGAATTGATCACAATATGTGGCAAAACAAAACAATACATATATGTTTTATTACAATACCTGCAGATATTTAGAAACCTTTTCTCTGTCAAACAGTCAAGATTTTTTCTAAATATACAAATTAAAAACCATATAAACTCGGTGTAATTAGATAAATCCCACTAATTTCGATGATAATCTTCATACACAAATTCAACTTTTCCTTAACTATTGTTTTGTTTCTTTCGTTGGTGTTCCATTTGTTCCTTCTTATGAAGTGTAGATTATATTCAGTTTATTCGATGTTTTCGTGTTTCTATCAATGTCTCGGAATTCACTAAATGTAATATTACCTCACTATAAAATATTTTTACAGAATATAGATCCTATAAATCGGTGACAACTGTTACTAAATCGACCACAAGTATACGATTGTTTGATAAAACCTGTTAAAATTTAATAACATGTGGTAGTTTGCGTACAGCCTTTTAAAATCAAAATAAGGAGATTTGGTAAGAATCACCAAAGCTTCCAACATGCGGAAATTGGATTTCACATCATTTTCTGTAATTTTAGAGATACTATAAAATAACTTTCTTAACTTAAACATGTCAGAGTTTTAAGCAATTCAATTTGTTTTTATATACATATCCCTATTCTGTAGTTTGTTATTTGCATTGCAAGAGGAATTGCCTTTCTTGACTGTATATACGATTGCTAAATTAAATTTTCTATGAAATAGAGGACATGGTTTTATATGTATGACGACATGATTTCAGAAAATGTAAGTATACACTGGAATAAGATGCTATATGATGTTATAAGATCCTTTTGATAGCCCACTGTTCGAGATAAAAAAAAAAAAACAAAACAAAACAAAAAGGGATGTTGTCATCTAAAACAAACAAGATAAACATGACAAATCCCATCATATATTCATAAACATGGTTCATGTTCATGTTCCTTGTCCCTAGATCTAGTGATCGGTTGTCCTATGTCATATTCGATCATTTTCAATATTTTGAGAGCCTGGTTATATTTACAGATTTTTGGTAGTTGCCGTTTGTTTATTCTCGACCATTATAAACTCTAGACGATTTTCACATACGATATTGAACAACCACACGCTGACATGTTAAATTATGTGGTTGTTTGTGTTGCTAGGTTGATATAGACGTATGCTCATATTTCTTTTTATTCTTTCTTAAAAGAAATCAATTTTCAATTATACCATATCTCCATATTTTTATATTTATGTTTCAATTAAATCATTTCACTGCTTAATCACGTTACGTTGACGGATATCGTGTTACATGCAAGACTTTTCATACCAGACATCGGGTCAAACTTAAATTGTGTGCGTGTCTGGTTACGAAGATAACCTCAGTAACAGACCTGACAAAAGACAACTAATTTCGGTATTCATAAAAACTGTCCTCGTTTGCTTTTAAGGTGTACTTGATTTGATCCTTTGATGAGTCTGAGAGGTTATATAACATGTTGTAAATTTAAGTTGACTGGTCAAAATGTCTAATCATAGTGTTAACTTATGGCCTCACCTACCTCTCTATATATGTCACGGATAATCACACATATATTTATATTAACTATCGTACCACATTAACGTCCTTTGTTCCTCCTTTCTGACATCATGGATCAACCACTATTACCTCGATTTATAGTTCTTGTATTTTAGTATACCTTTTTTTCAAAAAGCAAATAAATGAACGAATTAATCCCCCCAAAAAATGACAAACATGATTGCAATAGTACAACACACAGATTTCAATACAAATTGTAATGTTTGTAGTGTACTAGATTTTACAGTGCTGATCCCATAAAAGCACAACAGCATAACATATATCATTATTGCAGTATTGCAAAGCTGTGAAGATTAAAACCACCCCCCCCCCAAAAAAAAAGAATAACCAACAACAACTAAACAAAAAAAGCAAAAACATCCCAAGAAATTACACCATTTTATTATTGTTTCTAATACCTTCATTTTTATAAATGTCGCCAATTCAATAATCGTTACTGCTTTGATATGCCTATACAATGAACCTCAGTTGATAAAAACAGTTCCGTAGGTGGCCTGTTGCAAGGCCATATTTCTGTCCTTATCGAATATACCATCATTTCGAGTGGCAGTCGAAAATTTCAAGACCTTATCCCGGACGGCCTAATTACAACGCATACCTATTGCATTTAATGTAAATTTGCTCTTGTCCTGAACATGCTTGAAATATTTGCCACTGGATGTTAAGCAACCAACAATCAACAATCAAACAATTCCCTGTGCCAGCAGCATGATTATAGTATAAATAAGATAAATGTGTTTGTTAAATACAACCTGTACATGATATACACGTTACATGTCATATAATTAAGTATAATATTCAACTCATTGCAGAAAACGGGACAGGCGTAAGTACTTTTGAGGAAGATTTTGGAGGATGGACTAACACATCATCAAATAATTTTGAATGGGAACGTAGTAACCTAATTTATGACCACACTAGAGTAAGCGATGGTACGTAAAATATGTATATATATTATCATCTTTACCAATATTGTACAAAAAATCTATTACATGGCCTTGGTTGTCGTGTTATTCATTTTAATTTTGTATTTTTATCAAGTGGTAGATCGAACTTCAAAAAGGGAACTACATCTAAAATCACTTATCTTATAACTAAAAACGCATGTGTTTACTTATAATAAAATAGACTACAATATCATAGACCCTTTCTTTATATTTCAGTCTTTTAATTTTCATCAACACATAAAATATAAGACATGAGGCAGGTTTGTAGATGCAAGCATGTACAAATGTAAATGTTGTTTTTCTTTTTTCAGGTAATCGAGGTTATAGCATACATGCCATATCCTATAATAGAACAGCTGGTACAGCACGCATAGGTACAGATAATGAATTCATGAGACCAATATGTTTGTCACTATGGTATCAGTTTTTTAGCAATTGTACGGACTGCTTTTTCAATATATATCACACTTCTGGCAGTAAAGAGACATTAATATTTAGTGACAATGGTACTTCTATAGTTCACAATGAATGGTACAATGTATCTGTAGATGTAAATGGAATAGGTCCATTCAAGATAATCTTAGAAGCAGTCTTTAACAATAGTGGACTTAAAGCAGTAGAAGCTATTCTGGTAGATGATACATCGATAGTGTTTAGACCTTGTCAAGGTAAATATGAATAAAAAAAATCAACAAAGGTACGCATAAAAAGTATGGATTCATATTATCTTCGACAGGAGTTGGATTGTTAAACAAAATGAGAAAGCCTTTTTTTTTAAATGTTTTTTTGTGAAAACGGCAGTTTTCAAATAATATACTTTCCTATGAATTAATTAAGGGTTTTGACTTTTAAACACATTTTCAAGTTTGGTCGATATCTGTTCAATAACTTCTGTTCTGCTTCAACCTCTTAAGTTTGGTCGATATTTGTTCAATAA
This sequence comes from Mytilus californianus, assembly GCF_021869535.1. Taxonomy (NCBI): domain Eukaryota; kingdom Metazoa; phylum Mollusca; class Bivalvia; order Mytilida; family Mytilidae; genus Mytilus; species Mytilus californianus. Next base: position 55,082,362 of record NW_026262723.1, read on the forward strand.
CTTCCGTTCTGCTTCAACCCTTAAGTTTGGTCGATATTTGTTCAATAACTTCTGTTCTGCTTCAACCTCTTAAGTTTGGTCGATATTTGTTCAATAACTTCTGTTCTGCTTCAACCCCTTAAGTTTGGTCGATATTTGTGCAATAACTTCTGTTCTGCTTCAACCTCTTACTGTTAAATGTTATTAGGAAAACACATAGCTAGTAAAGGACTATCTGCCACAAAAATGATAAAAAGTTAATACTTCGCAATAAACAAAATGCTACCACTAAAACAGTATGTTAATACTCATTCCCTTAGTATATGTACAACACGCCCATCTTTACCTTTACGGAATTCATAATTGATTTTTTGCGTTATGTTTTTGTTATACAGCTGTTGCGCTACATGACTTATGATCATCTAGTCAACGTATAGAACTATCGGGTTTTCAACTTTTTCATGTAAAAAATTTAATGCATTATACTGATTTTAAGTTTCTACACATGTATTAAGACAAGTATATATGCTACCGTATTCTTGCTTTAGAATTATTTTTTGTTCTCTTTCATATAATATACATTTATATTGGGTTTTTTTTCTTTGTAAAGGAGAGCAAATATATACCACTTGCCGGGACATGAGTAAATCAGTTAGAATAGAATGTGAAACACAGTTTCTAGTTGGTGACATTGAATTATCACTAGAACCAGAATACAAAACCGATTGTCAAGAAAAAGCTGTTGAAATTGACTTAAACGACTTTTGCAGAAATAACTTCAACAAATCGGAACAATGTAATTACAGTGTGTTTGAATTTATAAACAAATCTGAAGACTGTTACGTTTTTACGAAAAATGTGTCTGTAAAGTATGTGTGCGTTGGTAAGTGTTTTATATTCGTGTTAACAAAGTTTTTTCTTTGAAATAAGAAATTGCCGCTTTGTCAGTGAAGGTAGCTTAAACTTGAGTTAAATATTAACAAAGGGACACACATAGTACTTATATAGCTAATAAACGACAACGATTACACCGCTTGCCGAGAAATGATGTCGACAATTAAATAGAATGCAAAATACAGGTCCTTGATCTACACATTAAATTATCAATTAAATCACAATACCAAACCCTACTGTCGAGAAAAATCTATTGAACTTCAAATGCCATACAGTATATTCTTCTATAAAAAAAAAGTATATGAATACATATTTATATCTTTGTATATTCAGTGCTTTCGTAGTGAAAGGCAAACCAATCAATATATGTTTATCATCATAAATAACATGTATATTTGTCGACTTCATCAAATCCGGATTTGACTATACTTTTGGTCCTATAAAGTGTTATCAGATGTTCACCTTTTTCTTTTATTCTATTTAAGTTATTATTATGTGGTATATGTACTGATTTATAAGAATTCTCTGCAATGTTCTGGTGATTTTTTTTAGAAAAATATTTTACCTTAATAATCGCGGGAATCATCTGGAACACAAACTAACGGTGACTAAGTACGACCACAACATACCACCAGCATTTGGTGTTGTAATCAACAAACATTAAATATCGCAATAAATGGACATTCTACTAATTACGCTCCTCGGCTCTTCGAGGATGTTACTATAGCATTCATTTCCCGATGTACAACGAGGCATCTCATTTAAAAGAGGTCAAGATCCTTGACCTATGGGTATGACGTAGCTATACCTAGCTATAAATACTGCTGTTATTACCTGTGCCAATCATATTATTTTTCGAGCAGCGAGGTGTCTAACTCGTTATAATCTGTGACGACGTCCAGAATTTTAAGATTTTGTAAAACTGAGAACGTTGTTCCAGTAAAAAATGTTTTATAAACATTAGTTATCTTGAGAACTTATTATCCAAGTTCGTTAAATACAATGTATTTTATCGTTGTTCTTTTTTCTAATCCTTGTTCTAAAAATACACGTGTACTGTGGTGTGTAACACACAGGTGCTTATCACGTAATCAATGGTGGACCGAACGTTCACTTTTTAATAATTTTGACATTTTTTCGTCTAAATAAATTGATACATTATCGTAGTTATTTTAACACGAATGAAACTCTATACAGAAGTATATGAGTAGAATGTCTTTCTTTATTTTCAAGGTAAGTGCAAAATGTACGAAGGTGTACTCGTACATTCTTGCTATAATGTACCCACGTAGTGACGTACAATTTATAGAAAATATAGCAAATATACTTGAGATTTTGTTATCACAAAATGTTGTGATTAAAAAACATTTCTTATTCTAATATAAGAAACTGTAATGTAGTGCATTGGAATATTATGCTAGACTACTTGTCGATATGTACACCTGTGTGTTACTATAAATAGACAAAGTTAGTGATAATACGGAAGGCATTATGTGCCACTTCCAATCTAAGGTATCTGTAAACCTTTGCTAAAGATATGTTATATCAAATAATGTTCAAATAGCTAATTTTTAAAAGCTTATTTGTCCAAAGCAATTAATGATCTTAGAGACTTTTATAAGTCCTTGGTGTGTCATAAATGTGACAACAGTTCAGAATGAACTTACAATATTGTTGAAACTATCAAGAATATGTACAGAATATGTATATCTGTAATATACAAAGCCATTTAAGGCTTCAAAATAAGTTCCTAATGAGATAATAAAACTGTGTAACAGTTGAAACATTTACAGAAATAATATTATGTGACTGATATTTAAAATATCTGAATATTGAGAAGCCAGTGGAATATCACCGCAAACATGACCAGAAATAGGTCGAAGGGGGAACATTAGCATTTAATGAATAGTTCCTTGTAGAGCATTTAACATGCCACTAACAAACAATTGATTAGGTAGAAACATACTGTAGAAAATAATAGTAAAACAATTATTATTGTTTGAAAAATCTGCAACAATGCAGTGTTTAAAAATGCAAACTTTTGTTGCATAATTCTGTGCATGAAGTTAATCTCATGTCTTTTACTATGATTTAAGATTTTATATCTTTATCTTGGCTAAATTAAAGCAGAGGAGCATTGCTCATTGTTAACATGAGTTCTTTGCTTTTGAAAAAGAATAAGTACAATATGATAATAATGTTGCAAATTGTGAGAAGTGTGATGCCAACATATCAAAACATACTAGTTGATATCAACAGAGACATTGTATTATAGGTCTCTGATATCAAATATTAAAAAAGAAAGATCATAGGATCTTCTGAAAAAATTATATGATTGACCTGCATTGGTCAGATGTAAATTCCTTTTTTCAAGGATAATTTTTATGATGTTGACGTAACATGCATAGTGTTACCGACCATGCAAGGGCTGTATAGTCAGTCAAGGTCGTTAAAAACTTCCATATATGTATGCATAGTGTGGAAGGAAATAAAAATAATTTCCATTGGATGGTTTTATCATTGCCTTGAAATTCATCAATGTAGATTTCATATTATGAATAAAATTATTTGACACTTGTAAAATGATACATTTATGTACATTTATTACCATATCTTTATTAAAGATATCCTCATAAAGTTGAAATAAGACAATAGAGTTTTTCAGTCTTATATCTTGGCATTGTTATAACATTAATTATGAATATAACAAACAAAGCCTTAGAATAGGTAAACAGTTACTCTTTTCTGAAGAAATAGTTCATAGTTATTGTTCTCATTAATCAGAACACAATTGTAGATCTTGATCTTGTTGTCTACAAGGTATCAGTAATAGTAAACAACTTTTTACTGTAAAATATAGTTTGAGATACAACTATAAAAATTATTTAGATTCTGCCAAGGAAGGAAGATTCTTTCCAAAAGTCCTATTTTGACTTGCAGAAAATATTGTATAAATGTGCTTATTTTGATAAGACAAATTGTGCTTTACAATCTCAGTAATGATACTAGATATGATAAGCTATAATATATATTTATTAAATTGCAAATGGTAGCAGCAATGAATGATAAAGAACTATACAAAACAGGAAGATTTTTCTCTCAACATGCAAATTTTGCTTTGATGTTGGACATGAAATATCTGACATATTTTCCTTTTTATAAAAGGAATACTATAATGTACATTAGATATGTGCATCACTAATCTTTATGTGACTAAGTGTTGCCTTGTTATAGGCTAAGTCATATCTCTGTAAACAATTGTATATAATGTTTAGGGGACTAATCTCCTACACATTTTTCGTGTCAGATAGCAAATACTGAAGAAAGTAGTATTACATGAATTTATGTAGAATTTATAAAGTTTCTATAATGATAATCAAATGATAATATTGCATCTATGCATCTGTATTATTGAAATCCTTGATGGAAATGAAAATTGAAAATGGTGATCTTTCTTGACTCCATGAACTTGAAATAGAATTGCTATATTGATGCTTTTGTATCATCAGTTTATAAGAATTGACATATTCATGGTATGATATATATATATATATTATATATCATTTATATATTTTTATGCTCCATCGAGAAATGCAAAGTATTCTATAAAGCATTAGAATTTGCAAAGCAAATTACAAACTTATATTTTGTATATGTACACTGAATTTTCTTTTCAGTTCAGATAGAAATTACTTTTCTTAATTACATGTAGTTATATTGCTTTAAATATAACATAGCCATATATAACATTAGATGTATATATACAGAAAAAATAGTACATGTAAGATGTATCATAAGCATATTGTACAAAGGAGCAGTTCAAGTCTTGACTGATATAGGTTAATATACAGTAATAGTTATATTCCTTCAATATCCAACATGTGTATGGATATCAGGATGGGTGAAGGTCATTTTCAAATGTTACAGTTTACAATGAAGTATAAACTTTGTAACCCTTCTCCAGTTCTTTTTAAGAAAATTATCAGATTATCAGATGAGTGTTCACAGAACAGTATTACTTAAATCTTAGGATTTTTAAAACACGCTGGATCAAGTTTTAATTCTGGATATATTGATCTATATTAATTCTTATAACATAAGATATTAAATAGCTACACTGTTTTTTGTATAATTTGTTTATACTTAATGAAATATCATAACGATGATACTTTTGAGATGATTTACTTCAGAATGGTACATTAGATGCAGTATGTATACGTAGACCTAGTCTGTATGAAGTATTGTACTTTAAGATTCAATTTATTATTCACATACTACATATACTCATTGTCATAAACAAACATGGAATGTAAATTTACTGAACCAGGCATCAAATACTATATTGTAGTTGGTATATTCCAGATACAAATGAATAAGAAGAAATTTGTAAATATAGTCACTTTATTAAGTGTCCTGAATAAGAACTACAGTAGAGGCTGTTCATCTTTGACATCTACATGTAGTTTTAAATAAGTCAACCTTTACTTAACAGGTGACCTTAGTGTGACAGTAATCACCTATTTATGACTTTTAATATGACTCAGAGAGGAGTTTTTGATTGCTAAGTTATGTTAAAGTTATGAATATTAACACTATTTGAAGCTTTCGTTGCTTACTTGAGCTTTTGAATCAATTTTTCTGTTCTTACAATATTAAAGACAGACTGAATTGCAAATGTCATGCAAAGATATAATACTTGTAGAACTTGCAGTGACAGTTTTTAGCTAGTAAATATGCTAGATATTTTACCATGGATTAATATTAGATAGATCATGTATACATAATATTGAAAGCTTCAGAATTCTAATGAAAATCTGTATCTGGCTGTGTTTACATCGTTATTTAAACGACTGTCTCCTGAATTTGTCTTCAAATTCTTGTTTGTTCATACACATCTGAACTACAGAGAGTGTCATGTTAGAAGAGTACAAAAATAAGGGCTAAAGAATTAAACACTTTCAAATATTTAAGAAAAGTGTTGCCGAATAATATGTCAGTAGATATTTAGATATGCAAATAATGGTTTGTAAGCAAGTATCAGGCAAATGGTATTTTGAAAATTCAAAACTTGTTATATAGATATAGGAAGATGTGGTATGAGTGTTATGCTCTTTATATAGTTAAGAGAATTTGTCTTGAATGTATAGAATAAGTTATTATTCTTGAAAATAGTGAAATTCAGACTACAAAATATATTGAGAGAAATATACATTTTGTTGTGTTTTCATTTTCAAAATTACTTTAAATGTTTTTGAAACTATTTTTTATACCTGGACTAACAATATTGGTACTTTACCTTAATATTTAGATCCTTAATATTTAGATTATATTTATTATTAAGTCAGAAAGATTAGTTAGATTGACAACTATCTTAGTCTCCAGTATATTCTGGACTGATTCAGCAAATTCTGATTTGCTCTCTGTTAGTTGTTCAGGGAACTACTTGTTTGTGCCAACACTTTGAATATGCTATAGTAACATCCTCGAAGAGCCGAGGAGCGTAATTAGTAGAATGGACTCTCATCCAAGTATAACTTGGAATATGAAGGATGAGAGTCATTCTAGTAATGGAGCCTGAGGCTCAAGAGGATGTTACAATTTACCCACCCAGTTTGGAGGGTACTGTTTGCCCATCCCAATTGTTTTGGTTGCACAAACAAACTTTGAATCATGATTGGCACAGGTAATAACAGCAGTATTTATAGCTAGGTATAGCTACGTCATACCCATAGGTCAAGGATTTTGACCTCTTTTAAATGAGATGCCTCGTTGTACATCGGGAAATGAATGCTATAGTAACATCCTCTTGAGCCTCAGGCTCCATTACTAGAATGACTCTCATCCTTCATATTCCAAGTTATACTTGGATGAGAGTCCATCAATAAACAAATACTTTGTTGATTAAAAGAAATTAGCCTGTCGACAACACTTATAGCTATATACAAAAAAGAAGATGTGATATGATTGTCACAAGAGACCAAATGACACAGAGATTAACAACTATAGGTCACCATACGGCCTTCAACAATGAGAAAAGCCCATACCGCACAGTCAGCTATAAACGGCCCCGAAATGACAAATGTAAAACAATTGAAACGAGAAAACTAACGGCCTAATTAATGAACAAAAAAAAAAAATGAGTGAAAAACAAATATGTAACACATCGACAAACGACAACCACTAAATTGCAGGCTCCTGACTTGGGACATGTACATACAGAATGTGGCGGTGTTAAACATGTAAGGGGGCGCCCAATCCTCCCCCTAACCTGGGACACTGGTGTAATAGTACAACATAAGAACAAACTATACAAATCAGTTGAAAAGGGCTTAACTCATCAGATGGATATAAATAGAAATACATCTTACAAAAACACAGAGTGGACGTGGCCGGGTACTTGTACATCCCAACAACAAAAAGACACTAAGTAATGATCTGAGAGTACTCGCAGTTACTGACAGCAAGTTCAAAGCCAATAAGAATATAAAAAAAATCATGCATCTTAGACTAAATTATCAATCAGTACACATCGAACATCCAATGGATTTAGTGTAAAGACGTCATAAACAGTCAATGATGTGTTGGTTACTTCATACTTCATTTAACTCTTTATGTTTTTCATGGCTTGGTTTCTTTATTTATATATTTCTTCCTCGAACATTACTGAACAGACATGTTGAGATAAGATTTTGATGTGTCAACTCCTAGTGTTATTGTACATACGGAGGATAGCAATTGTTATGATGTTTTGAAAACAAATATCCATAAATTTACACGTAACCATCACTTAAAAAAGACACATTTTGTGTTGGTCACCTAGAAACTCATGAAATAATAATTCATATAAATTCGTGTTGAATTTGCAATGCATTCAAACATTTTTGCTATGATATCTGAATACATGAACTCAGATAGATTACAACTACAAATTATTTAGTTATTAGAGTGTTTATCTAGTTATAGATCAGCTTGTTCTATTGTATGTTTTATCCCTCTTTCCTGCGGTTTAAATTTTAACTAATATAAGATTCTAATGACCGAATATCTGTAAAATAATAGAGGACAATAATAATTCGTTCAACGAGTGTCAAACATGTCAAATATATTAATTCATTTATCAGAGGTAAGCCTATTGTTCTTACTGTAGTAATGACATGACCAATACGACGGATAAAATTATGACGTAGGGACTGCATACCCTTAGGGATCACCTTAATTTACGACAGCACTGTCTGGGTTGATATTGAACAAAGTAAGTATTGCGTGGGGAAAAATATTTTAACAAGAGAAAAAAAATATGTCGTAAATATATAATAAATGTTATGCACCAGACGTCCAAACAATAGTAAATTAAGGTAAACCCGTTGTATCTGGTATATAAAATACGTTCAACATTCTAAAACCCTCAATAAATCAGGAGTTATTATAAAACGGCTTTGAATTTACTCCCTCTTTTATTCAATTTATGACAGAAACATATAGCTAAAAAACAAATCCCCCATATGATAACGACCGCAAGCGCTGACGAATGTTTTACTATATTACTCTTTGTGCCGTTCTGTTTTGTTAGTAATGTGCCGTAACATTCGTGTTTATTTTTTAATTTTCTTTGAATAAAGCGTGTGCTTTTGTTAATAGAACACAAGGGGATAAGATGAGCCACAATCACTTCGAGCAAATTAAAAATCTAAGATCACAGAAACACTGCTTTTACTGGCGTTATTCAAACTCAAAATAACAATGAGACCTTTTCAATAGACCAAATGCAATCACGCGCATATGCAAGTTCACAAAGCTCCCTTTCAACAATATACAACCAGAAGATATGTTTAGAAACATTGACAGCGTATAAAATAATAATAGGGGATAGACTGCATAACAATGCCAATAAAAAGCAATAAAATAAAGAAGCCTCCATCAATCTTGTTTTCTCAGGAATAGAGACGCAATACAAGGAAATAATATTTTATTTAAAACCATCAAAGTCGTCAGACTTATTAGTGTCTTGGTCGTCCATATAAGTATCCTATCAAAATCAAGTTATAATCTTATTAATCATTAAAATAATTAGGATTTCACACGTTCAAAACAATTACTACGTTATCGCTAAGAGATGAGATAAATGAAATAAGATATTTCTATAACAAAGATGATATACACATGATATAATCAGCGCCGGAAAATTGATATAAAATGCTAGTCTGGTTATAATCTTTATGCTTCGCATTTGAACATAATACAGTGTATGTCCTCCTAATCTTGGTTTCAGTCCCCAATAATTGGACGACCACGATCGGCATTCCGGATAAAAAACTTTGACAGGACTTTTAATGGGTTTCTGGGATTTTAACAGGATTTTAATTGGAATTTAATGGTTTGACGTTGCAGTAGTGATTGTTATGCTGTTTTGAAAACAAATATCCACAAATATACATGTAACCATCACTTAAAAAAGACAACATTTTGTGTTGGTCACCTAGAAACTCATTCGTGTTGAATTTGCTTTAAATTACAATACATTCAAACATTTTTGTTATGATTTCTGAATACATGAACTCAGATAGATTACAACTACAAATTATTTAGTTATAAAAGTGTTTATCTAGTTATAGATCAGCTTGTTCCATTGTATGTGTTATCCCTCTTTCCTGTGGTTTAAATTTTAACTAGTATAAGATTCTAATGACCGAATATTTGTAAAATAATACAGGACAATAATAACTCGTTCAACGAGTGTCGAACATGTCAAACATATTAATTCATTTATCAGAGGTAAGCCTATTGTTCTTACTGTAGTAATGACATGACCAATACGACGGATAAAATTATGACGTAGGGACTGCATACCCTTAGGGATCACCTGAATTTACGACAGTTTTGTCTGGGTTGATATTGAACAAAGTAAGTATTGCGTGGGGAAAAATATTTTAACTAGAGAAAAAAAAAGTCGTAAATATATGATAAATGGTATGCACCAGACGTCCAAACAATAGTAAATTAAAGTAAACCCGTTGTATCTGGTATATAAAATACGTTCTACATTTTAAAACCCTCGATAAATCAGGAGTTATTATAAAACAGCATTGAATTTACTCCCTCTTTTATTCAATTTATGACAGAAACATATAGCCAAAAAACAAATCCCCCATATGATAACGATCGCAAGCGCTGACCAATGTTTTACTATATTACTCTTTGTGCCATTCTGTTTTGTAAGTAATGTGCCATAACATTCGTGTTTTTTTTTAATTTTTTTTTAATCAAACGTGTGCTTTTGTTAATAGAACACAAGGGGATATGATGAGCCACAATCATTTCGAGCAAATTAAAAATCTAAGATCACAAAAACACCGCTTTTACTGGCGTTATTCATACATTAAATAACAATGATACCTTTACAATAGATCAAATGCAATAACGTGCATATGCAAGTTCACAAAGCTCCCTTACAACAATAGACAACCAGAAGATATGTTTAGAAACATTGACAGCGTATACCATAATGATAGGGGATAGACTGCATAACAATGCCAATAAAAAGCAAGAAAAAAGAAGAAGCCCCCATCAAACTTTTTTTCTCAGGAATAAAGACACAATACAAGTAAATAATATTTTATTTAAAACCTTCATTGCCGTCAGACTTATTAGTGTGTTAGCCGTCCATAGAAGTATCCTATCAAAATCCAGTTATAATCTTTTTTAATCATTATTAGGATTTCACACGTTCAAAACAAATACTACGTTATCGCTAAGAGATGAGATAAATGAAATAAGATATTTCTATAACAAAGATGATATACACATGATATAATCAGCGCCGGAAAAGTAATCTAAAATGCTAGTCTGGTTATAATCTTTATGCTTCGCATTTCAACATAATACATTGTATGTCCTCCTAATCCTGGTTTCAGTCCCCAATAATTGGACGACCACGATCGGCATCCCGGTTTGTGACCATAACTATATCTCAAAAATATAAGTCAATCAAGTTCTCTTTTACAAATTAAAAATTAAAATTTCAGTTTGGACCTTCCGACTTTTTCTAACAGTCATGTTAGAAGTAATATCGAAATGTGTTAATTATTAATTTAAATAAAATTTTCACCTGACATTTGAAAACACTTGGTACCCACTTTTAATGAAGTAATTGATACTTCACAAAAAAGACAGCTGTTTTATGCTAGATGTATTAAATGTCAGATTCTGTTGTAAATTGAAGATTCGAAAATAAGGATTAATTCGAGCCTATGGCAATCGGTTATCCTTATCACATAATGTTGATGTTTAAATCTGACTCATTAAATGAAGCATATTTTTCAGAAGTATATATTTATTGTATGAATAAATCATTTAGCATACAAAATACAAATATATCTATTCTTGAAAAGGCTCATTCGACTTAATTTGTACACATTGTTCGATTCAGTTTAAACGTAACTTTCACATGGTAGGCCCTAGCTGTTTTTTGTACTAATTTTTATTTCAAATAAATACATTTTTTTCTACATGTATGTCAATTTGATACTTTAAAATGGTAATATACATGTATTATGAAACAAAACAAAAAAGATGATATTTATTGAACGCGCTTTTTGAACAATTATGTTAAAATTACTAATGTATCAAATCAAAGGTGTATTATTGTATGTAAACTGAAGGTTGTGATATGGTTTTCAGTACATCTGTTCACTTAATTTGCCTCTTATCTAATATAAACAGGACAACACATGGAGTGCAACAAGAAACAAATCCCTGTTCAATTGATTAATTCGGTTATTAATTTTTTGTATATTTTTTGTATCTATTCATGAATTAATTATTTTTTTTATGTTCATTAATGTACTAGTATATTTTTTAATCTTAAAATTTGGAAATTTTTGGCAGATATACCAGATGGACCGTTGCAGTCTCCAGTTCAATATGATATAATAGGTACTTAATATTTTTTTCTTATTTACAATCAAAGATAGGCGAAAGATACCAAAGGATAAACAAACTCATAAGTCGGACAAAGCCATGGCAAAAACGAAGAACGACCAAAAGACAATCAAAATTATACAAAATACTACATAGAAAACTATTATTTTTTCATAAATGGATGTAGTGAAAAACAGATTAAGATACATTTTCAATGTAATTAAATAAATTACAATTATTTTGACAATTGTTTGATTAAATTATATAAATGATTTCACCATTTCTCAAAGTATCTACTTAAATTAATGATTACATAGGCAAGTAATCATGAGTACATCTAATTACAATGAACTGCAAAATATCCCATTGGAATGATGTTAATCAATAAAGGTTACAAATGTAGCACTTTTTGAGAAAGGAATTTATTTGATACGTTATTAGATAATAACTTCAAACTTACATGTCTGATCACCTTTTCACAATGCAAATCAACTCATTCACTGTACACATATATAGCTAAAATTCTGATATGAACTCACTATGCATATGGCCAGACTTGAGCATATTTTTGCCAAGGGATTTTGGAATAAGAGAAACCAAGAATACCAGTGAGTTCAAATTACTTCAAGTCATTTCTACCTTTCAACATGTAATGAAGGCCTCTCAAAACAAGTTATACATTTATTCTATTAAAATAACATTTTGTTGGTATCAAATTACATGTATATCCATATTTCTTGATCTCTTAATACGCTTAAAGTAAACAGAACTATTTTAACAAGTTATATATTTATTAAACATGAATAATAAAAATGTTTATTTAAGACATGTTATATTCACCATAAACCAAATATAATAATTTTGTTCATTGTAATCAAAATGTAATAAAAAAAGTAATCAGCACTACAAGGTATTTTGAAAAGTAATTGATTAAATTAAATTACATGTAATCAGATATTTGGCTGATTAATGATTTTAATGATAACTTGAAAAATTGTAATCGATTACAGCTGATTAATGATTACAATTACAATTATCCAAAGCCTGCATGCAACAGAGATACGTGTTGGCCATAATCTGAATATGAATATATGAAAAAGACGCAAAAAACACCTTTAAGAGAGCAAAAGATACTAAAGAGATATTCAAACTCAAGTCGAAAACAAACTGACAATCCCATGGCAAAAAAACAAAAATCGACGAAACTACAGTACACAAAACACAACAAAGAAAACTAAATACTGAACAACACGACCTCCCGTAACAACTGGAGTGTTCTTAGGTGTTCTGGACGGGTAAAGAGATCCTGCTCCACATGTGGCACTAGTAGTGTTGCTCAATCAATTATACCCTTGGTTGTAGGTGAATATAGGCAAACCTCTGACTTTTATGATTGTCGCAAGAATTTAAATTTACAAGAAAAATTAAACACAAAAATTAATGAATAAAAAGAGGATGCAATGCCATAAGTGCGTGTGAAAAAGAAAACAGTTAACTTCTTGTGTAACGGTTCATTGAGATATTTCTTTAAGTTACATGTATTTATAAGTCAAAGTCAAGATAATGGGTTTTGTAAGGAAATATCTGTAGTGATAATGTAAAAAGACTTTTATTATCATTATGAGTTGTGAGTAAAATTTCACGGTACTTCATTAAACGTGTAACAATGATTACCATGTGATTGAATTAGTCAAAATTTCGATTTTTATAAATTTTTGATTTATAATTGCTTCAAGTATCATTCATACCATAGACTTGTCTACGTTCATCGTATTAATTACCTGGACCTTACGTGTATGGTCGGATTATATGAGAGCATGCGCATATAGTCATGACCATACGCGTAAGGTCAAAATACTCAATGACATATGGTATGGAACATATATACAATTATATAAATATGGAATAATGCAAAAATAGTGTTAGCAACCAAGCGATAACCAATTACTGTTACAATAGCTATTGTGCTCTTGTATCCATAAAGACACCAACATTTTGTGATTTTTTTATGAATCGATTCTTAAACAAGTGGAGGCATCATAAATCAATCGCTTTTAGTAAACCAATAAACAGGGATAAGTACTCCTCAGAAATGTGTGTTATTCCATTTCTTCAAATGCAATTCTCAATTAAAGTAATGAGATTATTACAATTTACATCATTGACAGTGTGTATTTTTCAGTAAATCATCTATGCTGGTTCGTGTTGAACAGATGAACTTTAGAAGTCAGACTCTGTTAAAAAACGATGACATAAAATAACCAAATGATAATGATAATAGGGGCTACATTTCTTGGAAGTGACATACAAAATACGTACCATGGATTTCTTTTATGCGTCTCTATATGAGAGAAGCTTACTTTGGAAAATTTGCATTCGGCAAAAGCACTTACTAAACTACAAATAGATGGTGTCTAGTTGTATTCCATTTAGGATTTTAATTAAGGGGTTGTTGTACCCTTTATACCATATTTATTGTCAATTTAAGTCATTGTACACTTTAGAGTAGTTATATTACACTTTAGAGTAGTTATATATCACGACAAAGGTTCAAAAATGATACTAAAATTTGATATAGATGTTGATTTTCTGTTATTTAAGGAATAGCAGCTGGTGTTAGCGGAGGAGTAATTCTTACTATTATAGCTGTGGTTGCTATATTCCGCAAAAAAAGGTACACAATTGTCAACATGTATTTTCATTCAATAACTGATATGACTCTTGGAAAAGTATGTAAATTACTTATAGGTCTTTAAAAGTCAGTCTGATTTTGATGAAGTTGTCCTCATTCTTTAATTATTTATTACTAACGAAAAATATTTACAAATATATATTCAAGTATTCCGTTTATATGTGAAAAATGTATTTCCCTCTTCGGGGATATGCAACGTTTTTTTTATATAAGTTATTATAAAATACATGTCGAAAGTAGTACTTTTGTTGATGTTAAAGTCATATGAAACGAATTGCTGCTTATTATAATGTCGAGGAAATATTGAACCAATGCATGCAGATATACTTAACTAAGTCATCTTTGCACGTTTATTTACATGTTTTACGAATCCATAACGTAAATTCGACCAAAACCTATTTCATTCTCTAATTGTTGATCGATATTTTTTGCTGCTAATTAACTTTCGGAATTAGGTTCCAAAGTTTACAGATCGTTACCCATTGATAAACAATCAGCACAGACTAATGGAGCACGAAGAGAAATTAAGACAATAGAGATGTGTATTTGTTTTTCCAAAATTGATAAATACTATCATCTTAATGTCCATGTGTGTTTACTTTTTCCTACATCACGTGTTTTTCCTCGCACTTGCGCTGTGAGGTTGACGAAGTATCACAGTTAATGTTATTGAATAAGGAAAAGCTGTCGGCGAATAAAAGTGCGGGAAGACATGATTGATTAGTAGTATATTTTTGATGATTTGGATATAATGCAGGATTTACATTTTTAAAAAGTCTATGTACGAGTGTTTTATAGTAGCACTAGTACTTAGCCATTGAAGTATATAAACATATATATATTGTTAAATTTGAAATATCATATGACTTTCAGTTAGTATTCGACAATGGTTATGAGTTCTACCTGTCGTAACACAGTTAGATCACCCTTTCTTTATTAATGAAAATGCGGATTACATCTGCAATTCGACGGATGACAAAAATGAAGCATTAATTGCTTACACTTCATGAGCGCTTGCGCTTATCCTACTGACGAGTTCATGTATGGATAAATTTCGCCAATTTATTTAGTATGGCATTAACAAATATGTGTTTGATTATCACATGTAATTTTACAGATCTACTCCTGGTAATCCGAATGCTAGTTCTAGAAACGGTAACAAAGCTTATGATGAAAAGGAATCAAACGACGAAAGTCAACAAAAACCAACCTTGTCTCAAGTGTCCAGTCAGGATAAAATCACACCAAACAATTCAAATATACCAAAAGCAGTTAGTCAGGATGATCAGGAAGCAGCCGATTTATATAATATGTCTAAAGAAGATGGGATGTACGATGTTTCCAGTAACGATAGACATCGGGAAAACCCGAAAGATAACAATATATACAGTCACACGGCAGACAATATTTATGATTCCGGAAGTCACAACAAGCTGCAGGACAGAAATGAAGAAACGTATGATCATTTCTTCGGACAGCAAACAGAAGATGAATATGACACAACCACACGGACGTGAATGTTACACGTTTGACCAGAATACAAGGCGTAAAAGCAGACCTTTTTTCCGTGAATTAGCTTGAAAAGCATCTAAAGCAAACAGTTATGATGTCATATATTTCGTCTAGTTAAATCAAATCATGCACAATTGGCAGAAGTATGCTAACAAGGAAAATGTCCAAAAAGATCAGATGTACAGAACAAGTAAACACCTTATGTTTTATTTTATGAATAACATCAAACGTAAATAATATCATGCATCCTTTTTTTTATTTACAGGAATTTATCCTGTTAACATAGTTGAATGAAACTGTCTTGTCTTCTAGAGTTCTTACCACAATAAAGTAAAATAACATAAATACCAAACTACAAGGAACATTCAAATAGGAAAGTCTTTTTATCAAATGGCAAAATCAAAAGCTCAAACTATTCAAACGTATGGAAAACAACTGTCAAATTCCTGAATACAGGCATCTCCTTATGTTGAAAATATGGATTAAAATAGTTTTATAGCTAGCTAAATCTACCACTTGTGTGACCGTCGCATAAAATTCCATTATAATGACAATAATGAGTGGACAAAACAAACAAACAGAATAGGTATAAATGTAAAAAAAATAAGGGTACAGCAGTCAACATTGTGTTATAAACCTAATCACTATAAACACTAAAAATCATCCAAGTGCTTCCCTGGGTGATATAAACAAGGAATTTCATCTTGATGTTAATCAGGTTATATGTATAATATGAAACGCATGGTAGTGGATTATAATGGGGGACGATTGTAGAGAATGCCTAGCACGTGTTTGAACCCTTTGTTTACTCAAAAAGATGGTCGTTTAATGTCGTTGCTACAAAAGACTTTATCTATAAACTTTCTTTCGAACTCGTCATATTATATTTTTAAAGAAATCAAAACGTTTTCCCTTTGTGTCTCTCAATCAAACCATATTTGTACAAATCATTCTATGTTTATGTGATATCGTCCATATCACTTTTAACGTCTTGATAGAACATTTTGCGCTGGGCGTGTTAAACCAAGGCATTATGGTTTAAGATGATTATTATGCCTTACTGATTTGTACATTATTATGATGATTATAACTGTTTGCTTGTGTATACTTGTGTATCAAATAGGATAACATACATTAATGCAGTCAGGATTTTATTATTTTGACAATGAACACGAATTAAGATGTAAATGCTACTTTGAGTTTAGTAAAAGATAAATAAAAGGAGGTGAAAGGAATACAATAAAAAAGAAAAGTTATAAAACTTTAATAATATATATCATTTTCTTGAATTATAACAGAAACAGTTTGTCTGCTAATCAATTCTTATTTAAAGGTTGAGACAATACATATAGATTATTATACATAATCTATAAATTTATATGTTGCCGTTCAAAATGTTCTTTGTGTAGTTATGTATGATAAAGCAAAGCAACAAACAATAGGAAATAAACACTAGCTCAATTACCCAGTTAATGCAAGTTAAACTTCCCATTTTGTTATAATTTATACTGTCTTTTCAATTGACATTTTGAAGTTAAAGAAACTATTATTAATAGTTAAAAGACATATGTGTAAAGAACCATGGTCAAACGCCGTATTAGCGCATCAGCCTAGTACAATGCAGGGTTCATATTCACATAGAAATGCCTTATTAATAGTCTATAAGGATAAAATGGAATGTACACAAAAGACCGGTAACATTAAATACTTTATTGGATAACTTGCACTTCTCATGATCGTGATTGCAACATGTGCAAATCCCGGCCATTATTTTAAGTAGGTCTAACGAATTAGGCCAAGATATCTGTGATGGTGTAAGTAATACATGCATAACCAAAATTTGTTTTCAACTCGTATTTAGATTTGGCCTTATAGAAAAAAAGATGTAAATATCACTGAGGATATAATAAGATCCCATTTAGTTTTACAACTCAAGTAGTAAGAGGAAAATGTTATGCCTTGCATATCACCCCTGTTGAAGAGGTTCTATAATGTGACGACACCATGGCACAATTTCTACACAAATCATTCGACAGGACGTGACTGCGTGTTTATAAATCACACACATCCTAAAAGATGCAGTTTCAGCATGACTTATGTTTTACTGTCGGATTGGAGAAGTCTTATGATAACCATATGTCTATGCCCAATGAATTTTTAACTATTTGGGTGACTTGACACCTGATTTATACAAATGTGTGTTGGTGAAGAATGTAATAAAAAAAATAACCGCTTTTAAATTTCGTTCGTCCGAAGCGTTTTTTCAAGATTTACATTCATCAGGAAACCTTAAACTCAAACATTTGAAAGCTACCGATGTATAACCTCAAACTATGATATAGATGTTTAAAAGAAATATATAGTATGTGTTGTTGGGCCATGGCCACTATCTATTATTTTAGAAGTGGTCAAATAGTTATGTGTGTATATTACAAATGTATCACGACGTGGCCTTAAAAAGGAATCAATATTTAAAATAAAACTTTAACGATTTCAACAATTATACTCTATCTAACTTTGTACAGTGAAGAAGAGGTAATTCACTATCAGAATACAGGAAATAACGAAACCCATTGGAATTGATAGTTAAATATTTAAAGATAATCAATATCATTATAATTAATTGAACAACGTTTACCTTTAAACACAAAAATAGTATATTTTCGTAACATATTCCTGTCGTATACGTTGTAGACGATGTTTATACAATGTTTATGTCTTACGACAGCCAGTATCAGAATAAATGACTCGTTTTTATAAAACGATAATCTGATTAATGACGGCAGAGGGGTAAACAAACCGAATGGATTCAGAAATATTGATTAGGGATCTTATATTCTGAAATGTTATAGAACATACCTAACCGTACTGAAGATGCAAAAGATTCTGTTATTATGTCAGTGTAAGTTATTGCATAATTTATCTATTGGTATCATGAAACTATCGAAATTCATCCAGATTCGTGTACCTTATAAGTTTTATAATCTTTAGATAGTATACTTTTGTTATCAGTTTCCTATCTATTCTCTTATTTATTGTGTTTGATTTGTAGTTTGTCCTTGTGTAATATATATGCTGTGTCTGGGTGTAAATACAGAATTGAAAGAAATTAATCATTGAATTTAATCAGTGCATAAATGAACATAAATTTGACAGCAGTTAACGAAACATTTAAGGAAATTATATTCTTTTACATGTTGGTCATTTAGACGCAGTTTCTATTCGGTCGTTCTGTAATAAAAAATACAATGATAAATTTCTTCCAACAGGTAATGAAAATATTGTAGCAAGTTAAGGATTTTCGCTCCTCTTGCTTTTGAATTTTTGCCAGATATTTTATCCATGTAGTGCCATTAAAAAAATTTCTCCGCTAACCCCTACTTTTCTTTTCTTAATTTTATTACATATAGTTTAAAAAGCCATATTTGAAAATGCTATAAAATCGCTGTTATTTTTTCATAATTGTTTAAAGAAAAAGGGTGCCAATGTTAAATATATGAAAAGTCTAGAGAGAATTATTTCCCGCCAAATTTTCAATGGCTTATATCTCAAAAACAAGCACACGGACCCTTCATTTTTTTCTGCTTTTTTAGTTCCTTTATTTATATACTATCAATTTTAAAAAGCTTGTTATTTTGAAACAGAGTAACGAACATCCTTAAGCAATTATGCTAACCAATCTTCTGGCATTGTTTGTAATCCAGTTGACGGGCATACCAAATCAAGCAAATCCGACAAGTTATTCGAATGCTCTTTAGTATTGTGAAGCTGATGTTTAGAAAATGTTATCATTCCAACACGTAGTAATAATTTGCCAAAATAGATGATTAATTGAATTATAAATATCCGGGAGTTTTTTATATGAAAAAGTAATAGAAACATGATAAAAACAATATAAATTTGAGCACCCAAAAGTAATATGAGTTTGTCCATTTTATTTGCATTACATTGTTTGAAGTTGTCTGTAATGACATATTGATGAATTTTTTTATTCTTATTAAAAATAATGGCAGTTATATCCAACAATTTTAATCAATCAAAATATTATAAATAAAAACATATTTTACACGTCTACGTTACATAGAGTTTTACTTGACTGTATAATTACCAATTACACTTTTTATCTCATTTAAACATTAAAAACTTCCTGTACGTTACCACATACATGACAAACGTCAATTTTTATTCAAAATGGATTCGTTGTGGATAAGTGAACTTTTATTCTTATATTTTCAATGTTGAAATATATCAATGATGCATACAGCAGGTAAGCTCTCTTTCTTTCAAATCCATATACTGTTAAATCTATTTTTCGTAATCACTTTATCATCAAACGATGTACTTTATTTTATATTTTGAGTGTATATTAGGTCTTCTGTTTCACAAATATAGAAATGACCCAAATACTAAAACACTTGTCAACTATAGGTAAATGTTGGTGCATGTATAATTTTACAATACAAAACATATTTTCATTTCATACTTTTGCTCAAGTATCAACCCGTCCGATTTGAAGACAGAAAATGAAATAAGAAGACGTGGTATGATTGTCAATAAGACGAATACCCATTTAAGATAAAACGAAGTTAAGAATGACGCAAAATTAAGCTAGATGAGAACAAATACCTAAAGGAGATCCGGGTTTTATGTAAACAAATGTTGAAACCGAACGAAAAATTATTAAAATGCAAAGATCCAAATACATCTATTAATAAAAGAAAACTTATATGGATGAAAACAATTGAAGTCTAACTATTTTTTAATGAATTAAAAATATTTTTCTTATCCGTTTAAATATCTTATCAAGAATATCAAATAAAGTTAATATTTTGTTACGTATGACGTCCTTTTAGAGGTTTCCCGATTTGCTACCGAACCAACGGCAGTACAAACTGGGAGCCGTCATTGAACTTTAGCAAATATTTGATGTACACAATGTGTACATTTAACATGTTTAAGATCAACGTATGATTTATAAATCGTAATTAATTGTATTTCGAGGATTTATGCTGCAACTGTTAATCCGCGTGGGTACTATTCGTTTTCCTATAGCAAACAATAGTGTGTGTACTCGATTATTCTTTCGTGCAACCGTTGCAAGTAACCGTTGCACGAACGGTTTGTAATTTAAATTTGTTTCTCTCAAATTCCAAACGCAAAAAGAAGCTAAATTATGAACCACATTAAAATCTATTTGATTTTTTCTTGTAATATTATTAAAATAATATAGAATACATACGTTGATTTTTTTAGGGAAAGCTCTTAAAAAGCATGAAAAGATAAGAGCCATTCAAACATACAAATTAAAGTCGACCTCATTAATAAATGTATTAATTAGAAATCACCACCTGTCAACCCGACCATGCAAAACCATCATGGGTAGTCAACAATTTTTTTTAGTGATCAGTTTCAATTCTTTGCTTTCTATTACGTAGTTAAATTTTCATTTATACTACTGCATAATATAGGTATGCATCTAGTTTTATCTCCAAAAAGTACGATTTATCTTTTATTGTATCATTCAGTCTGTAATTGATATGTTTTGAGATCACCCCCAGGTTTTGGTGTGGTTCGTGTTGCTCAATCTTTAGCTTTCTGTGTTGTGTTTTGTGTGCAATTGTTTGTCTGTTGGTCTATTTCTTTTTTAGCCAGGGCGTTGTCAGATTATTTTCGACTTATGAGTTTGAATGTCCCTTTATCTTTCGCCTCTCTTCTTGTAACTGGATATACTGAAGCGTTCAGTGACAAAGTTCGTTGAATAAAACTAATACATGCATCATAATTTTCTTATAATTACTTCACTTATTTTTGTTTCAATTGTTCATTTGAAAACATTATTAGGAAGGAAGTGCCAAAAAGCATTCACTTTTGAGAAAACCACATACGAGGAAACATTCGACCTGTACCAAGGCGACACTCATTTTAAAGAGAGAAACAAGAGGCTGTATACAATAAATTCCGACAATAGTGTTTTTTTTTGTCATCCTTGATAGATTAGAAAATATTATTTTTCAATATTTCAGAATACTTGTTTACCAAAATGTATTTCTAGAAAAAAATATCTGCAGTAAGAAAAATTCTCTTTTCTCACTTGTTTGAATTCCTATCTCTACCATCATTCCAGCGGCAGGGGTCTGCTGCATTGACGGAAATAGATTACCTAAATATTTATATTAAATAACTTTAAATTCATGCGAGAATAAATGAGAAATCACAACAACCTTGACATGCTAACGTATACATGGTATATGAACAACATTAGTAAAACGTGTTTAAAAAGTCGTTCATAGATACTATATTCATTTTCCAAAATTCTATTAATGCATAGGAAAATATACTTTTATTTATTTCTTTTATATATAAACAAAACAAAATACCAAACAGAAACAAAAACAGAAAATTCAGTTAACCTGTTATTCCGTGGTTGTCGTTTGTTGCTATATATCATATTTATTTTTCGTTTATCATTTGTACATAAAACAGGCCGTCGGTTTTCTCGTTTGAATCATGTTGCACTTGTCATTTCGGGGTCATTTGTAGTTTACTATGCGGCATGAGTTTTGTTCATTTTGAAGGCTGTACGATGACTTATAATTGTTAACTTTTATGTCATTTGGTCTCTGGTGGAGAGTTCTCTCATTGACAACCATAACCCATCTTATTTTCATGGACACTCAAATTTATATTTAGAATCTAAAGGCTGATTTTTAAAGTTTGATTCATACCCTTGTGCACCTACAAGGTAACTCATATAGATTCATAAACACAGCGTTCTAGAAACGGAAAAATAGTTACCAAATACAAAGTTAAAGTTATTTTGTGCTGATACATGTATGAGCTCAATTTCTGTAATTTTATCAGGATGAATAAATTAATTTCATGCATTAAATCATACCTCCAAAACAACAATAATGGTTGAGTTACATACAAACCAAACCTGATACGCTACAAATCGGGAAACCTAGTGAGCCTTTGACTTTTACCCGTATGTAACCTATGAATAAAGCAGTTTAGTAGCACAATGTTTGTAAGCAGTTCAACATTTCGACATTCTGTGTCCGTTCGAAGTCTTCCTATCAGACCTGTATCTTGTTTTATGCTGCTATTTACATGATGTATTGGGTGTTTTTCTGTTTGAGTAGTTTTTGTTAGGGTAGGGGTGGTTCTGTTTATTTCTGTTGGTGTTCAAAAATATAACCAAAAAAAAAAATGATGAAAGTTTTTATTTATGTTTTTCCAGTTATATAACTTTAATGCTACAGTTTTTTATACCATTCTAATTTTTATTTTAATTTTATTTCAAATGGTAGAAGTGGTTACGACGATACGATATCCCGACCAAAATGCAGTAAACATCTCATGTTGGAATACTTCTAAAATACAAATACAGAACATTCATGTACAGGTAGGGGAAACGTCCTGTGGTCCAAATCAATGTTTTTTAAATTCCAATGATACACATACTATAGAAGACAACTGTAATGATGAAAATTCATGTTTGCTGGATTACAACTTTACGTCAGCCTGTTTAACAGAGTTTAGATACATGAATCTGTCGTACACTTGTATAGACGGTATTAAATATTTTACAACCATTTTTGCATTCACTCTTTCCTTGATTTTTAAAGGAATACTAATACTGGGTATGGAATGAATATTGATTATATTGGTATGTACTCTATACGGACTTCATTAACAGGGTTGTACTCAAAGACTATTTATTAGGAAGAACGACATTAATCAACACAACATCATTTGTACGATCAGAATCACGAATTTGTTTGACCGATACGATTTTTTTTTGCGATCCTAGATTTTTATGTACGTGTACCAGAATTGTCGTTTGATCTGTATTGGTACAGATTGTGTCCTATTCCCAGTTATGCCATTATGACTGAGTGTGGGTTGGCATATCGCGTGATGTATGCATAGAAGACACTTACCCTGTAAAAATAGTCAACACGCCCGGTCTCGCTTCTTTTGGGAGTTCATGCAATGCCTTTAGTTTTTGCTTGTTATCTTGGTTTTTTTTTTTGTAACAGGTTAACCAGATTTGAGGATCGGTAGACTGATGTTGGCTTGCTTTTGCATGTAATGGAAATAACAATGATGTGTCAAACACATGACGAAAATACAAGTATAAGTCAAATAAAACGCTTCAAATTCTCAGTTCGTAAATTTGAAATTAAAAAGACACTAAGGTCTCAACTCCCTCGGACAAACTGACCTTCGATGAAGTTGGCCATACTTTTACGTCCCGTTCGGACATATATCTTTACGAATTGAGATGTTTATACATTTTTAGCTTTCAATTGTGTTTGTCTTTTTTTGTTTGAGTGTTCGTGATTAAAGTGACAGTAGTTTACCGTTGTTCAAATCTCGTAAATCGAGATCAGACAAATCAAGGTTACGAACAAAAGCTGAGGATATCGCATGAACTCGAAAAGTAATCAACAAATAATCGATTTTTAGAGACTGCAAAATAATGTGAGTAAAATATGTGACTAGTATCAAGAAGCAATCGAATATTACAAACTTAACGAAGCGCAGTTAAAGCCTTGAGCGAGTACAGCTAATGCTGGTGCCATCAACATGTAATATCAAGTTCAACTTGCATGCCTGACCATAATGCCAATAGAAACACTCGGAACCAAGCATTTCAAAATTAAAGATAGGAAACATTAATACCATAGACAGGACCTAAACAAAAATAAAAATTTGACAATCTCAATTTAGATTAACCATGTTTGAGGGTTGTTGCAACTTAGGCAGATTGGTACTTCAAGTACTGATAGTCCACATGCATCCTTTAGAATGTATGTCTGTATTGATTGCTTTTAAAATGATCTTAACCTTCATTTATCTTCAACTTATTAATGCAGAGTAAGATCTGTCTACCCTTCAACACCACCTGAGATCACCCCAAGTTTTGTCAAAAAACGGCCGTATTGCTCTTGCTTTAGTTTTAAGTGTTTATCTGTAGGCCTTTTAATTTTACAATGTATGTTTTTATTACTAGTAACTGTCGTGTCATTACTTTGTCATGAAGACGTGTTTCTATTTCAAATTTTCACATTTGATCAAGTCTTAGTGTTAGAACATTTTCATGACCGATGGTGTATTGATTTGGTGATATCTTAGTGTTAGATAAAAGTCATCACACAATCCGTTATTGTGTGATGCCTTATCACTTTATCGACGTACTTTTTAAGAATAACACGACGGTATGTGGAGCAAGATCTGGTTAACCTTCTGGAGCACCTGATTACCCCTCCCCCCTCCCCTGGTTGTTGGTGAGGTTTGTGTTCTTTAGTCTTTAGTTTTCTATGATCGTTTTTCTTTGTTTGCCATTGGAATGACAATTTGTTTTTGACTTATGAGTTTCCCTCTTGCAATAATATAATGTCGCCGTTTTAAATGTTTAAAGCGCCACAAATGTTAACGTATAAATTTATCTTTGTCCCTGAACTCTTCGGTATATGCAGTTACAAGAGCATATCAATTACAGACGAAAAGATACACTAAAAGATATATCGTACTTTTGAAGATCAAATAAGATGCAAATTAATATCATGTTTGAATGTCCCTTTTTGGTACCTTTCGCCTCTCTTTTCAGTTGTAAATGGTTAAATATTCAAGGTGTCGATATTGGTTTGAATTCAACAATCTCCTCTTTGCCTAAAATCATTTGTTTATGGTGTCAATATCGACGATATCGAATCGATATGGATTATTTAAATTTCCCTAACAAAGATCTACTGTACTAGCGATTCAATATCACCAGTCTTACCTTCGCCTTATTTTTATATTCCAGATATATTATGTATTACAGTATTCCTCAAATACAATTTAAATCTCATGGTTTATCTGTTTGAGCTGTCGATATCGACGATATCGATTCGATATTGATCCCATATCGACATTTAAAAAATTTCTTCATGATGTTCTTTGTTCATTTCATATAGTTTAGTGTATGTTCATAACATTTTGAAATTTAGCAATCTAAAAGTAAGGTCATGATGTACCATGTTCATCTAATACAATTGTGATATAACTACTCAGACATATCAATATTACGGGACTGAACTATCTTCAGGCATTTGCAACTTGGTGGTCTGTTTAGAAACAAGCCATTTCATTGTTAGAACCTCAAAGCACACACTTAACACATTAGGCTCATGAGGCTACGATATTACGAATTTAAGTACAGATTAATTTTATTTTTGGTAATGAACCTGCTGTGAAATAAATTTAGTATGTTTAGGGCAGATTGGCCTTACCTGTTTGTCATGTTTGTACCGTGTAGAGACTGTAGAATAACTGAAGTCATAGTTTTTGTTTGTCCCAGTTATAAAACTAATACAAAATCACTTTTATAAATATTTTTCCTTATTTCTGTTTAATTTATCTACTGTTATAGACGATTAAGAGATTGTTATGTTGCATATATTACAGCTATGTTTTAGACTTTTTACTGTTTTTAAATGCTTTTTTTTAAATTCTGTCGTTTTGGGTTAATTAAACCGCAAATTTCATATTGTTCATATTCAAACAATCTATACATGCTATATGAATGAGGAAATTATAATGTTGATTGGCAATTTAAACTAAGTCACAGCTATATTTGTCCTTAGCCATTTTCCGGTTCGAAATAAAGACGTTTGTGTAGTTTACAAAAGAAACAACACACAAACAAAATGTAATTTATAATTTTTGTTACGTGTATCGAAACTAATACATCCGAGGCTTTGAAATATGTGGCTTTGAATATTCTACTGAAGGTGATTCCAGAAAAAATGCTTCGGACGCATCAATTGATAACGTGTTATTCTCAGTGTTTAAGTGTTAAAATGTCATCAAACGGTTTGACGTGTTTACTATATGGGTCTTTTTTTATATATATATCTGTATGTGTTTTCCACTGCCTAGCTAGACATGGCTTAAATGCCTGAAGACGGCTATGACTAAGTAAGGTATTTACTAAAAAATACTTCGTCCAATCGCACATTGTATGAACACTAAAGTTAGCAGATATCACAAATCTGTCCCTCTCTTTACGGCTTAGTGGTTTGAAAACTCACTTGTTAACACACCATTCCGAGACTTTGATGGGTTATTGTCACATAGAAGTGCAGGATTAACGTACATCAAGCTATCCTGACTGTATCGTCTGTATTGTAATGTCGCTAATCTGCATAACCCTGACATAATCCGTAAACAGCATACCGTGATTATTATAGAAGGCAAAAAAGAGTTCCATCAAATGACAGGATTACATGTAACAATCTATGCCTACACATCAATTATATCATTCACAGCTTCGATATCTATAAGTGTATTTACTTTATATATATATATGTATATATGTTAACGAAGAAATCTTCAGTAAAAGCATGTTTTCAAATTTTGTTAAATACGACTTGTACTTACATAATATATATATATATATATATATTACATATGGTTTGATGTTTCTTGTTTCTCATTGGTTTATATGGTCCCCAATATGTATTTTGTATTTTTTTCACTATTTTGACATATTGCCTCGACGTTACTGTTTTTAAAAATGATATTGACTACATGTTATTAAAAATAAGTAACATCGAGTCAATATCATTTACAAACTTACACTATTAACATAAGTAATATATATACATCCAATCTTTTATGGTAATATTCTATACAAAGCACAAAAATGTCGCCATTCACCTCAAAAGCTAACCAAACCTTTAAACAGACTTATTCAGAAGGGATATAGTTACGATACTGTTGTCAGGTCGTTAAAGATGGAATTTATTGGAATTAATATTGATTCACTCATAGGGTCTTTGCATCGGAAATAAACACATTTATTCTAAAACCAGTTGTTGGCATGATACGGGTTATGTTCTTCTCGTATATTTGATGATGGTATGATACTAAACCCCTAACGGGAGGGATTGTGCTTGATTTTCATATGATGAAGACATAATCTTTCAATCAGTTAATTGAGGTCTGGATCTTGCATGTCAGTAACTGCTAGTTGTCCTATATCAATTTATGTATCATTGTCATTTTGCTTAGTTTTATCTGTGACCTATTTTACATCTCATTCGGACTTATTTTAAACTGAGATTTACTGTGCGTATTACTGTGTGTTTGTTTATTCTACATTGGCTAGAGGTATAGGGGGAGGGTTGAGATGTCACAAAACATGTTTAACCCCGCCGCATTTTTGCGGCTGTCCCAAGTCAGGAACCTCTGTCCTTTTTTATTCTTGTATATTTTTTAAAATTTTGGTTCACTTATATGTTTCGGAGTTTAGTGTGACGTCCATTTTCGCTGAACTAGTAAACGTTTTTGTTTAGGAGCCAGCTAAAGTCCGCTTCCGGTTGCGGGATTTTCTCGCTGTGTTGAAGACCCTTTGGTGGCATTGGGCTGTTTTTTCGCTCTTTGGTCGGGTTGTTGTCTCTTTGACACATTCCCCGTTTCCAGTCTCAATTTTATTAAGGACTTTCACTCAGTAAATACGTTATATATGGACCTGTTAGATTATATTGAACTTCGGACTTCGTCCTCGGTGAAAAAAATTTGAACAGGTCCATATATATTGTATTGACCTCGTCAAAAGTCCATAATTGATAAATATATATGAATTAATAACTAAAATCGACTGTAATTGCAGAAAACGGGACAAGTGTAAGTACTTTTGAGGAGAATTTTGGAGATTGGGTGAAAGTATCATCACATAATTTCAATTGGACACGTACTCCAGATGTGCTTGATCATACTGGAGGTATGAACATTTTCTATCTTTATTGTCATAATTGATGAACATCCACACAAAAGTAAGGATCTTTTTTGTGTACAAGACACATATGTACTGCCCTTTTAGCAACTTTTACAATTTATCATTTAAAATTAAAATACTTCAATGTATGTTACTTTAAAAGGGGTTTACAATAAACCTCTGTTCTTAAATGTATTAGTGTCTTGAATTTTCTGAACATTCATAAAACGCCTGAAATGCTTTAAATATCACAGGATTGTAGATGAATACATATATATTATTTATATTTTTCAGCATCTAGAGGTTATAGCATAACTGCAACATCCTCTGTTGGTACAAAATGGTAAAGCACGCATTAATACAAGTGAATTCATGGCACCTATATGTGTGTCACTTTGGTACTAACTTTATACCAACAGTTATGATTACTCTTTTAGTATATACAAGATTTATGACAGAAATCAGAATTTACTATTTACAACAAAGGGTAAATCTACATCTTTAAGTCAATGGAAAAACATAACCGTAGATGTATATGAACAAGTTCCATTCAAGTTAACCTTGGAAGCAAACTTCAAAAATCGTTATTCAAACGCAGTATGTGTTATTATGCTAGATGATACATCGATAACGTACAAGCCTTGCCAAGGTAAATGTAAACAAGAATTAAATCCACAAAAACATAAATAAAAAAAGAAAGAGGCATAGTCCCTGAAAAACCGCTGAACATGTAGTTTTGTTAATTTCGTTATCCCTCGTCGGGATAAGATTAGGCTTAATTAATATCTTTTTTGATAAATAAATGCTATTTTTTAATTGTATGAGAAACACAATTGATGTCACTAAATTGGCAAGAAATGTGCCACTAGTGCAGAATGAACTACAAACCATTACGTACCACTTAAATTAAACCCTGGGTTTTAGTGACTTCTGCTTTTTATTTTCTGTGTGTGCTTCGTAAATAAAATGGCACTGAACATTGACAAAAATGTCACCTAACGTTACATTTTATAAAAATCTACATCGAGCTCTTTCTTCAAATTAAAATAATGAAAGCAAATATAGTGAATGAACTCAAGTTTTATAAACGATACTGTTGTCTAACGTTTTTTTGTTAGTGTAAATGTCCATTCTCATTCATTAGTTTGGCCTTGCGCGTATAGATGTCTGAATGCTGAAATTTGAAATAAATAACAAAACAAATAATCTAAAAATAACTGTGTGTTATTCGTCATACCTGAAGGACGGGGAGAAAACCGCCTGAAAAGTTTATGATATTAATGGCTCTTCAAATACTTCCAACGGCCTTATCTTTTCTTTTATGGTTTTTCACAGCTGTTTAGCTACTCGTTTTATTGCTTGATGTAGTTATCTCTTAAACATATAAAACGTTAGTTGCTTTATGGATGTGGAAAATATATGTAATGCCCCGATTCAGAATGAACACATATTTGTGGGTTGGTGGTCTAGAGGTTAAGACCGTTGGCTACAGTGCTGAAGGTCCAGGGTTCGATCCCGACTAATGGCGCTGGAAATTTCAGTACATTAGAAGGGTGATTTCACCCTCCCACACACATCTATGGTACCCAGACCGGAGTTTAAACTAGAATGGGTACTTTGTGGGCCACGGTTGGTCGAAGTGCCCCCCCCCCCGACTTTGACCAGGAGATCAATCTTCAGATATCTCTTCGGTTTGTCTGTTCACGCCGAGTTGCCCGGTGGTTCTCTTCGAGTACTTCGGCTTCCTCCACCATAATAACAGACTTCCCGGTGTCCTAGCTCTCCCGTGGTTTTGGGTTGGGGATTTGTCCTTGGTGGTGGGTTGTACATATGTTAGTGACACATCTCCATTAATCCTGTTTGGGAGTGTGCATGGATTCCACTGTACCCTCGCAGCTTTCGAGGGGAGCTCCGTATAACGGAGGTATCAACCAGAACATACATACATACATAAATATGCATTCAAAACCTAAATTCAAAAGCTTAGTTTTATTGAGGAATAATGTTTACTTACTAAATCTAAATGGTTTTTTTTCTCTTTAAATGAAGGACAACAAATTGACACAAATCGGATCAATGTAAATTCAGATTATTGGATTTTACGAACAAATATGAAGATTGTATAGTTTTCAGCAAAAATATTTCTGTGACGTATCAATGCATCGGTAAGTATTTTATTTGATATGTTTACATAGTAATTTTATATTTGTTAAGTACTATGGAAAAAAGGTTTCCTGATGACAATTCGAGACCTTTTTCTAAACTGAAAACGGAAAACGAACTTTGATATGTTGTCACATGAAATGTGAAATAAACCCTTTTATTGATTATGAGATAAAAACGTTTAAGATCATGGTCAAATATACTAGATCTCATTCAGTGAAGGGAAGTGGTTTCCTGGTGTAGTCTTGCACCTTACTTTGAACATGTTGTATTTGAATCAAAATTTAAAATATGTTTCCATATTCTGTTCAATTGATCTTATTAATCATGTTACACATGTTACAGAGGCGTAATTCTTTGTTATTTTACCCGTTATGCATGTAGTTGCCCATGAAGAGAAGTGGGAAATATGAGCGTTCCCAAAAGATTTACTTTAAGTAAGGAATGGCTTTCATTCATCCTGTTATTTTTTATTGTTATTATTTTTTCGCAAGCAATATGTAATTATGATGAATACATTTAAACGATATAAATTATATATAAGGGATTTTTTCTTTTTGAGCCAGTTAATTATTCTCACCACAAATATATCGAACCTATCTCCTTCTGATACTAGACATCAAAATAGCTTTTAAATTATTTAATTGAAAGCATGCCAAGAAGCAACAAAATACCTAGCTCATTGTGTCTGTTGATATTCATCATATAGAGGTCAATTAATTTTCTTTCTTGGTAATAAAAAAAAGATTTATTAAAATTTAGAAGGTTGGCTTGCGATCAACTATCGATATTTTAATTCATGATTTGAAAAATAAATGCATGAAAACAATGTAAATCAGTAATTTCGATACAAATTAACAAGAACAACTGTCGCATTTGTTGATAATATTATTTTGCATGGCACACAGAGACAGTCAATAGAGAGAAAGAATAACAATTCGAGCTTTTAAATATATGCATGCCGTCAAACCTAGATTCAAAATACTTGATTTATATTCAGTCTGTGCATGATTATTTGAAATATTTTTGGGGTATTTTAGACAATTCACAGACAACCATTAATATGGAAATTTCAACAGATTCAAGAATCCAATTTGAAGGTAAAATATAAAATGCATACAGTATTTGCAACACAAAAGAGTACAGATAGCTAAATCATGCACCAAATAAAGAGTCGAAGCATAACTCTCATATTCCTCAGCTGTGAAACATATTTTACACATGTTTTAATTATACTTATTTTTTCAATGTTAATATATCATTATAAAAATAAAGAGTTACTTGGTCGTTATAACGATTCAATATGTCGTTATAACGAGTTACTGTGTCGTTATAACGAATTACCCTAGTCGCTAAACCGAGTTATAGGTAAGTCGATATAATGATTTAGCTAAGCCGTTATAACGATAAACAAAGGAGATGTGGTATGATTGCCAATGAGACAACTATCCACCAAAATTCAAATGAAGTGGATGTAAGCGATTATAGGCAACCGTAAGGCCTTCAACAATGCAAAAAACCCATACCGTATAGTCGACTATAAAAGGCTCCAACATAAAAAAAAATATGAAACAATTCAATTGAGAAAACTAACGACCTAATTTATAACAAAACAATTAAAGAAAAACAAATATGACAGACAGGAACCAACGACAACCACTGAAATACAGGCTCCTGACTTGGGACAGGCACAAAAGAATGTGGCGGGGTTAAACAAGTTTGTGAGCGCTTAACCACCCCCCACTCAGTTGAAAAAGGCCTAACTCATCAGATGCATACAAAGCAGAAAAACATCAAACACAGACCGGACGTGGTAGGGTATTTATCCATCCCTCATCCCTAACAACAAAAAAGACACTTAGTACAGATCTGAGAGTGCTCACAGTTACTGACTAGTTCAAAGCCAATAACAACTAATAAAGAAAATCATGTATCTAAGACTAAAATATCAATCAGTACACATCCAACATCCAATGGATTTAGTGTAAAGACCTCATCAACAGTAAGAAAAAAACATGACCTTGTGTAATGCCAAAATATAGGTATCGACAGATTGTAGTACTGTGAAATAACAGTGCATGACAATAATATTTAGTATCGTTTTAATTTACTGCCAACAAAAGCAATATTTATACCAATAAAAACAACATTCAAAGATTTAATTACAATGTTGAATTAGTAACTTTTCAGAATAAGTTTATTTAAAAGATTGATAAGTTTACCCGGATCGGATCTAAATATCTGGGCTCGGTTAACAACATCACCGTAAAATTTAGGATGTGCTATTCCGTTTGAAATAAGTTTTCTATAGATACAGCCAAACTTGCAAACCAAATCTTTTTATCTATGGAAGAATTTAGTAAAGGTTTAAAGTAATTTTAGGCAACGAAATCCCTGACTTAATTTACTAGTAATACATAGATTACGCTCAATGAAATCCAAAACGTCACTACATACATGTGCATAACAACGAGTTGGGATATATGAACATCGTAAGACCCATGCATATTATAAGGTACGTTTCCAAGGATAATTTAAAATTTCTCATTGTATGCACTTCATTGGTCATAAACGTCTAATTCAGACAAAAACTTTAGCATAAAGTTTTAAAAATGCTTTTTTGTACGGTTCATGCAATTTTTTTATCAAATCACAAATACCGCCCTTCCGGCATTCAAAAGGTTAATGTCATTTTGAAAGTAGCTTAACATATTGGTATATGGTACATTTATCAATTAAAGATCAGAGCAAATACAATCATGTGTATCAATCTGCCTATCAAATACCAAAATTAATTTGAGTTGAACACATTTTGTGTACGATTCATGCATTTTTTTTATCAAATCACAAATACCGCCCTTCCGGCATTCAAAAGGTTAATGTCATTTTGAAAGTAGCTTTACATATTGGTATATTGTACATTTATCAGTTAAAGATCAGAGCAAATACAATCATGTGTATCAATCTGCCGATCAAATACCAAAATTGATTTGAGTTGAACCCATCAAAAAGTGAATCTTTAAAGATTCCTATGAATTCGAAAACCATTACAAACATTCCATTATAATAACAAATTGCCTGACTTATATCATGTATATAGAAACTGAATTTAGATTTTCTTTCCAAATACTTTTTGTTTCTTTCAGTTTTTTTTGTATTTTTTGTTTTTTTGAGTCGAGCATTAATGAACAAACATGTCAAAATGAAAATAGTATCCGTCAAATACAATAATCGTTATTGCATTACATATCTCTAAGACAACAATACTTCATATCATAAAAACGTGAAGCATTTTATTCGTCAACTACTATCGTTATTACATTACATATACCATAAACAGCGATAGTTCGCACCATTACAAAAGTGAAGCATGGTCACAAACATACCCATTACCTGAAAAT
The DNA here is from genome assembly GCF_021869535.1 of Mytilus californianus. Classification (NCBI taxonomy): domain Eukaryota; kingdom Metazoa; phylum Mollusca; class Bivalvia; order Mytilida; family Mytilidae; genus Mytilus; species Mytilus californianus. Next base: position 55,116,689 of record NW_026262723.1, read on the forward strand.
TGCACCAATTTGTTTTCTTAATAATGTTCTGCATCAGATTTCTAAAGACATTATCAATACCATTTATGAACTCGATTTTATTTAGATAGACTTTAAACTTATCTTTTTCATGCACGATGGTCCGGTAAAGACTTTGAATCCAAAAGATTTGTTAAATCACTTCGCCAAACGGTACTAAAGTGATTTTAATCTTCTATAATATTGTGTGAATGTGATATGTGTTATATTAGTTTGTTTCCAATGTATAAACTTGTACTGAGGATTTTCGTCCCGCAGACGTTTATTGCCTTAGCAGCTTTAGGACCAATTTTACCAAATTCTAGGTTTAAAATTTTTTCAACTTCTTAGTTGATTTGTTGACCATTGTTGACCTTTCAACTGTTTTTGATTTGAGCACCAATGATAAATCTAATGATGAAAAACGTGCGTCGGGCGTTCCAAATTATGAGTCTGGTATCTTTGATGAGTTTTTACTTACCCATATTCCCTTCATTTAACATGAATGTACAGTTGAATAAAAAACCATTGACATTCATGATTGAATATATGTCTTATCACTGTGAAGAGATAAATGTTTTAAAATCATGATATATCTGTTCAAGTTGCCATTACTAGTAAACCAATTTTGAACTGAAACGTTCAAATTGATCTGTACAGCTCTTAGGAGAATATATAATGAATTATTTTGTTATTTTACTTTTACAAATTGTGACTTGGATGGAGAGTTGTCTCATTGGCACTCATACCACATCTTCTTATATCTATGTTCAGTTTTTCAGGTAATTGTCAGACTTATCCACTAGGGTAAGTTCGGTACTGTTCAGACTATTCGCTTGCAGTCAATTAAAATATTTTTTTTTTATTTTACTCATATTGTTTGGTAGCTGTGATTTACATGTATCAAACAATACCATACTGAATTGTCAGTAAAGGAACTGAACAGTACTTGATTTATATCAAGTAAATTTTCTTAACAGTACCGAATTAACAAGAAAAAAACTGAAAAATAACTTAAACTTATTAACAAGACTAACCGTTTTAAGTTTCAGACCGTTCAGATGAAATTGAGATCAAAATGACAGTTTAAATACATTTATTAGCGCTGTCGGTGATATTTCAACCGACAGACCCCATCTTGTTTTCACAACCATAGACAATTATTGGTTTCATAACGATTGAGAATTACATATCGCTTGACATCCATTCGAGTTATTGAATTTGTGATCTTTGCCGATGGAAAATGTTGCAATTTCCAAACACGCTAGAGGATCAGCAACTAAATCAATGCATTTTTCGTATAACTTATGTATTTCATACTACGTTCAGTGTGATTCTAAAATAGCTTTTCATGCAGGAAATAGATAGCAGTCCACAAAAATATAAGAATCTACAATTTCGACTACATTTAAGTCTGAATGTTTGCTTCGGATTTTAACATATATCCGCTAAAATCTGCTTCCAGTTCAGAATACTATCACGAATGCGATCGGTAAAACGGATAATGACAATATGCATACCTCCTTAATTATTGTACACATAAGTTTTCGTTTACAAATTTAATTAATTTAATTTTCAGTTTGGCCTTCCAATTAATAAAATACAAATAGACGAAATGTGATATCTTGAAAAGGCACATTTGACTTTATTTGAATATTCTAATTTTATTCGATTTAGTTTGAATGATACTTTGAAATGGTATGCCCAACTGTTTCCTATATTGAATTCAAAGGAATGTGTTTTTCTTTCTAAATTTGTTACTTTAAAGCGGTCATTTATTATTATGAAACATAAAAGATGATATTTATTGAATCCGCTGTATTTTGTAGAATAGTGTTGAAATTAATAGTGAATGAACAAAAAATGTTTTACTGTCTGTAAGCTGAATGCTGGGTAATTGTTTTCAGTACACCGATACACTACTGAAGCTTCTAACCTCAGATATGCAGATTCAAGAAATGATGTGTAACAAGATTGAAATATGACCTGTCGATTATTTAGTTGATTATTATTTTTTTGTATGTCTGCTTATCTATTCATTCAATTATTTATTTTTCTGTATAATAAATGCTGTATTTTATTCATTTATTTATTTATTTATTTACAAGTTTGATCGTTTATATAAATATACATTGTTAATTTCCATTTTGTAGTGCAATGTAGGCGTACATATAATAATAATTTTGCAGCTGATATAATAGTTTTAGGTAAATGAATTGAAGAAAAACTACGGTTTCTTATTGGTGCATTCTGAATAAAATTCGGATCTATCATAACTTTCATTCGTATACACCTCTATGTCTTGCATTGTTCTGGACATAATATTCAATTTCATGTATGATAATATAGTATCAACATATGCTAATCTTACTTCAAGCATACGGATTCATTTCATCTCTATGGGTAGCAGATTCTGCTGAACAAATTTTATTGGTTTTAAAAAATATCGGATGCCTATATAATTCTTTCATTGCCTTTTGTAGTTGAGAGGTTGTTTAATTCAATTAACAACAATTATTTTTGTATACAGGATATTTTAAAAATGTGTTGGCGGATTTTACAAAATAAATGGAGAATGTCTCCCCATGGACACAGATGATGCCCCTGCTTGCATACATTATAAAGGGACATAACTCAAGAACAATAAAAGTGACGCTACCCAAATTTGTACTTGATCTTAGTTTTGTGGTAATAAGTATTGTGTATAGGTTTCATGTTTGGTTTGGGCAAACTTAAGTTACAGAACGGAAACCTAAAATTTTGCAATTTTTCGATTTATAAAGGGGCATCACTCAATAATGGTTAAAGTGACACTAACCAAATTCAACTTGATCTGTGTTTTATCAGTGGAAGGTAAAATTAAACATTGCATTGTATAAAGCATTGATTGTAGTTGATTCAACTATAATCATGGACAATGGAAGATAACTCCAATTTTAATAAAATGCTCCGCTGGGGCGCAGCTTGATACGACCGCAGAGGTCGAACCCTGAACAGTTGGGGCAAGTATGGACACAACATTCAAGCTTGATACAGCACTGAATTTGGATTGTAATTAAATATTTGACACAGCATAGGTTTCTGACACAGAATGACTGTGGTCTAAGAACTTAAAAATTTTTAATTTACCTATTCAAACCATATCATTATTATTTGCTTTTATATATAAATCAGAAATAACCAATTTAAAATGGAAAATTTTAAGGAAACCCCCCCCCCCCCTCCAAATTTTTTGAACCCCCTTATGATTCATCACCACCAAACTCAATCCCAGCCTTCCCTTTGTGGTATGGTACCTTGCAGTACAATTTCAGAGAGATCCATACACTTGAACACAAGTTATTGTCTGGAAACTAGAAAAATGCTTGTTTTTTGGCCCCTTTTTGGCCCCAATTTCCTAAACTTTTTCGGCAATTACCCCCAAACTCAATTCCAGCTTTCCTTTTGTGATATGGAACCTTGTAGTACAATTTCATAAAGATCCATACACTTACACACAAGTTATTGTCATGAAACTAGAAAAATGCTTGTTTTTGCCCCTTTTTTGGCCCCTAATTCCTAAAATTTGGAGGCAATTACCCCCAAAAGCAATCCCAGCATTCCCTTTGTGATATGGAACCTTGTGGTACAATGTCAGAGAGATCCATACACTAACACACAAGTTATGTCTGGAAGTTACAAAAATGCTTATTTTTGGCCCCTAATTCCTTAACTGTTGGTACCATAACCCCCAAAATCAATCCGAACCTTCCTTTTGTGGTATTGAACCTTATGGTAAAATTTCATAGAGATCCATTCACTTTAAGTAAAGTTAGAGTGCGAAAACCAATGTGTCTTCGGACGACGATGCCGCCAACGTCATACCAATATACGACAGCAAAATATTTTTGCGGTCGTATAAAAATCACTTGAACAATGGCATCATTGATATTTTTTGAAAAAAATGAAAAATTGCTATTGTAAAGGGGCATAACTCTAGAACAGTAAAAATGCCGCCACCATAATTCAAACTTGATCTGTGTATTGTGGTGATAAGCATTGTGTATAAGTTTCATAACATTTGGTTGATGCAAACTTAAGTCAGAGAACGGAAATTAAAAATTTTGCAATTTTCCATTTATAAAGGGGCATAACTCTAGAAAGGTTAAAGTGACGCCACCAAAATTCAAACTTGATCTGTGTTTTGTGGTAATAAGCATTATATATAAGTTTGTTTGAGGCATACTTAAGTTAGAGAAAGGAAACCAAATTTGGGACGTACGGAAGTACGTACGTACAGACGGACAAGAGTAAAACTAAATGCCCCCTCCGCTTTGGCAGGGGCATAAAAATATGGAAATAGCATCTTCATCTTTGCAGGATGCTGATATGGCTTTATAAAGTTCCATATTGAACACACCATCATGTGGATGCTGGCATCTTACATATATATAGACTTTGATATACCTTTTGTTTGGATGCTGACATCCCAATTAGATGTATATGCATGCAGACTCAACTTTCTCTTTGGATGCTGCCATCCCATGAAAAAAATTGGATGTTCATCCTTAATCTCAGGGATGCTGGAACCAGTTGTAAGTAAAAGTTGTCTCAACACATTATATATTGAATGCTGACAGTCATTTCCTTTGGATGCTGGCATCTGTTTCTGTGAAAGCCGGTGACCGTTTTGTTTAAAGGCTGACATCTTTGCATTATATGTTTCTTTATATATTTGACCAGGTGACTTAAGTTTAATCGCTCAATTGAAAAGTCTTTTATCTTTTAAAAAAAAATCACATATTTGGTGTTTGTTTATTATTTACGGTATATAAAAAATATATAGGAAAAGCGCATAAATCTAAAACTTGTGACTATTATTGTGATGAATTACAAAAATACAAATAAAACGAAACAGTAATATACAATATTATATTGTATTAAAGAGTGTTTGGGGTTACTGAAAGTGAGCTTAACCTCATAGCCTGCTGAAATGATATCATAGACATACACTCTACTATTCAGATTGGTGACTGCACTTTATTAAGGTGCTTCATATGAAGTCTGTAAGCCTGCGTTATAATTTTGTGTCTATGACAAACCCCCATTTTTAATTAAACTATATATTGGCATTAAATATATAAGATATCATAAGGAGATCTGTCTTCCCTAGTTGCCTGCATACAATAATACAGTACTGGTTTAATAACAATGCAAAATCTTTTAAATTTTTATTTTAATTATCAGTACTGGTCTCTTTCATTTGTACGTACTGGATATTGTCAATATCACTGGACTTGCTATATGCACATCATGTCATGATCTGTTTTCATTTCACAAGGAGATTTGTTTTCCCCAGTTGCTTTCATACAATAATACATGTCATGCATGTACCACTTTGATAACAATGCAAAATCTTTTAAATTTTAATTTTAATTATACGTACTGGATATTGCCTATATCACTAGACTTGCTGTATGCAACTTCCCATGCGTAGGCACATCATGTCATGATCTACTTTCATTTCAATCACAAAACTTACATTTTCAGTATTACGATCATTGTTAAGCTTTTTTCTGTATTCAATATTTATCAATCATCTAATAAAATCAGTTACATGAACTAGAGCTTTCTAACTTTCTTTTATCATTTATTACTTATCTGAAATCAGCTGGAATCGCAAATGATCATAATGATCTTGTGCTGTTTGGATGTTTTGTCGCCTAAATTCAACCTGTCCAGTAACTATAAAGTGTTACGATACATAATACACAACACATGAATAGTAACCGGAAAGGTACAGCCATTGCTTAAAAAACACTGAAACGAGAAATAAAAACAGTATAGTTTTTAATACAGATAAATATTCTGACCAATATAAATGTTTAAAGAAATTGCTTAAAATGAGTTTCCTGTGGCTTACGTATTTCATCCACGACAATTTGGGCTCATATTTGTCTCTAAGGCAATTATACCACATCTCCTTAGTTTCACATTCACAGTAAAATATAAACTGGCCTCAAGCAATCAATGATTCTATATTCTTCATATAAAATCTTGCAAATATATGAAAGATTGTCAACAATAAGTTTTTGTTGTAACATCACAATACTTTTAAAGTAGATATTCATGTAGAATGTAGTGTTAAAAATATATTGCTTTCCTCCCAATGTTCAAAATGACTACTCGTGGTTGCAAAAAAAAAAATACTTACACCCTTCCATCCTTTTCCACCCCCAAGAAAATGCATGATTGTTTGTGAAAACCTCCATTTAAACTTCACTTTACCAAAGATTTCCATACCAAGCCTGGTGCTTCTGCGTAGTCACAGATAAACCTATTAAAAAAAAACATCTGAACCACTAATTAAATCGAATTATAATTATGGAACAACACTCAGATCTATACACTATCAAATAAACAGCTGCGCCATGAGCGCATGATACGCCCGTCGCTTTTTAAAAGAATAATAAAAGTTCAATAACTTCTCAATGTCATATCAGAAATTTATGAAAAAATAAACAAGGGAGGTTATCTTAATAGATATAAACCAGTCACCAAAGTTTCATGAAAACTCATCAAAGCACTTTAAAGATATTGTCTGAAAACTGGAAAATCACCCCTTTTTTATGAATAAAATCCCATAACTCCGAAACGTAAAATCTAAAATTTATAATAATCGAAATGGAGCTTACGTCAATAGATATAAACAATTCAATAAAGTTTTTTACAAATTGGTGAAAGTGTTTTTGAGTTTTTTTTCCGACGTAACTTGGAAAGTTAATATCTAAAATTTATAAAAAAACGAAAAGGAGCTCACGTTAACAGATATAAACAATTCACCAAAGTTTCATGCAAATTGGTTAAAGCATTTTTGAGTTATTGTCGGACATGTTGACGACGGATGGACAACATTATACTATAATAGGTCCCGTAAACGAGCGTATAAAAAGGGTGCAATTTCATCAATGTCATTCGTTTTGGAGAAATATACCCTATTTGGAGATATTTCATGAAATTGCAATCCCGTGGGTAGATTCATTTTACATCTTAATTTATGTTCCGTTTTTTGCTTGACCCTAGTCCTAAAACACAAACATTGTGTGGCGATATTTACATTTTCTTTAATTTTTTCGTATTTTCTTTTTCATTCATTTTTGCTATTTGCTATTTTCAACTTTTATAATCAAGCTGTCACGATCTTCAAAATTAAAAAAAAAAGCAAGAAATGAAAATATCAGCTTTAAAGAAGCATGAGCTACGAGATACAGAAAAAATACTTTTCCATTTTGTTCAATCATTAATGAAAGTGAAATAGTGAAATGATAATTCGCTTTTAGCAGCCAGTTTGGTCCAATTTTGTCAAAATAAGCTAAGAATCTTCGCTGATTAATTATTCACTTGCAAGTGAATAATTCGACCTGATTAAATCCATTTTTATGTGACCTTCAATAAAACCCCTTAGCTAGAGATTGATTAGGCATAAACTAGGCATGTTCAGCTAATAAAAGGAAAAGAATGTCAACATTGAAACTCAAAAAGTAAAACTAAAACTAAACCATTTGGTTGACCGATTCGATCAACAAAAACTCATTCTTATACAGGAAATCAAAGCACTGTAAGCGCTGTAGGCAGTGACCCAAAAACCAAGGCTAACGCAATTATGAAAACTGTGGCAGTGTTGCGTCAATTTTTTTTTAAAGATTTGAAAGAACAAACATTAAAAATTCGTATATTGTACATTTATGTTTATTTAATGAATGATTATTAAGGAAAATTAATTAATATTTTATCAAGGTTTTCAAAAGCAACGCATATATCAATGTATGTTTTTAATGGTGAGTCTGCAGTGGTACAAGTTCTCAATGATTGTAGTTGTTCTAGTTGGTAGTTAACGTTGGTACCAGTTGACTTTTAGTGGTACAAGTTGACGTAGTACGAGTTTGTAATAGTATGAATGGACTTTCTTCCCTGGAAGGAACACTGAGTTTGGGTTCTACAGTACAAAAGTTATGAGACACAAATCAGACAAATGGTTACTACTACACTAACCAGCTGCCCATAGTAAATGTAAATGACCCCCACCTTCACCCCAAGTCCATGATGTCACTCCATACCAAGTTTGGAATAAAATGACAGGTGATTATAAAACAGTTGGTCAAACATTCTTGGGCTTTACACTGCTTGAAAGATTTATATGTTTTCTTTAAAATGAGCCATATATGAAAATTTTTATAGGCCCAGAAATAATTCAAAAAATAATTAAAGTAAATTCAATTAACCTAGACTCATTTTTTGCATCAATAAAATTTTATAATAAACAAGAAATAATTGTAACAGGATGCTGTTATGAAGTCTCCCAAACAAAGCACCCATAATTCGTCATTCCCATGGTCTCCTGATATTGGGCAAAGTCCAGTACACATTGGTTTGGTCTAGTAAAGTGATATGCATATGTGACGCCTAGGAGATTGACCCTGTATGTCATTCAAATCTTTTTGAAATGACAAACAGGAATACATATGGTTTAGGAGTGGGTATCTCGACCATTTACAAGTTCTCAAACAGGAGGGGGTGGGGTGACCCCAGGGACTCCCCCTATATTTTATTTGATTTGTTATATTGTCCCATACATGAATATATATGGTTAAGGGGTGGGGATCTCGACTGTTTACAGGTTCTCAAACAGGAGGGGGTGGGGTGACCCCAGAAACTCCCCCTATATTTCATTTGATTTGTTATATTGTCCCATACATGAATATATATGGTTTAGGAGTGGAGATCTCGACCGTTTCCAAGATAAAAGCACATTTTCAAATTGAAAGGGGGGGGATGTGGGTATGTGACGCCTAGGAGATTGACCCTGTATGTCATTCAAATCTTTTTGAAATGACAAACAGGAATACATATGGTTTAGGAGTGGGTATCTCGACCATTTCCAAGTTCTCAAACAGGACGTGGTGGGGTGACCCCAGGGACTCCCCCTATATTTCATTTGATTTGTTATATTGTCCCATACATGAATATATATGGTTTAGGGGTGGGGATCGCGACCGTTTACAAATTCTCAAACAGAAGGGGGTGGGGTGACGCCGGGGATTCCCCCAAATTTTCATTTGATTTGTTTTATTGTCCCATACAAGTATATATATGGTTGAGGGTTGGGGATCGCGACCGTTTACAAGATAAAAGCACATTTTCAAATTGAAGGGGGGGGGGGGGGGGGTGGGTGGGATGACCCCAGGGACTCACCCTATATTTGATTTGATTTGTTTTATTTTCCTGTTCTCATTACTGAAGACCGTGTATGTCTATCACTTACTGTTTTCGAGAAATAGTTATTTGAAAATTTAAAAAAAATTAAATCCCATAGGGTTCTACAGTAAACCCCTCCCTTCTTTTATGCCCCTCAAAATACCCCTAAATAGTTCCCAATGCACAAAAGAAAGATTGATGGCTCCGCTAAACATGTTAGTCTTCCATTTAATGAAACCCTAAGTAAATCTTACAAGCGGTCCGAGTATTCTTCTTAGACGGTCCAAGTGGACTCGGTCCGACTTGTCTCTGGGACGAGTTGTTCCGTATTTCTTAAAACATCGACCTGATTGGTCGACGTTGATTACGTCGATTTCCGGTTCTTTTTTATTCATAAAATAACAACAACAAGGTCAGTGATAAACAGAATAATTTGATAAAAGAAAGGAATTTAAATGTGCATACATTTAATTGAAATCAATTAAATAATCACAATCTTCTTAAACTAAAAGAATATCATGATTAACAATACTTTCTTTTAATCGGGCTTTGTATCACCAGAATCAAACGAACTTACGTTTCGTGTAAGTTAAAACTACCGCCAACTTAGACTACTATAAATAACTTTATTTCCTCTATCATAGAGATTTGGTGTATATGAACAATAATCCTGCGCATTTTGCCATTTGGGAAATATAAACGACTTATAATTACAGATTTTCGGCGATGAAATATTTCATACAAATGTTCTGTGACATCTTAGCCAAAAGAACAGGGGATAATAAAATACGTACGGATTTCTATTGAGCACTATTTCCTATGTGCAACTTCAAATATTATGGGTCGTTCGACGATCATTTAAGGTTATTCTGGTCATATTTGTATTCCAGAATTAAAAGTATGAAAAAAATGTCCAATTAGTTATAAATAACATATTAGCCTGTTAGATTATAGCAATGGCACTTTTTTCAGCATTCGTTGGGAAGAACACAAATCTAGGGTGCTAGCATAAGGCAGCTTAACTGCCTAAAAACGATGATTAACATATTTTTTTAACCTACAATATGAAATCAAACAGACCAAGAAAAATCCAATTGCACGTGTTTGCTATCTATTTGTATCTGTATTTATGTTTATATCAGGTCACATGACCGTCGGCAGTCTTGGAGGTCACCTCGATGGTTAATTAGAGGCGTCTAGACTAAAATACACACGAAATTCTGATACATATTATCGAGTTCATATATTGCAAATTGTATATTTAAGACTTTTCTTAAATTGGGATATAAGTTTTAGTATGTTATAAATCAAATATGAGAATTTGAGTCATATCGGTGAACATGAATTTGACAGCTAATGCCCCTTTAAAAACACTAAATAACTAGATATCATTGAGATGGGAGCCATCTCTGTGGGCCCCGTTATGAATAATGTGTGGTAAAAAATTTGTATCTTTATCATTGGACATGGGATTGTCAACTGAAACCGAAGTTTATGACCTTGACCTTTGACCTAGGAAGTTGTACATAAATTATGACACACCCTCTGGTGTTGGTTTATATACATGTCAAGTATAGACTTTGAAATCATAATGGTTCTCAAGATATAGAGCGGACATGATCTTTACCATAGGACATGGGGTTGTCAACTAAAACCAAAGTTTTTGACCTTGACCTTTGACCTAGGTAGTTGTACATACATTATGACACACCCTCTGGTGTTGGTTAATATACAAGTCAAGTATAAACTTTGAAATCATAACGGTTCTCAAGATATAGAGCGGACACGATCTTTACCATAGGACATGGGGTTGTCAACTAAAACCAAAGTTTTTGACCTTGACCTTTGACCTAGGAAGTTGTACATACATTATGACACACCCTCTGGTGTTGGTTAATATACATGCCAAGTATAAACTTTGAAATCATAACGGTTCTCAAGATAAAGAGCGGACACGATCTTTACCATAGGACATGGGGTTGTCAACTAAAACAAGTTTTTGACCTTGACCTTTGACCTATGAAGTTGTACATACATTATGACACACCCTCTGGTGTTGGTTAATATACATGTCAAGTATAAACTTTGAAATCATAACGGTTCTCTAGATATAGAGCACACACAATTTGTTAAGGACGGACGGACGGACAGAGGGACAGACTGATCACTATAGGGAGTCCGCCATTCGGCAGGGCCCTAATGAAAAGATGACGCAAAGGCATATATATATATATATATATATATATAGGACTAGCTTGACCAATAAAAACATGTAGCAAATTTATTTCTTCAAGTACAAAAATATATGTATTAGAGTAAATTTTATTTTAAGTCGATAAATCTATATATTCTTTAACATTATTTACATGATAGTATTCATAGTGACATTCACCCTTTAATATTCATACATGACAATGCAGTAAGGGTTTTGCTCATTGTTGAAGACCGTACGCGGTACACTATACATGTAGTTGTTAACTTCAATGACATATGGTCTCAGGCTGGTGGAGAGTTGTCTCATTGGCAATCATACCACATCTTCTTCTTATTATATATGCTGTAGCTCTGGTTCCTTAACTGATTTGGGTCCTTTTCAACATTTGTATTAGCTGTGGAATCGCAGTGGCGGATCCAGGGGGTGGGTGGAACCCCGCCTTTTTTTTTGACGATCAATGCATTTGAATGGGGACATATAGTTGGAACCCCCCTTTATCCTGGGTTGGGAACCCCCCTTTTAAAAATGGCTGGATCCACCCCTGAATCATGACACATATGATCCTTGTGATTTGATTCGACCCTCAGTTTTAATGATATGAACTATTAAATCAACCAACTTGCTAGATGAGCACAGTATTATCAGACTTTAAGGTAAGCTGGTGAAAATGAATGTTGTCAGATAAATCCCCCCCTCCCCCACAAAGAATTTCAAATACTTGTTCCCTTCAGACCTGTGCAATTAAGATGCGAACAACATATTCAACTTTCTGGTAAACTGGATAGACCTTATCGCTATTTGTCTGTCATTTCTGGACATCACAAAGGTTCCCGTAAAATTTTGACTTCACAATACAAAATGTGTGACGCCACAAAGGAAAAGTGATTGTTGTATGACGTCAATACTTCAAGTGTAGCAGATTATCAGGTCAAGTGTTCTGATATTCAATTAGCGATATGGTCTATTGTCTGCTGGTACGAGGAAAATTCTCCCTTACGAACCCGAAAATCAGTAATTCATGGAATTTCTTTTCGTTTATATGGCTTTTTTTTGTGAGGCATTTTTTTCAGGGTGAATTCAGTCTTTGAAAAGCAAAGCTTCTTGACTTTCTAGACCGAAAATCAATCTTAAATCAAATTCTTATACATTGCCTGTATTAAAACTGTAACTTGTAAGGCCTCTTACCAGTGATGAAATTTACTGGTGTAGGTTATATGGCTAGTGGTGAACAAATTAATTTACCTGACCGATTTTTATATTGGCCATGGCAGTAGGGCTTGTGGTTAATCGTAATTAGAGACATAGTCTTGGATTTGGTGTCATGTGCATCAGATTTTTGTCAAATCTATTTAATTCTCTGCGGAACAGCTTAATCCCGCAAAGCATGATAGGATACATATTTTAATAAAATGCTTCGCTGGGGCGCAGCTTGATACGACCGCAGAGGTCGAACCCTGAACAGTTGGGGCAAGTATGGACACAACATTCAAGCTTGATACAGCTCTGAAATTGGATTGTTATTAAATATTTGACACAGCAGAGGTTTCTGACACAGAAAGAATGTGGTCTAAGAACTTGAATTTTTTTTAATTTACCTATTATGGTCCAATGTCCAAAATCAAAATACATGGTTAGATTCAGCATATCAAAGAACCCCATATATTCAATTTTTGTTAAAATCAAACAAAGTTTAATTTTGGACCCCAACTTGGACAAACTTGAAAACTGGGACCATATTCAATAAAATGCTTCGCTGGGGCGCAGCTTGATACGACCGCAGAGGTCCAACCCTGAACAGTTGGGGCAAGTATGGACACAACATTCAAGCTTGATACAGCTCTGAATTTGGATTGTTATTAAATATTTGACACAGCATAGGTTTATGACACAGAAAGAATGTGGTCTAAGAACTTGAATTTTTTTAATTTACCTATTATGGTCCAATGTCCAAAATCAAAATACATGTTTAGATTCAGCATATCAAAGAACCCCATATATTCAATTTTTGTTGAAATCAAACAAAGTTTAAATACTGGACCCTATCTTGGACCAACTTGAAAACTGGGCCCATAATCAAAAATCTAAACACATGTTTAGATTCAGCATATCAAAGAACCCCAAGAATTCAATTTTTGCTAAAATCAAACTAAGTTTAATTTTGGACCCTTTGGACCTTAATGTAGACCAATTTAAAAAACGGGACTTAAAATTAAAAATCTAAATACACGGTAAGATTTGGAATATCAAAGAACCCCCATAATTCAATTTTTGATGAAATCAATAAAGTATAATTTTGGACCCTTTTGACCACAATATGAACCAATTTGATAACGGGGTTCTCAAATAAAAAATCTAAATACATGGTTAGATTCAGCATATCAAAGAACCCCATATATTCAATTTTTGTTGAAATAAAAAAAAGTCTAATTTTGGACCCCAACTTGGACCAACTTGAAAACTGGGCCCATAATCAAAAATCTAAACACATGTTTAGATTCAGCATATCAAAAAACCCCAAGAATTCAATTTTTGTTAAAATCAAACTTAGTTTAATTTTGGACCCTTTGGACCTCAATGAAGACCAATTTAAAAAACGGGACCCAAATTAAAAATCTAAAAACACGGTTAGATTTGGCATATCAAAGAACCCCAATAATTCAATTTTTGATGAAATCAAACAAAGTTTAATTTTGGACCCTTTTGACCTCAATATGAACCAATTTGATAGCGGGGCCCACAAATAAAAAATCTAAATACATGGTTAGATTCAGCATATCAAAGAACCTCATATATTCAATTTTTGTTGAAATCAAACAAAGTTTAATTTTGGACCTCAATTTGGACCAACTTGAAAACTGGGCCCATAATCAAAAATCTAAATACATGTTTAGATTCAGCATATCAAAGAACCCCATATATTCAATTTTTGTTGAAATCAAACAGAGTTTAAATACTGGACCGTATCTAGGACCAACTTGAAAACTGGGCCCATAATCAAAAATCTAAACACATGTTTAGATTCAGCATATCAAAGAACCCCAAGAATTCAATTTTTGTTAAAATCAAACTAAGTTTAATTTTGGACCCTTTGGACCTTAATGTAGACCAATTTAAAAAACAGGACCCAAAATTAAAAATCTAAATACACGGTTAGATTTGGAATATCAAAGAACCCCAATAATTCAATTTTTGATGAAATCAAACAAAGTTTAATTTTGGACCCTTTTGACCTTAATATGAACCAATTTGATAACGGGGTCCACAAATAAAAAATCTAAATACATGGTTAGATTCAGCATATCAAAGAACCCCATATATTCAATTTTTGTTGAAATCACACAAAGTTTAATTTTGGACCCCAATTTGGACCAACTTGAAAACTGGGCCAAAAATCAAAAATCTAAATACATGTTTAGATTCAGCATATCAAAGAACCTCATATATTCAATTTTTGCTAAAATCAAACAAAGTTTAATTTTGGACCCTTTGGACCTTAATGTAGACCAAATTGAAAACTGGACCCAAAATTAAAAATCTGAATACACTGTTAGATTCGGCATAACAAATAAATAAATGTGATCAAAGATTTTACAAATCTAATGCGCCATACTGTGCAATTAAAGATTACTTCTTGAAATTTTTCAATATTTGAAATTTGAAAAAAAAATAATATTTGAAGAATAATTCTTTTTAATTTCTGAAATCTGAAATGAGAAAAAATTGACCTCCCACAATTTCTTTTTATCCCCCCCCCCCCTTTTTTCCCCCAAAAAATTCTTTCCCTCACGTTTGGTCATAATCTCAATTCAAATTTCCAATGGAGTTGGCAACCATAATTACCCATTTAAATTTACCATAGTGCTAACCTAATCTATTTTACAATAGAATTAAAAATATAGTGTCAAATCTTTCATATGGAATATTTTTGTAAAAAAAAACAAGATGCAACATTTGCAGATATTTTTGCTGGTCTTCCTTTATAAATATGCATTTCTTTAAACATAATTTAAAAGCAGTGTAAGGGAAGTAACCAAAACGTTGTATTTGGATTACCTCCCTTACACTGTTTTAAATTATCTTTATTGTTCATTAACCATTACTTTATACATAATTTAAAAGCAGTGTAAGGGAGATAATTTCAATGATGTATTTGATTTATCTCCCTTACACTGCTTAAAATTATGTTTTGTACTAAAGTATTTGTCCATTAACCAGGACAACCTTGTCTTCCCCCTTTTTTGCCCCTAATTCCTAAACAGTTTGAGCCATAACCCCCCAAAGCAAATCCTAACCATCCCTTTGTGGTATGGAAACTTGTAGTATAATTTCAGAGAGATCCATACACCGTTCAACAGTTATTGTCTGGAAACTAGAAAATGCTTATTTTTGGCCCCTTTTTGGCCCCTAATTCCTTAACTGTTGGTACCATAACCCCCAAAATCAATCCCAACCTTCCTTTTGTGGTATTTAACCTTATGGTCAAATTTCAAAAAGATCCATTCACTTAAACTAAAGTTAGAGTGCGAAAACCAATGTGTCTTCGGACGACGACGACGACGACGACGACGACGCCAACGTCATACCAATATACGACCACAAAATTTTTTTGCGGTCGTATAAAAATTTAAACACATGTTTAGATTCTGCATATCAAAGACCCAAGAATTCAATTTTTGCTTAAATCAAACTAAGTTTAATTTTGGACCCTTTGGACCTTAATGTAGACCAATTTAAAAAACAGGACTTAAAATTAAAAATTTAAATACACGGTTAGATTTGGAATATCAAAGAACCCCAATAATTCAATTTTTGATGAAATCAAACAAAGTTAAATTTTGGACCCTTTTGACCTCAATATGAACCAATTTGATAGGCCCACAAATAAAAAATCTAAATTCATGGTTAGATTCAGTATATCAAAGAACCCCATATATTCAATTTTTGTTGAAATCAAAAAAAGTTTAATTTTGGACCGTTTGGACCCCAACTTGGACCAACTTGAAAACTGGGCCCATAATCAAAAATCTAAACACATGTTTAGATTCAGCATATCAAAGAACCCCAACAATTCAATTTTTGTTAAAATCAAACTAAATTTAATTTTGGACCCTTTGGAACTTAATGAAGACCAATTTAAAAAAGCGGGGCCCACAAATAAAAAATCTAAATACATGGTTAGATTCAGCATATCAAAAAACCTCATATATTCAATTTTTGTTGAAATCAAACAAAGTTTAATTTTGGACCCCAATTTGGACCAACTTGAAAACTGGGCCCATAATCAAAAATTTAAATACATGTTTAGATTCAGCATATCAAAGAACCCCATATATTTAATTTTTGTTGAAATCAAACAAAGTTTAATTTTGGACCCTATCTTGGACCAATTTGAAAACTGGGCCCATAATCAAAAATCTAAACACGTTTGGATTCAGCATATCAAAGAACCCCAAGAATTCAATTTTTGTTAAAATCAAACTAAGTTTAATTTTGGACCCTTTGGACCTTAATGTAGACCAATTTAAAAAACAGGACCCAAAATTAAAAATCTAAATACACGGTTAGGTTTGGCATATCAAAGAACCCCAATAATTCAATTTTCGATGAAATCAAACAAAGTTTAATTTTGGACCCTTTTGACCTTAATATGAACCAATTTGATAACGGGGTCCACAAATAAAAAATCTAAATACATGGTTAGATTCAGCATATCAAAGAACCCCATATATTCAATTTTTGTTGAAATCAAACAAAGTTTATTTTGGACCCCAATTTGGACCAACTTGAAATCTGGGCCAAAAATCAAAAATCTAAATACATGTTTAGATTCAGCATATCAAAG
Source organism: Mytilus californianus (assembly GCF_021869535.1). NCBI lineage: Eukaryota > Metazoa > Mollusca > Bivalvia > Mytilida > Mytilidae > Mytilus > Mytilus californianus. Next base: position 55,133,977 of record NW_026262723.1, read on the forward strand.
AACCCCATATATTCAATTTTTGTTGAAATAAAAAAAAGTCTAATTTTGGACCCCAACTTGGACCAACTTGAAAACTGGGCCCATAATCAAAAATCTAAACACATGTTTAGATTCAGCATATCAAAAAACCCCAAGAATTCAATTTTTGTTAAAATCAAACTTAGTTTAATTTTGGACCCTTTGGACCTCAATGAAGACCAATTTAAAAAACGGGACCCAAATTAAAAATCTAAAAACACGGTTAGATTTGGCATATCAAAGAACCCCAATAATTCAATTTTTGATGAAATCAAACAAAGTTTAATTTTGGACCCTTTTGACCTCAATATGAACCAATTTGATAGCGGGGCCCACAAATAAAAAATCTAAATACATGGTTAGATTCAGCATATCAAAGAACCTCATATATTCAATTTTTGTTGAAATCAAACAAAGTTTAATTTTGGACCTCAATTTGGACCAACTTGAAAACTGGGCCCATAATCAAAAATCTAAATACATGTTTAGATTCAGCATATCAAAGAACCCCATATATTCAATTTTTGTTGAAATCAAACAAAGTTTAATTTTGGACCCTATCTTGGACCAATTTGAAAACTGGGCCCATAATCAAAAATCTAAACACATGTTTAGATTCAGCATATCAAAGAACCCCAAGAATTCAATTTTTGTTAAAATCAAACTAAGTTTAATTTTGGACCCTTTGGACCTTAATGTAGACCAATTTAAAAAACAGGACCCAAAATTAAAAATCTAAATACACGGTTAGATTTGGAATATCAAAGAACCCCAATAATTCAATTTTTGATGAAATCAAACAAAGTTTAATTTTGGACCCTTTTGACCTTAATATGAACCAATTTGATAACGGGGTCCACAAATAAAAAATCTAAATACATGGTTAGATTCAGCATATCAAAGAACCCCATATATTCAATTTTTGTTGAAATCACACAAAGTTTAATTTTGGACCCCAATTTGGACCAACTTGAAAACTGGGCCAAAAATCAAAAATCTAAATACATGTTTAGATTCAGCATATCAAAGAACCTCATATATTCAATTTTTGCTAAAATCAAACAAAGTTTAATTTTGGACCCTTTGGACCTTAATGTAGACCAAATTGAAAACTGGACCCAAAATTAAAAATCTAAATACACTGTTAGATTCGGCATAACAAATAAATAAATGTGATCAAAGATTTTACAAATCTAATGCGCCATACTGTGCAATTAAAGATTACTTCTTGAAATTTTTCAATATTTGAAATTTGAAAAAAAAAATATTTGAATAATTCTTTTTAATTTCTGAAATCTGAAATGAGAAAAAATTGACCCTCCACAATTTCTTTTTATCCCCCCCCCCTTTTTTCCCCCAAAAAATTCTTTCCCTCACGTTTGGTCATAATCTCAATTCAAATTTCCAATGGAGTTGGCAACCATAATTACCCATTTAAATTTACCATAGTGCTAACCTAATCTATTTTATAATAGATTAAAAATATAGTGTCAAATCTTTCATATGGATTTTTTTGTAAAAAAAAAAAATGCAACATTTGCAGATATTTTTACTGGTCTTCCTTTATAAATATGCATTTCTTTAAACATAATTTAAAAGCAGTGTAAGGGAAGTAACCAAAACGTTGTTTTTGGATTTTACCTCCCTTACACTGTTTTAAAATATCTTTATTGTTCATTAACCATTACTTTATACATAATTTAAAAGCAGTGTAAGGGAGATAATTTCAATGATGTATTTGATTTATCTCCCTTACACTGCTTAAAATTATGTTTTGTACTAAAGTATTTGTCCATTAACCAGGACAACCTTTTTTTTCCCCCTTTTTTGCCCCTAATTCCTAAACGGTTTGAGCCATAACCCCCCAAAGCAAATCTTAACCATCCCTTTGTGGTATGGAAACTTGTAGTATAATTTCAGAGAGATCCATACACCAGTTATTGTCTGGAAACTAGAAAATGCTTATTTTTGGCCCCTTTTTGGTCCCTAATTCCTTAAATGTTGGTACCATAACCCCCAAAATCAATCCCAACCTTCCTTTTGTGGTATTTAATCTTATGGTCAAATTTCAAAAAGATCCATTCACTTAAACTAAAGTTAGAGTGCGAAAACCAATGTGTCTTCGGACGACGACGACGACGACAACGCCAACGTCATACCAATATACGACCACAAAATTTTTTTGCGGTCGTATAAAAATATATGAAAAGGGAAATGGATGTCCCAGATGCTCACCACTACCACAAAAAGATCGAAGTGCTATATGCACATATCATTGGCCAAATGAACGACATGTCCTAATCAGTGTTTTTAAAACTTCTCAGAAAAATATTGACGGAAATGAGGAATGAGTAGTGAAAAATAAATGAAAACGGAATGATTCTGATTCTAAAAACGGATGTTAGATATACTGAACATGTATATTTGAGTTAATTAAGATGCATACGATGTTATATTTTTGTCCAGTTTCCCATGTTAAATAATTAAAATGAGAAGGCATTTACCTTACAGCTTCATTTTCCAGCGATGCTGGAATGTATAAATGATATAAAACAAGGTAAGAAAGCGTCTTGGACCTACTTTATCTCTTTATTCGGATACTTGCAGATATCTTCTCAAAGTTCAACAGGAATATTAGAAAAGAACCCGGATAGAACCAAGAAGTTGGGTTTCTATAACCAAACAACCCGGATTTTGAACCAGTTACCATGTCCTAATTTGGTGTAGATAAAACTTCTAGAAAAATATAGACGGAAATAAGGGATGAGTGGTAAAAAATAAATGAAACTGACAGTTTCTTTCCGACTGATTTAAAAAGAAAAGGATGTGCGATATACTGTATATCTAGGTTTATGGAAGTATCATAAGATTCTATCTTTGTCTAGTTTCCAATGTCAAAATAATTTAAATGAGAAGATATTTACCTCAAAGCTTCATTTTCCGGTGATGCTGAAATGTTTAATGTTATAAAACTAACACCTCGTTCATATAAGATGCGAATACATGAAAGCTGAACTGATAATCTGTCCTGCTTGAAATATTGATGTCATGCAACAATCATTTTTCAATTGTTGCATCAGATATTTTGTATTGTGACATCAAAATTTTACAGGAACCTGGGTGATGTCCAGTAATGGCAGACAAATAAAAATAAGGTGTATAGGAAAACATGACCTAACACCTCGTTCATATAAGATGCAAATACATGGAAGCTGAATGGTTGAATGTGTTCAATATGAAAATAATAGTTAAAATGTCATAATCACAAAACAGCCGTTGGACTATGAGTATGACTTTTGAGCAAATTTGGAGGGAAATGGGGAGTAGAGGGGGTCAAATAGTGTTCAAGGGAAGCAAATGCTCTTTAAATTTTGCGTGTTTCAAAAATTGAGGAAAAATTACAGGGAAGTTGGGTCATCTTTTCAGACTTAAGTTAAATAATGACTAATGTACTTACCTTCTATCTGGGATATATAAAAAAATCACAACTCAGAACAGCCTGAACAATAACACTATGTCTATGTCTATTTTACTTTGACTACTGATCTGCAAACCTACAAACAGACACAAAAATATCATAAAATAGAGAAATATAAGATTGATTGCACTTTGTATGGATAATTCCCACACGTGTTACATGGGGAGCCAGTTTGTTTACAAATAATAATGTCACGTGATCGCGCACTGACGTCACAAATTTGCATCGCCCTTACAATACACTACACAATTCACGCATACATAGCCCATTTATCATGCAAAGTGAATGTGATTGGTTGTCAAATAATACAAAAATATCGCATGTACAGTTAATGAAGAAATTAGTTCATCAAATAGATAAGATTTTCACTCATGACACAACATAAATCGACTGGGTTAACATTTTTGTCATCGGGGATAATTGATAAATGGGATTAAACTGACCGTCAAGAAGGTTTAGAGAACCTCTGGAGAACCTTAACATTAATTACATAATTTAATACTTACCAAAATTACTCTATATTATTAAACGCTATTTAAATGAAATGTCAGACAGATTACGATAGAATACTGATGCAGGCAGTGATGCAGGTTATTTTGGCGCGAAAAAATATTCTTACTCCTATTGTTTGACGTAATAAAATTTGTATAGAATCAAATTTAACTAAAGTTCAGCGTAAACAAAAGTGAATATGCAGAAGCATGACAATATATTAATGATAAAATGTGTATATATTTCTGTAAAAGAAGTTGCCAGTATACTTCACTAAGAATTACATTTGAGCGAAAGGAGATCTCTATTTGTCAATTGGTTTATTAACCCCGGTTGAACCCAGGGTCGAAGTTCAACATGTTAACATTAACGGAAAATTACCTAATTGCATTCGGAATTCTCATGACTTTTTATACCTTCAACGTATTTTGCATTCAGAATTCTCATGACTTTTTATACCTCAACGTATTTTCCAAATCATTTATTTATTTAGTATATATTAACGGAAATTTACCTAATTGCATTCGGAATTCTCATGACTTTTTATACCTTCAACGTATTTTGCATTCAGAATTCTCATGACTTTTTATACCTTCAACGTATTTTCCAAATCATTTATTTATTTAGTATATTTATATATAATTTATTTATTTATTTATAATAATGTATCGGCAGATACACGAAAAGGATCTTTTGAGTCTCCTGTTCAATATGATATGATAGGTAATGAACATTTTTTTTTTCACATTAACTATATACAATTTCTATGTTTTTCATATCTGTTTTGTAGTGAAATACATTTAAAGATATATCACACTTTAATAATTTAAATTTGTGATATATGATATACTGCTGTTTCAGGTTGATCGCAATATATATGATATGTGTCTATTAGCTTTATGATTTTATGATATCGGAAACAGTCATGATATGGAGGATTTGACCATTAGCAACAATGAAATGAAATTTCTAAAGGACGATGTAACGTCTAAGAGTCCATGGATATCTATAAGGAAATGCTAGCAACAGTGATACGGATTTGTCACAATCTAAATGTAAACTTTAAATCATCAAAAGGACACACGGAATCGTTTATATTGTACTTTCCTTGGTTCATGACTGAATACAAGCATTATTTAAATGGTTAGAAGAACCAGTAATATTATATCCCTGACTGCATTCTTTTATTGGGAAATTACTTCAATAAGTTAACTGAGACTTAGAAATTAATTCAGATGGAAAATTTACTGAAATTAGCTTGAGAAATGAGATATGTCATCCAAGATACGTTTTATCAATACAATTATATAAGTATGGAATAACCCAAAAATATTCTTTACAACTGGTTCAATGCTCATTAACCAACTTATAAGCAATCAAAGCAGCTGATGTTCAATGCAAACAAAAATTAATATGCCTTAGATTTTTTATAATTGCATAACATTCTAGTTCATGCATGTTTATTCATTGGATAAGGACATCATTTAAATTTGTTGAATATATTCAGCTGATTTGAATAATTCGAATAATGTATGAATGTTAGAAGATGACACGTGTCGCTTGTATCCTTTAATTGAAACTTCTATATATATACACCACTATTTTGTGAAATTTTAGGGATCGATTGTAAAAAAAATGTGGAAGCATTCTGGTTAACCAATAAACTGGGATAAAAATTCATCAGAAATTTTTGCTATTCTTTATTTCATTATTGAAAGTATAAGCTTTGCAGTAAAGCATCTATGCTTATTCATGTAAAACAGATAAACTTGTGGAGTTATAATCTCTTTTAAAATTATGACGTAAAACAATAAATAATGATTGATTGATTGGTGATTGGTGATTGCATTACGCCGCATCAACAAGAAAAGGCTATATCGCGGCGAGAGCTATTTCAAATATTATAACAACATGAACAAGACGGTTTCTTTTAAAAATCAGACAAACAGTCTTTCAATTTACTAAAACTTTAGTTTAAAGAGAAAATATTTATTTACAAATAAAAATTCATCAATAAGATAACATGATAAAAGCTTAAAATCATATTCAACTAATAAAAGAAATTCAAATTTTGAAATACATTCCAATTTCTTTTAGAAATGAAACAATTATTTCAAGAGGAATATTATTAAATAAATCATACATATTATTCATTGTTATTTACATTAAAAGGTTTTTTTTTCGGATATCAGAAAAGTCTATACATTCAATTGAAATATGCTGTATACTAGCAATCGCAGAGGTATATATACTGGTTGAATACCATTTACTAAAAGATACTCATGACCAATACGGCATCTAGAAATAACACACTGATCTTTCCTGCTTGTAAATTTGTTTAAAGGTTTGAATAAAGTTGGTTTAATTTCGTGTAATTTTTTGTCGTCCTTTGACTCCAAGCATTTTTCCATATATTTAAAACATATTATCTTATATTAGATTTAAAATCAGTATATGGTATTTAACATTTAGATATTGGGTCGTTCAGGACATTCTTTGCTTCCTGGTCTACAACTGTGTTTCCTCGGATGACGGTATGACTTGGCACCCATACATTTAGAAATATTATTTCTTTTTTGAGAATTTTCAAATTTTCCATTACGTAAAGGATTTTAAGAATTAACGGGTTTTTAGTTTTGGTATTTTGTATTGCTTGAAGACATGATAGCGAATCAGAACATATGATAAACTTTGATTTGTCAGAAGTACAAAAAATAATGAGGGGTCTACATCTTTTTAGTAACATAAAAAATGCGTACCATTGATATCTTTCATGCGTCTCGTCATGATATAAGCTAACTATTGCAAAATTGCATGCAACAAAAGTATTTACTGAAATACATACATATATAATGTGTAATTGTACATATATTCTGTGTCTTGATGTATATTGAAGGTAGTGAGAACCTTAATTTTACAATCTTATCACTTTTTTGTGATTGTTCCCTTTCGACTATTAAAATATCACGATAAGGATTCATTAATGATTGTTTATTTGGTTTAAATGTTGTTTTTCTGTTATTTCAGGAATAGTAGCTGGTGTCAGTGGAGGAGTACTTGTTACAATCATAGCTGTGTTTGTTATATGTCGCATAAAAAGGTTATATACTATTGTTATCACGCATTTTCATTTCAAAAACGTATTGGACTGAAACAATCAATATCATGCTAACAAAATACATCCAAGACCCTTCGTAAAGACTATCAATGCTTGGCAACACTTAAAATGTAAGCGCAAACAATCTAGACGTTCAATTAGGTGTACCCGAAAAGATCTTTGAGAACTTTCTCACGAGCAATTTATACATCAATTACTGTGCTTACAATATTGGAAACTCGTCCAGCGACTAGAAACATGATGCATACCTAGTTAAAAAACAAACTTTGGCATATACCGTAAACATTACACAACATAATGGACACTTGAACTAACTTATTGTTAAATTACTTTAATCTGCCTAGACCAAAATGTTGACCTAGTACGGGACGGACGAACAAACGGATTGACATACAGACCAGAAAACTAGTATCGTAGGCGGAGCATACAAATACACAAGAACCATTGACATAAATGCATATCACTTGATGAGCTATTGATATCCCATCTGGTTTAGAATCCGTGTTAATGTTATTCATTGTCTCCCCGCAGTGTCCTTTTTATTGGATAAATACAAAAATAAAGACAGGTTGTATGATTGTCAATACCACAATGTTTTACGAACTGACTTAAAGAAAAAGAATGTAAACAACTATAGGTGAACATACAGCCCTCAACAATAAATCCGATTTAGAGGAAACTTTGGCCACCTTTATGTGTATTACACGAGAAAGTATGTTGCAAAAATATATTCATTTATTTAGTTTCCATGTAAAAATAATGTACGGAGAGGGCTGAGTTGTATGTTTATCCTGGTCATGTATTACTTAAATAGTTAAAGATTTTGTATAATTTGTACAATTACTAGTATACAATTATGTCCTTTTGAACACTGGCTGAAAACTTATATTTGAAACAAAAGTAATTTGATTCAACTTTCTTTCTTTTTTGGTCAAAAAGGAAATATTTATCTTCAAGTCGACGGATGTCAATAGTGAAGTATAAGTTGCTTACACTTCATGATCACTTGAGTGTTCCCTCATAAACATTTAAGAAAAAATAATCAGGTACATGTGTTATTTATTTTTTCCAATATATTTAGTATGGCATGACAAGAAACAAATATGTTGTTTATTTTTACATGTATTTTACAGGTCAAAACCTTGTAAACAGGAGGCTAGCATTGGCAACGGTAACAAAGCTTTTGATGAATTACAATATGACGAAGAAAGTAAACTAAATCCAACCTCGTCTCAATGTTTAGGTCAAGATTGAATCACACATAACAATTCAAATTTAAATATACCAAAGAAGTTGGATCATGGGGGTCAAGAACCAACCGATCTTTATAATATTTCCAACGAGGATGGGACGTACGATATTTCCAGTAACGATAGACAACGAAAAAACGAAAATGATAACGATATATACAGTCACACGGCAGACAATATTTATGATTATGGAAGTCAACACAAGCTACTGGACAGACATGAAGAAACGTATGATCACTTCTTCGGACAGCAAACAGAAGATGAATATTACACCACCACTCGAACGTAAATGTTACACGTTTAAATTGTATATATGGCGTAAATGCAGACCTTTTTTCGTGAATCAGCTTGTAAAGCAAACAGTTATAATGTCAAACATTTCTATAAGTCTAGTTAAACCTAATATATCATACGCACATGGCAGATGTATGCTCATTAAAAACAATATCCAAAATGATAAAGTGTACAGTACAAAATTGTTAACATCAAATGTATTATTCTATGTTTTGAATTAACAGTATTAATCATGTTAACTTAGTTGAATTAAAATGCCTTCTGCAGTTCTTACAAATAGATCTTTATTCAACGTATTTTTATGATTCGTTTTCTGTGTAGTTATAAATGAAATGATAACTCAGATGGATTTGATTGTTATTTATTTGTCCCTTTTGATATTGTAGCTCTTCACGTGCTTCAGCAGGCGCGGATCCAGCCATTTTGAAAAGGGGGTTTCCAACCCCCGGAACACTAGGAATCGTTCACATAATTAAAAATAGGGGGACAGTACCAGAATCGAGACGATTTTAATTTTGAAATTATCAATTTCCCCCACCTTAATAGCAATATACCGACTTTACCTGCATATGGGAAATACATTTCTCAACTCATTCGGTATTCAAGGGCTTGCAGCTGCTACTCAGACTTTATAAAACGTCACCAGTGTCTGAGTAGAAGGTTGATGAACCAGGGTTATGTCAAAGAACGTCTCGTCCTTTTTCTAAAAAAAAGTTCATCGGAAGATACCAAGCCCTTGTTGATAAATATTCCGTATCAACTTCAGAAATAATACATGATGGTCTTGAAGTATATATTCTAGGTAATGACGTTTTTTATCATCTTAATTACGTGTTACAGTGTTCTTTTATTTGTTTTGTAAATTACCGTGGCTCGGTACATATGCATCCCGCCATTTTGTTATTGTGCTGTGGTCATTTTTTGTATTCTTGTCTTTCATTTTTGCTTATGTGCTTTGTCTAAATGTCATTTTGTTTTTCTTTGTTGACATATTTGTTGGTTTTTATAGTGATTAAGATTAAAACACAATGTTGACCGCTGTACTCTTATTTTTGACATTTGTACCTGTTATGTCTGTTTGTGTTGTTTACACATTGTTGTCAATATAATGGAATTTTATGCGACTGTCATACAAGAGAGAGGTTTAGCTAGCTATAAAACCAGGTTTAATCCACCATTTTCTACATAAGGAAATGCCTGTACCAAGTCAGGAATATGACAGTTGTTTTACATTCGTTTGATGTGTTTGAGCTTTTGATTTTGCCATTTGATAAGGGACTTTCCGATTTGAATTTTCCTTGGAGTTCGGAATTTTTGTTATTTTACCTTTTTCCAACCTCCTGGACAACATCCCCCTTGATTCTGCCAATGCTTCGGTATTTATACATCCTTAGTTTTCAAATACTTGACTTTGATCGTTCATGATGCAGGTAAAATCAGAAAGCTCTCCGTATGTTATTGTGTCAATAAGAATGTTGTTTAGATGTTACTAAATGATACCAATGTACATTTTATTACAGTTAAAAGCCTTATATCAATTCAACACGCAAACACATTAAACCATCGGTTATATTGAGGAGCAGAGTGTAAAAAAGATTACGATGTTGATAATATGTTTTTTTATGGCCATTAAGTTTTCATATGAAAATGTAAAGGTACTCCCAAAAATCTATCTGTCACTTCCTTGTTCTTTATTGTGCTTAATGTACTGTTTCGTCAGCTATATATAATCTCAGTATTATTTTTGTATGTTTGAATTAGTATAAAATATAAGGAGATGTGGTAGAAATACCAAGAGATACCATGCTCAAGAGGCAGAAAAGAGGATGTTAAAAACTATAGGGCACTGTACAACCTTCAAGAATGGCAAAATCCATACCGTATTGTAAGCAGTACAAGGCCTTGGCAAGTTAAAATGTGAAACAATTCAAAATTGAAAACAAACCGCCTGATTACATGGACCAAAATAGTAATTCGTTTCCTTGCATCATGGTACTTAAGTCATCAGTGTATAAAACAAGTAGTTTATTAAAAACAAAAGCTGCGTTTCCCAATATTGAATAAGTTGATCTTGAGTATTTTTTTGTAGGACTTAATAGTGGTGATGCCTACACCACATGCAGATGCCATGCGCTCAGAGTCGTTTCAAAACGTTCATATTGTTTTATACATTTGCTATTTTTTATCCATGTTAATTCCAATTCGATAAACGGGTTAGTATTTGTTAAATAAATCAACAAGGCAAGTACTACCCTGGATGGCACTAAATGGGATACTCATCTTGATGTAAGTCAGGCTAGGCGATATGTTATATGGAAAGCATGTATGTGGACTATACTGAATAACAATTGTGGAGGATACTACGTTCCATGCAAGTGTAAGACACGTTTTGTGTGCGCACATCAATGCTACAAAACCTGTATTTATCATGTTTATAAGCTTTCTACCCAACTCTTCATAACTTGTTTCTTAAAGAATTAAACGAAGTCATTTTTTGTATTTCATCAAAACCATATTTGTTTAAACTACTAGTATTCAATGTAAATTTAATATCGTCCATGTCACATTCAACGTCTCGATAGAACATTGTTTGTGCTGGCACGTTAAACACAAACCATTTGATCAAAACTGTTAGTCTGTGTACGCGTTTGTATTACATAGAACGAAGACTGAGTATACTGGTGCGAATAATAGGTTTTGTTTGAATAATACTAAAATAAAGACGGATGTCAATAACTTCTTGTATTAGTGGACAACGACTGTACATATTATATTTAACAATTTGTAGAGTAAAGAAGTCGATATATTTAAGACATGTTGTGTATCCATTTTTTTTCAAATTATTTGCTATACCTTCACAACAAAGACCAACTGATGTAGACTTACGCACCTACAGACCACCGTACGGCCTGCAACAATAGGCAAAAACCTATAACGCATAGTAAGCTTTAAAAGGTCCGACGTGACAAAATCTTGATAAATTTAAACGAAAAAACCAAAAACAAAACAACACATGAAAAATAAACATGATAGACACCAGTCATCGACAACAATTGAATTATTAGCTCCTGAATTGGGATAGTCACATATCTAAACATGTATAACATACCTGAATACATTGTACAATCTGTATTGTACTCTTTTTTTATTATTATTATGTACACGCTGCTTTGGTTTAAATTTAGAACGAATACAAGGAGGTAAAACGAATGCGTAAACAACCCAATAAAACAACAAATGCTGAAACAATATAAAAGGATCAATAGCATAAAGCATTTAATGTCAAGCTACAATGTATATATTTTATGACGTCATCCTTCGCACTAATTCTGATTAAAAAAAGGAAATGTACTACATGAAGTTATGTATGATAAAGCAACAAATAACAGGAAATTAGCAGTAGTTCAATTAACCAGTTGATATAAGTTAAACTTCCCGTTTGTATTTGATAATTGATACTTTCATTTCGGTTGACAATTTAAAATAAAGCAAATATTAACAAAAAAGTAAAAAAGAAAAAAACATTTTTGTTAAGAACGCTCCACTGTAATTTTTTTAAAGCTCAGTTCTCCCCTATTAATTTCGATCAATTGAAAGATTAATATAAGAACACGAAATGACTTTACTTTATCATATGGATAACGAAGCAAATGAAAAGCAATAACAAGCTCTACTCCTTGCATGTTTTTGTCCTATCTATTTATAAATTGTAGCCTAAAAATGTCATGTTGCATTCCTTCTCGAACATTTCATTCGACTCTAATTAATATTCTCTTTTAGTTAAAATTTGATACTAGCTCACGTGTGCGGTCAAAGTCAGGAATCTCGTCAGCGATATTTTAATACCCCATTTAAATTATCAAAAGTAGGTTTGGTAAAGTGTGTCGACCACGAAGAATTGCGATTCCCTGTTGAACGTGGCATGTTGGATAGAAGATATTATGCCTTGCATTTTTCACCCCGTAAAGAGATGGTGCAAGGGTTTTTCAATTTGAAGACACCGTGACACAATCTCTTAACAAAGGATCTGACAGACCTTTGCTGTGTATCTGTACATCCCGCATATCCCACCATACGCCCATCTTGGCATGACTTGTGATTACCATATGTCTTTGTCCAATAAAATGTCAACCCTTTGGGTGATTTGACACCTAATTTAAACAAATGTCAGTCTGTGAAGAATGAAACAACCTGTTTTTAATTTCGTGAGTCCGAAGCGCGTTTCATGATTAAACTTTATAAGGAAACCTCTAATCCAAATATTTTGACTTCCAAAAATCAAAATGAACTTATTTAAATCTACTTAAAAGTACCGACATATTGGTTAGCCAAATATAATTGGTTCATATATGTATCACATTTTATTTAACAGAAAATCTGAATAATGAAATACGCCGATACATTGCTTCCAAAAGGTCATGAAAATACAATATAACAGTTTAGTCATTCTACAAACCAATCTACTGGCATATTGTTAAAATTCGGTAAAGGGTCATACTAAATCCATCAACTCAGACAAGTAATTGGCCATCCAAATGTCCTTAATAATAGTTAAAATGTTGTTTACAAAACATTTTTATTCGAACACATTATAATAGTGAATAGGTTATAACTTTTAAACATGAATAAATAAGATGTATTTCTTGATATGTGTCTATGTATGTGTGTGTGTGTGTGTGTGTGTGTGTGTGTGTGTGTTTTGTATATTTTAGGTCATCGATAATATCCCCAAAAATATCACATATGTTTTATTTAACTAAATTCCGAAGGTAAGCTTACTTGTAATAATGATTTGCAAAAATTAAACAATTCATTAGATTATAATTATTACCTGTGTAAAGTAATAGAAACATGACGATTAAATAAAAGCTATTTTAGTTTGAGTCTTAAAAGCAATTTGAAGTTTCCATGTCCTTGGCGATACCTTGTACGACAATATTTATACTGAAAATTGACGAATAAATTTATTTTTGATAGAATATAATGACAGTTAATGTACCAAAGGGCTTTTATATAATATTTTAAAAATGATTTGACATAGTGGTTACAATAGTTCACAAAGTCATACATTGTAACACAGGGCAGCCACTGTACTTCCCCAATTAATAAACAATGAAATATACGTCAGTATACATCCGATTTACAGGGTATTTTACTAGTATAATATATAAATATAACATTTTCAATTTTCATAACTCATACATTCAAACATTTAAACCTTCCTGTACGTTACCACATATATCCGTTATGTTTAAAATGGATACGGTGTGGATAAGTGAATTCTTATTTGTGTATGTTCATTGTTTTGGTATATCAACGATGCAGGTAGCAGGTAGGCTTTCTATCTTTAAAATCCATGCACTACCTTTTAATGTGTTTATTTATACGTTACATGCATATTTTTCATCTTGATTACTTTTACTTCAAACGATTTCTCTTATTTAATTTATGTAGTATAGAAGTCTCCTATTAAATACATTTTTTTTAAATATAGGACTAGTATGATCGACTTATAAACACTGTTGTCGAATCCAAGTAAATGTTGATGGATAATTAACCATAGCTTTCAATATTTATATGAAATACATTATTACTATTGTCTCCACAACTGACCTGTCCGCTTTGAAAAATTCAAATATGAAAAAAAGAAGATGTGTTAGCATTGCAAATAAGACAACTACCCATTAAAGATCAAAATGAAATTGTGAACAATTATAGGTTATAGTTATAGTTCAATAGTTCACTATTCTTAATAGAACAAACAGAGGATATGGGGTATACATCTATGACACAAAATAAGTACATTCACAACAAAAACACACAAAAAGCAAAGGAACAGCACTTTAATTGCTGTTCTTCATCTCAAAGTCACGGTGAGGCCTTCAATACTGAGCAAAAATATCTCACATTACTGCAAGTTTTTACATGCTTGTACCATTTCTCAGTAAATATATCAAAAACAGATAAATTACAAATAAACGGCATACTCTTTTTCGTACCAATTCAATGAAACACCAAGTTTGGTGGATGATCACTTAATGGATCAATGGATGAATCATAAACATCCAGCGACAAATATTACATTCATATGCAAGACGGGAAAAAATATGTGATATGAATTTGAATCTTGCTATGTAATTGTTATGTTATATGAATATGAATCTTGCTTTGTAGCAGTCCTTCCATATTAGCCGGATATTAAACTTCCTTGTTGCACAGGTAACATCTCTTCCCGGACACATTGCCGACCTTTATTTGTTTTTTTTTTATTCGAACATTCCGCGTGTATAGCCATTATAGGTGAAGGGCAAATTGCATTACAAATTTGCCGGTAATAAATCCAAGACTTTTCTATCTCCATGTATGCATGAAAGCACCGCAGTGATAATGTACAAGCTACAGTACTTCCCATGCAATTTAAGAAAACAATAAATTTTTCAAAGAAACTAGTTTTTTGAAGTCCATCATCTAAAACAGTTAGAGACCCCTGCAACGACAAAAATAAGAGATCATATATAACATCAAAATCTGAGTAACTGTTTATAGAAGATCTATAAGGACCAAACCACGACAGGACATAAAGAGGGACAGTGGTAAATACCAAAACATTATAGGGTAGCAACTCAACGAAGTATTTTGTAACGTATGATGTCATTTGTGGGCCTTTTTCAATTCAGAGCATTTATTTACTACCCGCATACAGCTTAGTTGCTTGAATACTTTATAGATTTTTGAACGGAAAAAAATGTGATTGATGGACGTACTGTAGCGCAGTCATATAACCTATGAAAAGACATTTTAAAGCGTTTCGGGATAATTACACAATGTTTTAAGCAGTTTTACTCTTCGACGCTTTGTGTTAGAATAAAGTCTCGCTATCAGACCTGCATTATATATTATACTGCATTTGTCTGTGTGTTTTCCTGTCTTGACTAGTTGTCGTTTGTGTGATCTTTTAATTGTCTGTTTGAAGAATATCAATAAGGACCTACTAAGACTTACCATGGAATCATTTATACCGAATCTAAAAACATATGTAAGGACTTCAGATAATCAGGGGCAGATACGAATGTTGTTGCATCAAAACGACAAAAGAATTTGAATATATAGATCCCAATAAGCCATTTAACGCAATACAAATGTCCAACTCCAAACAATATGTATTGAAGGCTATCTTATGTGAATGAATTAAAAATGCTTTTATATCTGATAAGGCAACTGAACATGAATTTCAACATAAATATTATGTAACGTACGACGTCCTTTTGGTCCTTTTCAATTCAGACCAATTCATTTCTATTCTAATATATACTATGTATAAAGTAATTTATAGCGCTTCGATTTAATTACGAATGTACTTCAACCATGTCAACAGTTAATTAAACATAAATCTTTATTTTGTGTGTCAGTACTAATCCTGGCTTTCAGGCCTGCATGTGGTTTTATGCTGCTATTTTCTGTGAGTTTTTTTTCTGTTTGACTTGTTTTCGTAAATGGGTGGTGCTGTTAGTTACTTTTAGGGTCTAATATGTATGGTAATTGCAGTTATATAACTTTTTTCTATACAGTAATGACCGTCATTTATAGTCTAATTGTTTATGCTAATCACTTTAATCTTATTGTAAATGGTAGGATTGGTTACGACGATACAGTATCCAGACGAAAATACAGTAAATATCTCATGTTGGAACACTTCTCTAATACAAATACAGAACATAAGTGTACAAGTAGAGGAAACGACCTGTGGTCCAAATCCATGTGTTTTGAATTATAATGATACACAGACTGTAGAAGATAGTTGTGACGGTCGTAATTCCTGTCTGATGGATTACAATTTTACATCAGCCTGTTTACGGGAGTTTAAATACATAAGTCTGTCGTACACTTGTAAACACGGTACTTAGTATTTTCAAACCTTTTTATATTCATTATTTCTGTATATACCTCTTTAAATAGGTAACTCAAGATGACGAAAATATATAGCATACACTCATATTAACCGCTTCAACATGATATATACTCATAAGAAACGAGATACATTTTGTAATCCAGATACTTTTTAAATACTAAAGATACATTTAACTGTATCCATAAAAGAGGTTACAAGTCGAGATTTTCATATTAATTTGGTTATCTATAGTTTTTTGTTCATTTGTTCAGCTATTATATATATATAAAATCTACTTTCAATAACCATTTTCAAAGTATATTCTGTCATTTGCCAGGGACAAGGATTTTAACAACCGTAGGAACCGTACGACATCTTCAATGAGCAACACCAATATGGTTTACTTAGCTAAACAACCCCAGCATTGTTCAAGTGAAGGGTGATGCAGATGGTTGATGCACTGGATTGTTATTGTGTTTCGACTTATACGACATATTGTCTAGATACACTAAGGAAAATTTTTATGATATAACCCCAACATATTTTGTGAATGTAACGAATTAGGCGATCTTGATCATGTGTTGTTTGTTGTGGTTTTGGTTTCGTATGTACGTCTATCTTTTCCGTAGTAGTAAAGTGTTTGCGCACATTGTTTGTGTTGTCTGTTGTACTGGCCTATAACTTTTGGCATTGCTGTTATCATTTTAATGATATATGAAGTTTTAAACTTTATAAAAAAAAATAAGGAGATGTAGTATCATTACCAATGAGTAAATGCGAATATAGCTACGCACTAGAGACAAAATGACATGTGTGTGAAAATCTTTTTTGATATATCACCGTACAGTCATCAACAATGAACAAAATCAGTACCATTCAATTTGTTAGCTATAAAAGGCCCGACATAACAAAATGTAAACAATTCTAACGAGTAAACGAACGACATGACTAATGTAGCAACTGAAAACTGTATAAATAAAGGCAACAGTAGTTTATCGCTGTTCAAAAGTCATAAATCGATTGAGAGAAAACAAATCCGGGTTACAAACTAAAACCGAGGGAAACACATCATATATATAAGAGGAAAACAACGGAACAACAGAAACACTGAAGTGCAACAAAAACAAACGCCAACATACATAGAAACGAACTATTTGATAACAACTACCATATTCGTGACTTGGTACAGGACATTTTAAGAAAAAATGGTGGGTTAAACCTGGTTTTATGGCTAGCCAAACCTCCCGCTTACATGGCAATGTTAAAAATAACCACTTTCATTTTTTGAGAAAAAGGTCTTTGCAAAAATTAGATATGAGCCAAATTTAGTTTACCGACATATACAATCTGTATCAGACATCTTGTTACATCATACAATTTTTTGTGTGGCAAAACCTTGGCTTGTATCTTAATACTTCAAGACGGCAATATTTTTCTTTATTTTATTTTAAAGTCAAGAAGTTATTATCCCTAAAGCAAATATATAAAACATAAATCAGATATATAAATATTAATATATGACAAACTATTATGAATTCTGAATTCAAGGGGCTAAAAAGTAGCCATAAATGAATGACACCTGATCCTTACCATATTAGTTCATCGTTGAAAATTTATTATATTTTCTTTTTGCAATTAGATACATGTATGGTCTTTAATTTGTTTGTAACATTCTGTGTTTAAAAACCTAAATGCGTCAATATCACGATAAATATAATAATCAATATTGATGTTACAACAATATCCTGATCAATTTAAGGGGTAAACAACCTAGCAACACCAAAAAAAACACAAAAGTGGCCAACATGCAGTCTTCGGCAATTTAAAATGTAACTGTTCCTATACGTTTAACGAATGCTGACATACTAAAAAGTAAAATAACAAAAATACCGAACTCCGAAGAAAATTCAAAACGGAAAGTCCGTAATCAAATGGCAAAATCAAAAGCTCAAACACATCAAAAGAAAGGATAATAACTGTCATATTCCTGACTTGGTACAGGCATTTTCTAATGAAGAAAATGGTGGATTAAACTAAATTGGTTTCGGGTTATTGCATATATCTATCTTACGGAGGCAAATATTATGGGTTAATCGTTATATATTTATAATAGATCTATACGGATATTTCCATATTTTCAAAGGAATAATCGAGACATCCCCGTATGAGACTCATTCTATGAATTTTACTGCAATAATCAACTCTACAGGTGTCAATCAGTTTTTGTTTGTTGTTATGTGTACCTTGCATTAGATGGAGATAAGTTTATCGTATTTTAAGCTTAAATTACTTAAAAACTTGGTTCTGCTGTCGATAATAAACTAACTATACAAAGTTCGTTACTGCATGTATTAAACCCAATTTGCGGCAGTAAAACAACGTTTAACGTAGGTCCAACTTTAAATACAATACAGTTATCTCTTATTAATATGCATTGCTGCTGGTAGTTACTATACTATACTAAATGTACAAAAAATATATTAATCAGCTAATATAGAAATCATTCACATGATTAAAGTTCAAAATGTTTTAAATTAACATATGTATTGCCGAGTTGAAATACAGAAACCTCATGGAAAATGCAGAAAAGCATGATACAAGATAATTTAAGTGCAAATTTTCAGTACCATTTTTATACTTTTTAAGTCGTGTTTCAAGCAGTGATTACACGAATCGATATTTCAAAACATTTGTAAATATAACCTTTTTTTTTTACAAAATGAAGGTTGCAAGTCTTTTTACAGTAGTGATACGTTTTCCCATATCATTCGATGCCTAAAAGGAACATAAAGATAAAAAAAGCGGATATTTAAAAGAATATGCTTCTTAGGTCGTGTTCACATTAGTTAAACTCGGTGTGATGTACATGTGCTCAACCATCAAACTACCTCTATTACGTTTCCATTGACAAAAATCAATGTTTACATGTAATTTAAATCAGATTTTCGACAACAGGCAGTCGAAACTCAATGTAGGCTTTGTGTGGGTTATGTGTACATAAAACAACATATTACGGACGTGGATTTTATTGTGAAGATTTAAGAAAGTAACACATATTGAATAAAAATGATTATAATAATATTATGAATTAAGTTATTTACCTATTTATATGACAAAAACTAAAACATAATAAGTTAAAAACATGATTATTTTTTATAGCCTTAGTGGACCTTTTGATTTTTAGTGGGAGGGGGATTTTTTGCTGATGGAATATTCATTTTACACTTGTTGATAGTACGGCTTATCTATTTAGTGCGATTTTTTTCTCACTTTTTGAACACAACTATTTCTTGCATTATGTAGGACGAAATATTCATTTTCATCATGTCTTGGACAATGTTGTTTTTTTACAGTTAGTACCAGTCCAGAATATTCATTTCCTAAATCACCCAAGGGTGACTGGGGAATAGCAATATGGCCACTAAGGTCTTCTTCCGATCGGCAGAAAAACCTTTGCCAAAGTAGGGACTCCGTTTGGCTGTGGTGGATGTACAAGTACGCAGCCAGGTTCGTTCAGCATTGAGACGTTAAATCCCATGACTCGTGAAGAGAGTATGCCACGCTCTCTGCACGATAAGAACACTTGCAACAACTCTTTGTGGGTTCAGTATATGGCCTCTTGCCTGGCAAAATTATTGTTCCTATCCAATGTACTCCCGTTTTCCAATTGCTGTCCAAATTTCCCAGATTTTCATCCCGGACGGTCTATATTAGAGGAGATACCTTTTGTATTTATTGTGAATTTATTCTCGTCCTGAACATGCATGTAATATTCGCCACTGGACGTAAAGCAACCAACAGTCAACCAATCAATCATACCAAATTTCCTATTTTTTGCCTATTGTTATGCTGCTTTGGTCTGTGTAATCGTGACATCTTTAGAACTCTCAAAGTTCTTCAAACCAATAGAACGATTTTTTAAGATACCGACCGGTTATCTTCGTGGGTCAAATCATTTTTTTTTATTATTACTTTAACAAATACAAACATTTTTTTTTTCTTTCAAATTGATGAATTGGTCTTCGGCTATTTGTTACAAAAGTTTACAGAGAAATTTTCAATTCTATGTAATGTAAATGTTAATTACGCATTTATGTGGTTTACTGGTGTGAATAAGGTAATTAAAACCGATGTACAGATGAGAACAAAATTGATGTGAACCCAATGTTCCTTACATGAAACTAAATTTAAACATGTTTACACAAACAAATCCATTGAAGATGAATGTTTGGTGCCTTAAAAAATTGTTCTACTCGACTGGAGAAAGGAGTAGGTCCGGTAAGGGCCGATTTTGGCCTCAAAATTCAGGTTCATCTGATGAAAGATTTTGGACACTTTTTAAACACTTAAGTGTCTACTTCAGTCGATTCAATTAGTTTATGTGAAAGATTTGAACTGATTTAGTCATTAAAGACGCTCAAATTCAAGCTTAAATATGAAAAATCTATCAAATATGCCATAATATGTCACTTTTCAGATGGTTTTTGTCAAAAATGAAAGTGGCCGCATCCGTGTTCATTCTCAACCTTTATATATGTTATGTATTATCATCAAATACAGCTTACATTTAAATATTAAGAATGAACACAAATGCGGCCACTTCCATTTCAGACGGAAACCGTCTAAAAATTAACCAAAATTCGAAAATTTCGAAGATTTCAGTAATCTAGCATGACTTAATGATGCTAGTACCCGATACATGTGCATTGTATTGTCAAAAACAGCACATATTTATGTAACAGAAGTATTCTTCTTTCCAATAAATAGCTAAAAATTTACATTTTAACAATTTTGTAAAACTTCTATATTTTGGGGCCAAAAAGAGGTCTTACTGGGCCTACTCCTTTGTGAGTTCTAAAGATGTCACGATTACGCAGGCCAAAGCAATGAACAAAAGACGAAAAAAAACTTTGGAAATGAATATTCTGGACTGGTACTAATTGTAAAAAAAAAATTATATTGCCCAAGACAGGATAAAAATGAATATTTTGTCCTAGTCCTACAAAATGTAATAGTTGTGTACGAAAAGTGAAAATAATTTTCGCGTGCAAAAAATAAAAATAAAAATAACCCGTTCTATCAAGAGGTGTAAAATGAATATTCCATTCACTAAATTCCCCACTCCTTCTGAAAATCAAATGGTCGTCACCTAAGGCGATTTAGATTTAATAGATATAAGAAGATGTGGTATGAGTGTCAATGAGACAACTCTCCATCCAAGTCACAATTTGTAAAAGTAACATGTTTGTAACTGAGCTTTTTGTTTTTATTTTTTGTGTGTGATATGAATAGGTAAATAACTAATTTCTTAATATTATTATAATTATCATGTTTTTTTGAATATATGTGTAACCTCCTTAAATATTCATAATACAATTCACGTTCTTTATGTACACTTTATCCACACAAGGCATACATTGACTATCAACTGTAGGTAGTCACAACCTGATTTAAACAACATGTAAACATTGACTTTTATCAATGGGAACGTAGTTGAGTTTAGTTTAAGTAATAGTTGTACACCGAGGGATAGGTGTGTCTGGATAAGAAACCCCGTCGGCCGGAGGCCGGAGGTTTTTTTTATCCAGACACGCCGTATCCCGAGGTGTATAACTAACTTACACCCCATTCTAAACCCTATATTTGTTAACATTGATTATCAATTTAAAAAAAAAACAAAAAAACGATAGCATATTTATTGACAAT
Organism: Mytilus californianus; assembly: GCF_021869535.1. Classification (NCBI taxonomy): domain Eukaryota; kingdom Metazoa; phylum Mollusca; class Bivalvia; order Mytilida; family Mytilidae; genus Mytilus; species Mytilus californianus. The sequence goes on from NW_026262723.1 coordinate 55,156,221, forward strand.
ATCAAACCATGATTTATAAAAATATTTTTTTTTATTACATGAAACCCCACTAGTAACCTTCCTTTGGCTATCTTCGTTCAAACTTTGACAAGTGAGTATATTTTACAAATGTCAAGTTGTTTTGCATATTCCCGTTAAATCCTGTGCTAATATGGATCAGCAGGTCAAGGTTGACTGTTTCGTGTATTCTTATTACAAACAAAAATAACATCATACTCCTGGTATACAGTTGTCAATATGGACGGGTATAAGACGGACGACATTTTGTGGCAAGCGTTGGATTTGGTATAAGAGACTAAAGACAAAGACAATATTATAACCCAAAGTACTTACCTATATCAGTTTAATAAAGGTAATCATAACTGTACTGTATATCTTACGATTTTATCAAAAACGAAAGCCCCCCTCCCCCTCTTCTCGAGAATACACAAACATTCCGGGGGTTAGAATCCCCATTTTTTTTTTAAAGATCAATGCTTTAGAATAGAGACATATGCTTGAGATAAAAAAAAATACCTTCAAGCAAAAGAGTATTTAAAGGATTATTTTTGTATTCCATATAGATGCTTATTGGAATTCCTAAAATGTTTTTTTTTAATATCATGAAACAATTTGTAGTGAACACTATTAGTAATTTCTTATGTTCATGCTATTTAAAAAATAATCAATTTCTATTATTACGAATAACAATGGACTTTGTTTGCGGGGTGTAGAAGCAGGGGTTTCCCGAAAACCCGCTCGTCACACCCTGTGGTCAAAATCCATTGTTATTCGTAACAATAGATCTATTCAATTTACACATGTTTCAGAAATAGAAACTATGAAGTATAACAATAGAACTGGGGTGTAAGTTTATGTATACCCATACCACATCGAGTTTAACTCAATGTAATTACGGTCTTATTCACCTCCTGAATATACCGACATCTTGTGTTTAGTGACAACACAATTTCTCGAAAGGAAATGCATTGCTTAAATTGCCTCGTTATAATGAGTATCTGTATTTGAGACATCCTGATCAATGTGAACATAATTTTCATTTTCTAAATAAATATAAAATATCTCTACATATATACCTATAAATTTCTCCAGACACCAATGGCGACAATGATGTTCAATGAATTTTTTTTTAAAATCTCAATATTTTAAAGTAGTATAGTGTATCCCAACACAAATGTTTGCACAGTCTTTGATTTTGCAAAAATCATAATAACAATATAGAAGACGATTATCGTGTATTTGGACAATGTTTCATATATTCTTCTTATAATACTATCTTCAGTAAAGATACGTCTTCGGCTTTTTAATAAATAGAACTCGTAATTTACATGATGTATCACTAATTATAACAAAATCAATTCATTTCAGAGAACGGTACAAGCGTAAGTACTTTTGAGGCAGATTTTGGAGATTGGATGGTAGATTCATCAAATGGTACTAAATGGAAACGTAACGCTCTTGTGAAAGATCACACCCTAGTACACTTAAGTAGGACAATATTTTATCTTTATTAGTATACCTTATTCAAATCTCCACAGACAAAGGAGGCCTATGGTGTGTTTAATATACGCATGTGTACTGTCGTCGATTTGTATTCTATCTAGTGGTAACAAGAACGCCGTTTAATTTTATTTGTTTTTCCCATAATCAAATATCGACTTTTCTTGCTTTACACTAAAATAGTTCGCTTGGCAGTACATTTTCATTTTTGAATATTCATTAAAAAAAAAAAACTCATGATAAATACCGGGTCTCCTCAAAAAATAATTGATGAGATAAAAAAAAAACATGAAATTCTTGAAATGTAACAGGATTATCGATTCATGTATGTATATATTTTTTTTTATATTTTAGATAAGAATGGTTATAGCATTTATGCGTTTTCCTATTCTGGTATAGCTGGTACAATACGTATTGATACAGATAAAGAATTCGTGGAACCAATATGTTTGTCACTTTGGTATCAATTGTATGCCAATTCTTTTGATTGCCTTTTTAGTATATACAAGATTACTGACGGAAATCAGACTTTACTATTTACTGTGGATGGCAATTCTACATCTTTAAGTCAATGGATCAATATATCGGTAGATGTATATGGACAAGATCCGTTTAAGATAGTATTGGAAGCAGACTTTAAACAACGTTATGCAATAGCAGCACGTGCTGTTTTAATAGATGATACATCGATAGCGTATAGGCCATGTGAAGGTAAGTGTGAAGTAGAATAACATCGATTCAGACACGAAGTAATAAGCTTCAAATACCCATAACTTCAATGTAATTTCGACATAAAAAACAATTGATTTAGGCATTCTACAAATCTTTACAATAATATTGTGACAAGTACAATGATCAAATTTGTATGCAACTGTATCTTCAGTTGCATGTAAACAATGTAAATAACAATATGAATAACAATGGAAATAACAATATTAATTACAATGGAAATATCTATTATATTACAAATTTTCAATGCAAGAATGATGACATATAATAACCTTTATTTATTTTTTCTGGGTTTAGATACATATGTCGAAATACCAAATTATATTTTAATAATCCAGATTGTGACAAAAAAAGTCCATGATCCAACAATAGTCCTCTATGTTATGTTAAGTAATTTTATGGTAAATAAAGGCAACAGTAGGATACCGCTGTTCGAAACTCATAAATCGATAGAGACAAAAACAAAACCGGGTTACAAACTAAAACTGAGGGAACGCATCAAATATAAGAGGAGAACAACGACACAACAAAAATACAACATTAAAATGTAACACACACAGAAACGAACTATAATAGTGAAGCTACATTTTTATAAAAGTTTGACGGATGTCACCATTATTCGGATGGCCGTAAGGAGATTTATGTGGCACAGATTACTATGTATGTTCCACCTGTCGAAGTCCTAGTCCAGCATCGTTCATATTATAGTGGGGCACTGAATGCTATCCATCAATTGATGCATCTAGATCAAGCAGGAACTGTTTACCCTTCACCAGTACACGTGTGCTCCACAAATGTGTGTATTATATACGTCCGGTACCTTTGATGAGTTTTTTTAGTTAGATATGTGTCGATTGTGCTTTAGTTGACTGTGCTGATTGTGGCTAATATTTATTTTTTTACTATGTTGATTATTTTGTCTATCTTGTCTTCGTGTTGAAAACTATACATATTTTCTTTTTAAATCTCCACGTTTGGTCATACTTCAGGCTTAGATAGTTGAATTGCATGTATATCTTATTAGCTTGATGGTATCTAAGGTGTTCAAAAAGAGTTATTTACGAAACTCTATGGTATGACGACTTTTCACTCAGTCTGACTTTAACGCTCCAGATGATTTATTGAGCAACATGCCGGTGGAGGTGGAACTGCTGACCCATGCAGAGCACATGAGTGTATCCATGTTTTTTAGTTGGACTTGTGTTGCTATACTCTTTAGTTTTCTTTGTATTATTTTGTCTGTAAAAGCAGCATGTTTTCTGCTTCATAGTTTGTCTAATAGAGAGACCAAGGATACCAAAGGGACATTCAAACTCATAAGTCGAAAATAAACTGACAACGCTATGGTAAAAAACGAAAAAGACAAACAGACAAACAACAGTACACAAAACACAACATAGAAAACCAAAGACTGAGCAACACGAACCCCACCAAAAACTGGGGATGATCTCGGGTGCTCTAATCTTATGTCAACAAAACGGTAGAAAATTTCTTTACAATTGGCTACTACAGAAATGCAACAAAATTGTAAACCAGTCTTCGCAAATATCAACCTGCAAACACTACACAAACGGGGGGACTGCCTTGAAAGCTTAGAAAACTATATGTGTCTAAAATATTAATAGGGCTCGTCTTCATCTTTTAGGGATTTCCTATGGGTGTTTTGCATTGAGATTTTGTAACACTGTTGTTTCATTATTCTTCTAGTTGCTTCAAATCTACATAAATAACTATCTGGTTAACAATTACTGTCCAATCTTAAGCCCTGTGTAATGTAGAAATGTGTTTTGAGCAATACAATGCAAACGAGTGTTTTAAGTCAAAAATCATGTTTTACTTGCACAAAATCTTCATCTCTATACTTTTTCTATCAATGAAGGTCAACAAGTGCATTCAACCTGCCTCGATTTGAACGAACCAATTGAAATAGACTGTGAAAAACAATTCCTTGTCGGTGACATTAGAGCTGTACTCGAACCCGAAAATCCGACCAATCATCTGAAAAAGTGTCCCGCAGAATCTATTGGAAATGAGATAAATAGCTTTTGTAGAAACTTGACGGAGACGGACAAATGTCAATTCAGCGTATTGAATTTTATGAACGGAAATGAAGAATGTTACGTCTCCAACAAGAACATTTCTGTTTTGTTTCAATGTAGTAGTAAGTTTTTTTTTTATTTAGGTTTACAAAGTATATAGATACGTTAATGTATACACGTCTAAATGTTTGTATTTGAATGCATCGGTTGTGTAAAGGGATGGTATTTTATTCCATAAATGTTTAATCCCATGTGGCATTTTCAATGTAATGAATATAAGTTTGAGTAGCTTTGCGATATAACCCCTTCATTATACATGTATACTATATTTTTACCATTTTATCATCTATTTTAATTAACACAAATACCGAATAGTTCATCTGTCATTCGATCTGTCAGTGATCCTTTTCAGATTATAACTTAATAATCGTAAGCTTGCGTTTCATTTTAATTAATCTATTAATTATTGTTTTATATAATGAAAAGACGTTCCATATTGACCTAGGGTCACCTTTTAGAAAATCACGGTCATATATACCATGAATAGATCAGTGCAGATGAACACTCTTGTTGAAATTAATACAACTGTCTTCGAAAAATGGACCCATCGAAAACGTTATCTAATGACAAAGGTCAAAGTTGCTAAACAAATAAATGAGTGCAGAAAAATAATGACTTGTGATAAAACCTTATTTTAGATTGAAATCAAATTTGTATTGTATTGTATTTTTAATCAAAGAAATATTTGGGATAGGATTTGAACATGAATACTTGTCCAAATTTAATGAAAGAAACCTTCATATTCGGAGGTAATAACCATGATAACGTTTAAGATCTGGGTTACATACACTATAATTCGATCAGTAAAGGAATGATAATCCATGAACCACATTTTGTATTTGAACCAACTTGATATATTCAATGTATGCAACATGATAATCCATAAAAATGAGATATATGTGAAATTAACCCTGCCAGATGTACATCTACACCTTATATACGTTCCATTCATCAAATATAATTGCACTATAGCCTATTTTAACTGAGCTTGTTTTCCTATATATACGTCAACCCGTATTTTGCAATACACAACAGTCTGTCTACTAAAAGATAATAAACATTGTTCTGCATTTTAGACAATTTCCAGACAACCACCCATGTGAAAATTTCAACAGAACCCAGCACCATGTTTGAAGGTAGTTACAAACACACCTTATAATAACATAAGCAACACGACGGGTGCCACATGTAAAGCAGGATCTGCTTACCCTTCCGGAGCACCTGAGATCACCCCCAGTTTTTGGTGGGGTTCGTGTTGCTTAGTCTTTGGTTTTCTATGTTGTGTCATCTGTACTATTATTTGTCTGTTTGTCTTTTTATTTTTGGCCATGGCGTTGTCAGTTTGTTTTCGATCTATGAGTTTGACTGTCCCTCTGGTATCTTTCGTCCCTCTTTTATACATTCCATTCATCCAATATAATTGCCCTATTGCTTATAGTATCTGAGCTTGTTTTCTCATGTACATTGCACATCACCCATATGTTGCGTTACGAATTGACCAAAAGTTAGTCCACTTCAAGATAATTAACAATTTCTTTTCTGCATTTTAGACAATTTCCAGACAACGCCACATGTGGAAACATCAGCAGAATCCAGCACCCACTTCGAAGGTAATTATACATTTTTATAAAGTAACAAAGAAAATATAAAATTAAAATTAAGAAGAAAAACAGATACAAAGTCTACTCTAAAATCTCCATACCGGACCATCACAAGTCTATCATTATATAGAGTTGAACCAGTCAATAGGTACGTTTAATTTATATATTTGAAATACCTAATCATTCTTACTCCAGTGACCATCAATTAAATATAAAAAGAATAATTGTAATAAAAATTTACAAATTCCATCAAATGACATAAATTTCAATTTTCGTGATATATTTTCAAAGACTATTGTCACATTGAACATAGTTCAACATATTATTTTATGTTTACTAGTAGTACGTGTAACCAATTACAATGTACATGTATAAGACACCGCATTCAGGAATTTAGGATGTCCTTTTCTCTCTATTTGTAGAATTTGTAAGCCATGTTCGATGTGCAACATAAATATTAGGGACACAAACTACATGTCACTGAATATACATTTTAAAAACTCCTAGCAGTTCTAGTGAAATATTTTGGAGATATCTTCAAGTTTATATGTTATATGCATTTTAGTTTCAGAATTAAATAACCCTGACAACGCTTATACTGAAACAAACTGCATTACTTTGTGTAACTTCATTTAGCTATTTAAGAATTGTGTTTTATGTTTTGGTTTCTTAAGGATGTTCGCTACTCTGTTTCAAAATAACAAGCTTTTTAAAAGACTATTATAAATTGATAGTATATAAATAAAGGGACTAATAAAGCAGAAAAAAATGAAGGGTCTGTGTGCTTGTTTTCGAGATATAAGCCATTGAAAATTCGGCGGGAAATGATTCTCTCTAGATTTTTCATGCATTTAACATTGGCACCTTTTGTTTCTTTCAAAAACAATGAAAAAATAACAAGGATTTTATAAGATTTTCAAATATGTCTTTTTAAACTATATGTAATACAATTATGAAAAGAAAAGTAGGGGTTAGCGGGCAAAATTTTGAATGGCACTACATGGATAAAACCAGAGGTTTCCGAATATCTGGCATGAAATCAAAAACAAGAGGAGCGAACATCCTTAAATATGTTTGCGCCTAGCATTAGTTTAGATACATGTCGAAAAGGGAATAACATGCGTGAACTTATCGTTATTGTGTGTACCTAGAACAAACAGTGTTCACTCCATGTTGACACAGAAGCAGTTCCTTGTAAATTCTCATCCGTTTGGACAAGTTTTGTTTATAGTGCTTTGCACATATTCTCTAATTTAACTTTATGTCTGAATACCTCGCTCTTAATCCAACAAAAGTCAAACATGGCCTCCAATCTAAGCAGGGGCGTAGCTACCTTCTTAATGAAGTGGAATCAAAAACTAAAGAGCGAGGGGTCTGGGGCGAATCTTGTGAGCGTGCAACCGTACCCTAACCTGGAAGAGTGGTGTAGCAGCATAATATAAGGACAAACTGTCATTTGAAAGTTGAAAATGGATTGACTCATCAAATTGACACGAAGCACAAAATACGAAATAGAGACAAGAGACACAAAGTACCCATCTGAGACACAGTTTTATTTGTTTAACTTAGTAGTTGAAGTTGGCTTTTTATTTATTCTGAATTGATTTTGTACGTAGGAAATTGATGTTCAACTATCCGTCTGAAAAGAAGATGATTTTATATTTATCTCAATCTTTTTCTGTAGGTTATTTTACCCTGAAAGCTATCAGTGATTATGTAATCGGAATTCCAGATGCATTATCCCTAATAGCAAGATTACTAAACGGAGGGGGAAGGGGGAAGGGGCGATCCCCGTAAGCTCAGCGTTTCAAAACAATCATATCCGTAATCAAACTTGTAAATTTTGTTTGTGGTTTTCTTGTCAACTATTTGTTTAACTTCGAGTCGAATGAAGACTTAACATTGTCGTTTGAGTGTGTATGAAATTTGCATGAGGCAAACTTAAGTAAGAGTACGGAAATGAAAAGTTGAACGGACGGAAGGACGGAAGGACAGTCAAGGGTAACACCTATTGTCCCATTCGCCTAGCGGCGGGGGCATTCAAATGTGTCTCTTCAAAATCACTCAGTATATGTTTATACAAAAGTTTCATGTCTAACAGACATACGGATAGACGAATAAAAATGTCCAGACGGTAAAATTCACATGTCCATGAAGGTACATTTTGATTCTGCAAAAATCACCGTCTTCATACAAAATACTTCAACATGTTTTTGTTATATTTTTTGCTTTTGCTTTTGTTTTTGTTTTTGTTTTGTTTATCTGTTTGTTTGGTTTTTTTTGGGGGGAGGGGGGATTTTTTTATATAAAGTTTTGAATATCAAGGGGGTTGTGAAGGAGATGACTTTATTTTCATCGTATGAGGCATAACTCTTTAGCCTGTCAACCAATGCAATGACAGGTAAAAAATTCATGAAGCTTGTTATTGAATATTACATTTCTGCCAAAAATAGTTCCTGAGAAAAATGCCACGAAAACTTCCTCGTATGACCATATGTACGAAAATAAAAGGAGTTCAGAAAGTAGGAAACTGAGGAGTATTTTGCTGTGATGAATAGTTGCTGATAAAAATGTTGTTACAGACGGACGCACAGACAGAGATACACAGTAACCAGTATATCCAGTACTCCGTTGGGCAAGGAACGGGAGGATAAAAAAAAATGTCATTCCCAATAAGTGCATTATGTGGGAACCAACGCAGTCGTTTTTTACAGGTGGTGGCCACAGATTGCATGACTAATCTATTAAAGTAGAAAATACGTTCTGTATATATTGCTCAATTTCTTTATAATTGCCTGCACCAACTCATTGACATAGAAATTTTAAAGGGTGAGTGTTTGGATGTTTTTCTTTCACAATAAGGCTGCATTTTTTTTCATTTTAACTGCCAGAATTATAAAGATTTTCCAAGTAATAATGGGGTGCGGCCCACCCTTTCTTTGCATCGACCTTAACTTAGAAGTCGCGATTTTACAAACACACCGATGGTGAGTCGTTGTTAGTGATCAACGAAAGGGACGCTATGTTTTTTTTTAAACTGATCCTAAAGTTTGAGTAAAAAATGTTTTGGCTTCGATGGGTTTTAAAAAATAAATAATCGGATGTTTTTTTTTTCACCAAATAAACAATGTTAAATTATGAAATAGTTTGTCGTGCCGCATACACAAATTTGGCCCGAGAAAAAAAAACATATGGCCCCTTCAAGTTACATTGTCGGTCCCCAAGTTCGTTTCCCTCTGGGTGCTTTACCCTATGTTCGGTGGTTTTTTTTCATAGACTTAGATCTAACCGTCTTTTTAGCAACATTTATATTTTAACTTTGTTCGTTTCTCTCTCTCTCTATCTGTTTTTTTTGTATGTGAAAACGACGTGGATGCACGTGCTGTCGTGCCTCTGGGTAGCTACGCCCCTGCTAAGTATGACTACACATACACGAAGTGTCTTAAAAAGTAAATTAAAGTAAATTTTAAGCTCTCGAAATTTTATTTGGATTTGCTTAAGTTAAGAAATGGTTGTTATTGTATTTATCATATTTTGTTATGTATGCGAATCATGATTGTTTCCAAAACGTTTTAATGAGAATAAAGCATATATAACTGTATATTTCTTTCAAGAGTCCACTGTCAACTGTGGTTTAGTTAACTTTAAACTTTTTAAGATGTTTCCGCCCATAGCCGATTTCACCATCATGAAATATGTGTATCATATATAAATGATGACGGATTTGTTCGGTTTCTCAGTCACTAACCCATCACCTTTTGTTCTTGAATACCACCATGGTAACTTGTTCATGGCGTTTTTTGATGATATTATCAATTTTACGAGAGCAACTTAAAGAACAAGAACTGATTATTTACCCTCTGGATCATGTGATTTCACCACTCATGTTTCGTTGGATTCATGTCGCTTAATCTTGAGTGTTCAGGGAAGAAAAACCAAAATTAACCCCGTTGCATTTTCAAATGCCTGTCTCGATTCAGGAAAATGCAACGGGGTTAATCTTGGTTTTTGTTTTTGAATGTCAACCTTCCCCCATTTTAATCTTGATCAGTATGTACAAACTTAAATGAGAACATACATTACAAATATGTAAATAAAACGGATCTAACTCTGAAAATACGATTATATGATAACCGAAAAAAAAGGAAATAATAACACATTATACCGTATGAAAGAATGCTCGCAGTTACTGCAATAAACTTAATGTACTTAACCTCTGATAAGAAAGTAATCATGCGTCCTATGCTTAGTCTAAAATTTTAACATACTATCGTGTCAACATCTGGGTCCCCTCTACAAAACAATCTCGACTACGACGGATGATAACCATATATTTACCTACTAAAATATAGTACAATTCTTGTTTGAATTGTTTTACATGTTGTCATTTTGACCTTTTATAGCTTGCAATGCGGTATGGGTTTTGCTCATTTTTGAAGGCCGTACAGTATATGTCAAAACACATTTTATTGTTCAAAAGGACAAATTAAATTAATCCGACAAAAGTTTTTCAACTTAGTTACGTCTTCCCCAAACCTTTAGTTGCTAACATGTTCACTTAGTACGTCTTTTTGTCTCTGTGAGATAGTTGTCTAAGATAAAAACCAAGGATCCAACTCCATAAGGCATAGTTGACCTAGATGAATTTTGGTATTATGTTTAAGTAACTTTGATCCAATAACAATTCACCTGTTATGGTATCATTGGCTTTCAAATATTGGTATTCAGCGATCCCGATGAAGGTAAATCAAGAAAAGCGCAATGGTCTCGTACAGTGTTATTTTTGTTGTTTGTCGCAATGACAATTGGCAATTATACCACATCTCCTTATTTAATTAACAAACAAGTTCTCTTTACATGCTGTAGTTTTTTTTTTTTTTTTTTTTTTTTTTACTAGTTAAAACTCTATATGGCTTTTGTTTTAGATATGTAATATTTCCGATTGTGTTGTTGAATATACTCTTTAACAATTATAGCATAATCAAAATGTATTAAATATGAAGTTATTTACACTTTATTTAACTATTTAGATGCCTGAATATACAATTGAACCGTTACCGTAGTACAATAACGAAAATTTACGGTAAAATGCACATTCACAAAAAATGATTCACTCGAGCATGGCGCAACTAAATAATTATTATTTCCGTATCAAATACTGTACTACACTTTTCACTGTATGATGATTTCATGTCTGATAACGAACCATAACTGATATCAGTGGTATATTTCAAATTCTCGTGTATCTAAAAAATAAACCATTACGACGAGGAAGTTATAACTTTTTATGTAAAAATCTTTAAAAATGTAGTACATGTATCTAGTATGTCGTTAAAAAAATCGCGCGTTTTTTGAAATATCGTGACATAAAACATTTAATGTTCTTTTAAAATAGGTTTAAATAAAGTTTGAAAGTTATTTTGAAATTATAAATCTCAGTGTTTTTTGTTCTAATTCTGTGAACCAAAGAAATGTTAATTCTTTATCCATTTGTTACATACATGTATATAGAGATATATAACTGTGAAACAACAACAAAAAATGTAGTTAGTGAAATGCATTTTACAGTTAGTTCTTATGTTGTGCTGGTACACCACTGTCCCAGGTTAGGGCAGGGTAGAGCGCTTACAAACATAAATCACCACGCCACATTATTTATGAGCCTGTTACAAGTCAGGAGCCTGTAGTACAGTGGTTGTCGTTGGTTCATGTCTGTCATATGTGTTTTTCTTATATTGATTTGTTATAAATTAGGCCGTTAGTTTACTCGTTGAATTGTTTCCCATTTTTCAAGTCGTGGTCTTTTATAGCCGACTATACGGTATGGGTTTTTCTCATGGTTGAAGGCCGTACGGATATCTATATTTGCTTACACTTTCTTCATGTGAACTCTGGTGAATAGTTATCTCATTGGCAATCATACCACATCTCCTTATTAAAAAAAATGTACTGTCGTATTTTGTGAAATTTTGTAAAAATTACTGATATGTTAAATATAATGTATTTTTGTTTTGTATCTTTAGTTAGCTGAATATTGTGATTAGTTCTTCTGTAATTATATATAGGAGAAGACGCATGACTTTCAGTAATAGTTATCCCATGAGGACGCGGTGTGTCAGTGTAAGATCATCCCGACGGCCGGAGGCCAGAGGGTGATCTAACACTGCCACATCAAGTCCGAATGGGATAACTATTTTACATCCCAGCTGTTCTAGATTAGATAACAAAAACCATTTACGCTTCATAAAATCTAGTTTAGAACGCCACACAATCATTATTATATACTTTATATATTACTATATGGTATATACCCTTGATGAACCCCGGACACAATGTTTAAATATGTTAAATTAACATTGATTTGTATCCAGTCGTGCTGGTGTAGGGGTATGACTCGTATGTCTATATACTAAAGATCTTAGTTCGATTCCCAGCATAGACACTGAATTTTTCAACATAAATTTTGATAGTTAGTCTTTTCCGTATAAATATTTCTAAGTTTTAGTATAAATTTGACATTCCCGCCAAAATGTTACAGAACAAAGGAAAGCATGCAGAACAAAGAAACTCAAGCTAGGGTGATGTTAGTAGCCGCTCAGATCACCCCTGGTAGAACAAAGGAGCTGGGATGTAAATATTCATAATTATGACTCTAATAAAAAGTTTTTTTCATGAATACATGTACTTCATTTTATTTTTTAGCAGATATGACAGGAGGAACTTTGAAGTCATCCGTTCAATATAATATCATAGGTGATGAATTGTTTCTTCTTCTTTACAATAACCAATATTTTTATAAGGACGTGCATCATTGCTTTATCATTTAGTGAAATAAATAAGATTTCCGCCTGATATCTCATGGGAAACATTTGAAATATGTCCTACCGTATGACTCACATATAAGTAGGTAACATTTTCAGTTTTCCTACCGATTGTCAGTGGTTCTCTCCGGGCAACCCGACTTCCGCCACCAATAAAATATGGACGCCAAGGAATAGCCAACAGTGCTCACAGTGGCGTTAAACACCAATCAATCAATCAGTCAATCCATATAAGTAGGTTACAATTTATAGGGTGATGGAGATGGAGTATAATTTACCAGAATCCAATGAAAGTTAAAAGGATGTCGCACGAAATCTATATAAAAACAATTATTAACTGTGTAGCTACATGTACCACTTATACAGCTCCTGTATGTTAATTAAACTTCGGGTATATGTTTCTCCGTTACAAAATAATCACGTGAAACCCTAGGAAACAATAAAGGGAACTATTATATGTTTTGCAGTAACACTTTAAATGTGTAACCTGATACAGGTTTGCATGTGGTCTACAAGAGCGCCAAAAGCACTAAACCTTAATGAAAAAATGTCTGTGGGTTTTTTTTTCCTTTTTTTTTCAGAATGCGCATGTAGGGGTTGTTGTACCCGTGGTCTCATAATCTCGTTTTAGTGACTGGACAATTTTAATTCTTTATACGTCAATATAAGGATTAATAAATTATCATTCCAAATCGATTATAATAAATATATTCTGTTCTTTTAGCAATAGCAGCTGGTGTTAGCGGAGGCGTACTTCTTATAATCATAGTTGTGGTTGTTATTTATCGTGTTAGAAGGTAATTTACAAGTCTGTATTTTATTTCAACATCTGATTGGACTATCACATTCAAAATTATTATATTAGCATATATGTACAGAAAACTTCCACATGTTTGTTATCAACTAAAACAGTATATTCTAAGAAATCAAGATGCTTATAATTAAATGTGCCAGAATCGAACTTATTTCAAAAGATGACATTTTTGAAATCTAACAGGAATACAACTGTCCATAATATATTCCAAGAACTTTTTTGAATGTGCATAAATTTAAAAGGAACTATACATACAAGATATAATTTTCAAAATAACATAAAGATGGAATGAATGGGTGGCTATAATTAACACTTTTTACTGATAATGATTCAAGATATTTAATGGAAAAACATTTTTATTGCTGTTTTTTTGTCCTCTTGTCAATTTCGGAAGGTTTATTTTTATTAACAAAATTTCAAACGACCCCTGGTGTTGACTTAATTGGTACACGTTGCTTTTCACTGTCAACCCCTGCAAATAATTTTAAATGTAGATGTGTGGAAGTTGTCAACATCTTTTAAAAATACCATTCATTTCTTTATATCATAATACTATTTCAATAACATTTTTTTAAAGACGATGAAGGCATTTATTTATAAAGGACGACTTGTCAACACTAATTATAGGTAATTTTGGTGTTAAAAGAAACTATATGAGCAAAAACTCTAATACTGAAAAACGCATTATGAGAAAAAACCGTACGGTCAAGAACACATTTTACTGCCTCCACACATTAAAGGAGATATACAAGAACATACCTACTATCAATCAGTAAATTTATCAAGGATTCATCATATGTTTATCAAAATTGATACTCAAAATGCCAACTCTTTCGATCAATTTTTGGTTTGGGTTCGTAGTTGCCTGTGGCTTGGATAATGTCATAATTATTATTCGCTCAGTATGCCATTCTCAAATCAAATCCAGGCTATGCGTAAGGTCATTCCACTTTGTGCAAGAACCTGCATTTTGTGTCACTGGATTTCGTCCTGAATATTCATGAAATATTTGTCACTGCACTGTGGACAATATGTCAAAATAGATCAATTATTATTTGATTTTGGCAATACATTCAGTTCAGAACGTATGCCACAGCATTAAAAAAAAGTTTACTTGATAATTGATTATTTAAATTAAATTTTACAGGTCAAAAACTTGTAAACAGGAAACTAGTCCTGATCATGCTAACAAAGCTTATGATGAAAATCAATACGATTACGCAAGTCAGCAACATTTAACCTCGACTGGATCATCCAATCAGAATAGAAACAAACAAAACAATTCGAATTCAAAAAAACAAAAGCAGGTTCTAATAGCTCCGGATGGTCAACAGTCAGCTGATCTTTATAATATGACTGACGATGGAACGTATGATGTTTCAAGAAACAACAAACACCGAAAAATCCCAAACGATAATAATTTATACGGTCAAACGTCTGACGATGGAACGTACGATGTTTCCAGTATCAATAAACAGAGAGAAAACTCGAATGATGATAACGTATATAGTCAAAAGGCAGACGATGTTTATGATTCTGCGAGTCATCACAAACTACCAGACAGAAGTGAAGAGACCTATGACCACTTTTTTGGACAGCAAACAGAAGATGAATATGATACCACCACGCGAACGTGAATTCATTTCTACTTACCTCCATGTGTATCATCGCGTATTGAAGACAATTTATCTTACATCGGTTATTACGGTACCTGGTTTGCTGTCATTCGTGTGCATTAAAGTATTCAGATTGCAAATATTATCCTCAATTTGTTTTTACAAATGTCCAAATAATAAATTTTATAAGTTGTATACTATATATGTATGTGCCTTAGTTCCTTCGTATGTATTTTCTGTAAGTGTTATTCTTATAATAAAATCTCGTCGCGATATAGCCTTTTTGAAGTGATGCTGCTGAGAATAAAAATTAATCAATCAATTAATATAATATAATCAAATGCAAGTAACATTCATCCTTTTAAAAGGTGTTTTTAATAAACATGCTTTTCTTTGAATAAAATCTCTTGCTCTAAAATGTTTATTACACCGTACTAACATCTTTTAATATTTATCTTAGTTTATTGTATATTGGAAACTATGTGTCTAGTTATAAATAAAATTAAATCATTATGAAAAGAATACATTCCGAAGGTATGTTTCGGTTTCAAGATTGTTTTCTACAAGGTAAATATTTAAAACTACCCTTCACAAATCGTCCTATTTTTTTTTATAAATAAATATAACGTAAATTGAATAATACACTTGAAATTTCATTTTATCTGTTTATTTAGAAAAATGTATGACACTAATGTAAAATTTATTACAGCCAAATCCTTACATTAAATCAATACACAAAAACATCAAACCATGCGGTACTTTGAGAAGAATAGTATAAACAGATTTCAATTTTGATAATATTTCTGTTCGGGCAATTTAATATTCATTAAAAGTAATATTTATATTTTAAATTACCACTTAACAATCCCTGTTACTTCCTTATTCTCTGTTGTACCTGATACTATTTAGATGTATTGTGAATCACTTTGATATTTTTTTATATTTCACTTTGTAGTTAATTAAAGTGAACATGAATTATGTATTTTCCTTGTATCACTAAAATTGTTCTTGCATGTTAATAGAATAAGTGTATTCTGACTGATTTTTTTTGTATGAATAAATCACTTACAATAAATGAAAAATATCATAACTTAGACTGTATCTCCCGTATCGGATCAATTGATCATAATTATGTTCTCTTTAGACTTTTTGTATTATTGGTGGATAGTTTACAAACGTTTCAAAATGGATATTGCTTCAAATAGTTTGGATCTTACTTCCATGTTACATAGGTCCTCGATGGCCGGGTGGTTTAAGTAATAAAATATTCATTCACATTAGCCGGTCTGACGTTCGAACCTATCTCATAGCGAGGTGAATCCGATCCTAATTGAAAACGATCTGACTAATACCGGTGGTTCTCTCTGAGTACTCCAGCGTCCTCAACTCATTAAAAACTGACATCCATGATATAACCAAGGGTGCTTAAAGTGGTGTTAAGCACCAACAGACCAACAATCATTTTATGACGTTTTTACACTAAATCCATTTGATGTGTTCTGATGGATATTTTCGTTTTAGAGACATAATATATTTAGTTGTAATTGGCTTTGAACTAGCTCTCAGTAACCGCTAGTGCTCATAGATCAATACTTCGTGTCTATTTTTGTTACTTTCTCTTTTTTTTTATTTGTGTCGATCTGGTGAGTTAAACCCTTATCAACTAATTTTTACAGCTTGTTCTTAAATTGTGCTGTAGGCCGACTATCTAGATATAAGAAGATGTGGTATGAGTGCCAATGAGACAACTCTCCATCCAAGTCACAATTTGTAAAAGTAAACCATTATAGGTCAATGTACGGCCTTCAACACGGAGCCTTGGCTCACACCGAACAGCAAGCTATAAAGGGCCCCAAAAATGACTAGTGTAAAACCATTCAAAGAGGAAAACCAACGGTCTAATCTATATAAAAAACGAGAAACGAGAAACACTTATGAACCACATCAACAAACGACAACCACTGAACATCAGGTTCTGTTTATATGGTTGTAGTTGGTTGCTGTCTATCAAAAAAATATTTGTTTTTCGTTTATTGTTTTGTACATAAATTAATAGGTCGCTTGTTTTCTTGTTTAAATGGTTTTGCGTTATGCCATATCGGGTCAGTTATAGCTTACTAGACAGTATGGTATTTGCTCATTGCTGAAGGCCGTACTACGCCAGTTGTTGGTCTCTGTTGAAACGTTGGCAATCATATCGCATCTTCTTATTTCAATAATCAGTCAATGTTACATTAAGTCCAAAATCACATGTCGTTACACAAGATTCAGTATCGTTTTATACGTTTCCTTTTTTTCTGTGTGTAAATGTCAATGAGATAAACATACGAGCTGATGATATGGCATTTTTGGTTTGCGAATTTGTTAAATTATTCGTCCCCTTGTAGGAAAAAGAGTAATGCCAGTCCTGAGGTAAGTCAGATCATATATGATACGGAAAGCCTGGTCTCGGACCATTATTGGTATCGTGTGTGGAGAGTACCTGGTTTAATTCACTCACATAAATGCTTCATTTGAAAACTTATAAAAGGTAACAGAAAGTCGTTGCTACAAAATACGTTATTTGCGTCTTTTCTATACTATGTATAGTTATTTTATTTTGGCATTGCACAAGTCATGTCTTCTTTGACTGGCCATGACGTCAAAACACTAAATCCCTGGGATGTGTTTTAGTTGATTTTAGTCTCTGATACATGATTTTTTTATTATTAATTGTTTTTGACTTTTAACTAGCTTTCAGTAGCTGCGAGTACTCTCAAATCGTACTTTCGTGTTAATTTGACCCGTTGATACAATTTGTAATGCATTTTTGTTATTTAATATTTACTTATTTAGTGTTATATCTCGTCTCACTATTTTAAATATATACCACCTTTTATAAGTGTTTGGTATGACGATAAATTTTCACTTCTGTTCTCGTACTATGAACAGCAAAATTATTTATTTTGTAAAAAATATTTCCATACTCCATGTATACCTAACCACAAAATTATTTGTATTTACATGTGTACGTTATTTTATTTGTCGGCATTTTGTCCAAGGTTATGGTTGTCTTTCTGATATTGTTTTACATCTCACCACCTTTTTTTCTTATTAATTTTGTATTTACATTGTGTCATAGATCAAACTTATTCGTTCAGTGTAAGTTTACTTGTTACTGTTGATATGTCTTTTGATTGAGTTAAGCCATTTCAATTGATATTTTATAGTGTGTCTTTCTATGTTGTGATGTTACACTATTGTTTCAGGTTAGGGTGAAGGTTGGCGCCTATTAAAACGTTTAAACGCGCTGTATTTGATTGCACCTGTCCTAAGTCAGGTATCTGTTGTTCAGTGGTTGTCGTTTGTTGATGTGGTTCATAAGTGTTTCTCGTTTCTCGTTTTTTATATAGGTTAGACCGTTGGTTTTCCTCTTTGAATGGTTTTACACTAGTCATTTTGTGGCCCTTTATAGCTTGCTTTTCGATGTGAGCCAAGGCTCCGTGTTGAAGGGCGTACTTTTACAAATTGTGACTTGGATGGAGAGTTGTCTTATTTGCACTCATACATTGTACCACATCTTCTTATATCTATGTGTCTTAAGGAAACTAAAATACTTTCCCTTTTTTTTAACCAATGCGACCCATCTTATTTTTTGAATTCGTCCCATGTTTAAATTAAGTTTTCTCTTTTATTTTAATCTCCTTTATATTTAATTAGCCTGTTTTGCTGAGGGGCCGTAGAATACAAACAATCAATTGTTATTTGAGATGGTTATTTAGGCTAAATATTTTTTTTAAATTTTATTTAACTTTCATGGTCCGTACTCTTGCTGCTTGTGTTCGCGTGTATTTCACATCTATAGAAGAGAATCTGTAGAAGTTGGGAGCAAAAATAAACATCCTCCATGAAATAATGGTATAATAATACATGCAAACGGTTTTCAATAACATCATTAAAGTGTGAATGCCAACTGTCTTTTAACCATGTGTAGTGCAAAAAACAAAATATTATATTCCGACTAGGCTGGTTTTCTCCCTTGCAATATACGGGCATCTCATGTTGTTGTCAGAGCTAAACAGATAAACAGATAAACGACAGGGACAGTCTATATTCCGACATGACGTCTGTCCAAATCTTTGTATTTTTCTTATGGGTTCCGAAAAGTTAGTTATCTATTATACCTTAATTCACAATATTAACAATTGACATTGATAAGACTAAATATACCATTTTTAATTTATAAAATAGAAAAAGAAAGGATATAGGGTATTCATCCATGACACAAACTCAGTACATGCACAGCAAAAAAAAAAAAACAAAAACAAAAGAACAGTTCCTTTTATTGATGTTCTTCATCTCAAAGTCACAGTGAGCCCTTCAATATATAAATCAGAATCTTCCTGAACATGCATGACATATTTGGCACTGGACGTTACGCAACCATCAATTAATCAGAAAGTCAGTTAATTAATCCTCATCATAATTTGTCGTTTTATAGACCATGTATACATATACACTGCTTGTAAACATTTATATATTTATATATATATATATATGTGTTGCGGTCATCCTTTACATTCAATTTGAAATTAAAAAAAAAAGAAATATGATAAAATTATGTGTATGATTAAGCAAATTGAATGTTAAACTTACAAACAACAGGAAATATCCCTAGTCTGGTCAAGGACAACAATAGGAAATTTTAACTATAGTTTTTTAGCATTTCACTTCCTATAATTATTGTTTAAATAAAAGAAAAAAAGTATCAAATTATTAAATAGTCAAATAACATGTTTTGCAAATGAAAGCATATCATTCAAATTTGTTTTTCATACCTGAACATCCTTCTTCTAATTTTAATCAGTTGAAAGGCAAAAGTTACAATAAAAGTAATTGGAGAAGGAACACTTAAATCAATGTTGATGGTATATTGGCTAACGAAAAACTAAGAGCAATCTTTTAATTACTGCATGCGTGTTTTCTCGGGTAATTTAGTTATGCAGGAGCCCGAGAAGTACCTTGTTTATTCCTCGCAAACCTTGACCTTTGAACATAATGTAATTGGACCTTTGACGACCCAGCATACATGCTATAGAAATTATAGAAAATAGGCTTTCGAGTTGTATCCGATATAACCTACTGCATTGTCATATATAAGTCCCTTACTAATTGAACAGAAGCAGCAGATATCAAGTGGGTTAAAATACTTCAAAGAAAAGCAGACAACATCATGCCTAAATAGAAAAACGACAAATAAATAACAAATAAGTCTTTAACCCCTTACAGGAGGGATTGTGCCTGATATTCATATGATGAAGACATAATCTTTCAATCAGTTTAATTGAGGTCTGGAGCTGGCATGTCAGTAACTGCTAGTAGTCTGTTGTTATTTATGTATTATTGTCATTTTGTTTATTTTCTTTTGTTTCCTATTCTGACATCGGACTCGGACTTCTCTTAAACTGAGTTTTACTGTGCGTACTGTTGTACGTTTGTTTTTTCTACATTGGCTAGAGGTATAGGGGGAGGATTGAGATCTCAAAAAACATGTTTAACCCCGCCGCATGTTTGCGCCTGTCCCAAGTCAGGAGCCTCTGGCCTATGTTAGTCTTGTATCATTTTTAATTTTAGTTTCTTGTGTATAATTTGGAGTTTAGTATGACGTCCATTATCACTGAACTAGTATACATATTTGTTTAGGGGCCAGCTGAAGGACGCCTCCGGGTGCGGGAGTTTCTCGCTGCGTTGAAGACCCATTGGTGGCCTTCGGCTGTTGTTTGCTCTATGGTCGGGTTGTTGTCTCTTTGACACATTCCCCATTTCCATTCTCAATTTTATTTAAAGATGGTTAACAGTGAAAACCCTGTTCTGTTCTACTAGAAACACCCTCCATGTTACTACCGTTAAAATGCTAGTCATGATCGATGATGATGCATCACACACTAGCGTATTGGTAATTGCCTATTATCGCTATTTTATAAATTTTTCCTTTGATCTTGCTGACTGATAATTTCCGTTCTCAGCGGAGTCGAGTGATTTAAAAACGGAGTCGAGTGATATGAAAATTATCGCTAGAAAATAAGGGAACACGCGCCGTTGTCAAGGACATTAACAACGTCTTCATAGGTAAAATAGCGATAAACAGATTATCATTGGTCATCTCAACTCGATTGGTTTTCTCACTTTCGTCGTACCGGCTCAAGCGAGAAAATCAATCTCGTTGAGATAACCAACGATAATCTATAATTATCTACAAGTAACCCTAAGGCAAACTCAAATACATAAACAATCGTTTACCTCGATTCTCTAACTTTATATTTGGACTCAAAACGTGATTTTCCAATACAAGATAGAATCGGAAGAAACAACATGGATATTGAAAAATAAGTCAAGCGTTTTCCCCGGAAATTTCGATGGTCTCTTTCGTTAATATTTGTTACAAGTTCATGTGCCTGTCCTAAGTCAAAAACCTTGACAGCGGATATTATAACTTTAAAAATCGAAACGATTTAGAGCTTGCAATATCAAATAGCGACACTTGTTTATTGATGAAGACTGTATGTAAGATTTTGTATTGGGTCTTTGACAAACTCTCCTTTTTTCACAATGATCAAAAATGCAATAAAACTAAATATATTGTGCTAAATCACTACAAAAAGCAAATAAATACATAAATCAGGAAAATTTAAAATTTTTAAACACTAAGATATGCCCTTATCTCTTACCAAAACAATTTCATTTACTTAGAAAAGTTTTGAAATGCAGATGAAGAAAATACAATCACTATTATTATAATACATGTAGCAGTATAACCTGAACTAGACTCAAGCTGGCAGCCACTTTTAGCAGCCAATCAAGATAGCAGCCACTTTTTTCCAGCAGCCAATTTTGATGATATGTCTAAAAACCAAAAAACTGTATAAGACTCAAACGTTCCAAATATCTCAAAATCTTAGTTAAATGTAATTTAACAGCGGAATCTGACAATTTCACGGCTTGTAGTCATTCTCAAAGGATTTCAGTCCGTTCTAAATACCAATAATGATAGCAGTCACTTTTTTGTTGGCAGTTGTAAGGAATCGTGTTATATATATAATTCAAACCAATTTGGAATGAATAAACCAGATGCAATGCACGATAGAAAAGTTACATACATGCTTTCCATAAACTCGGCATGCTCAAATATCAAGTATTTTCGCTGAAATCATTTTTAATATTTATTTTTGTACATATGAAATGAATACATTTTGATATACTTGTAATGGTTATCTATATTTTAATGTGAACAAGTATTTTCACAAAACTCCTGCGTGGACTATTTTGTACGGCATGCATCATTACCAACTCATTGAATTAAAACTGAAACTTTCCTTGTCAAATGTGCCAGTACAAATAATTGACATATAACTAAAACTGTGGGTAAACGGACCCGGATCCCAGAAATATATTTAAGCGGGGAATAACCTAGGTCAACACCTTTAAAATGAACTAGGTCTGGTTCGGAACTTTGCCGTAGGGAGTTGCCGAGGAGTACCGAAAGCATGTGTAGTAAATACAAAAAAGTACGTATAGGGACAACTTTGAACCCCTGTGGTTGCCAGACGTATTTTTTTCTATAACAACAACTTTGAAAATCTACAAATACCGAATGGGCCTAACTCCCAAAAAAACCTTCCAGTGGGCCCTTCCCTAAGTTATTACTTTTCATTTGAGCCATGTCCGGTAGCGAACTTTGCCGTACGAAGCTGGCGAGGCTTACCGAAAGAGTGTAAGGTGGAGACGTATTTTTTTCTATAACAACAACTTTGAAAATCTACAAATACCGAATGGGCCTAACTCCCAAAAAAACCTTCCAGTGGGCCCTTCCCTAAGTTATTACTTTTCATTTGAGCCATGTCCGGTAGCGAACTTTGCCGTACGAAGCTGGCGAGGCTTACCGAAAGAGTGTAAGGTGGAGACGTATTTTTTTCTATAACAACAACTTTGAAAATCTACAAATACCGAATGGGCCTAACTCCCAAAAAAACCTTCCAGTGGGCCCTTCCCTAAGTTATTACTTTTCATTTGAGCCATGTCCGGTAGCGAAATTTGCCGTACGAAGCTGGCGAGGCTTACCGAAAGAGTGTAAGGTGGAGACGTATTTTTTTTCTATAACAACAAATTTGAAAATCTACAAATACCGAATGGGCCTAACTCCCAAAAAAACCTTCCAGTGAGGCCTTCCCTAAGTTATTACCTTTCATTTGAGCCATGTCCGGTAGCGAACTTTGCCGTACGAAGCTGGTGAGGCTTACCGAAAGAGTGTAAGGTGGAGACGTATTTTTTTCTATAACAACAACTTTGAAAATCTACAAATACCGAATGGGCCTAACTCCCAGAAAAACCTTCCAGTGGGCCTTTCCCTAAGTTATTACTTTTCATTTGAGCCATGTCCGGTAGCGAAATTTGCCGTACGAAGCTGGCGAGGCTTA
This sequence comes from Mytilus californianus, assembly GCF_021869535.1. Lineage (NCBI taxonomy): Eukaryota > Metazoa > Mollusca > Bivalvia > Mytilida > Mytilidae > Mytilus > Mytilus californianus. Next base: position 55,179,854 of record NW_026262723.1, read on the forward strand.
CCGAAAGAGTGTAAGGTGGAGACGTATTTTTTTCTATAACAACAACTTTGAAAATCTACAAATACCGAATGGGCCTAACTCCCAAAAAAACCTTCCAGTGGGCCCTTCCCTAAGTTATTACTTTTCATTTGAGCCATGTCCGGTAGCGAACTTTGCCGTACGAAGCTGGCGAGGCTTACCGAAAGAGTGTAAGGTGGAGACGTATTTTTTTTCTATAACAACAACTTTGAAAATCTACAAATACCGAATGGGCCTAACTCCCAAAAAAACCTTCCAGTGGGGCCTTCCCTAAGTTATTACCTTTCATTTGAGCCATGTCCGGTAGCAAACTTTGCCGTACGAAGCTGGCGAGGCTTACCGAAAGAATGAAGGGTGGACTCGTTCTTTTTTTTTTTCTTAACAGCAACTTTGAACCCTAACAATTCCTGAATGGGTTTAACTCCCCAAAAACATGTCAGTGGAGCTTTTCCCAAGTTATTATCTTTCATTTTAGGCATTTCCGGTGGTATGCTGTCTTTTACTCGATCATTTGGTAGCGATGGAGGTTCAGGTCTGTTATATAGTTAACCAATGATTTTTGGCATTGTACACATTTACGTAAGACACTGTTCACACATTGTCGAATTGCTGGTATCCAGTATGATTGTCTGTCCGACTCCTGCATGTAGATTTCTTAGAGGTGCGTCCCTCATAACAAAATCTGTAAGTTTGTAGTTCTTGGGTATTAAATAGGAAACTTAGCGTTTTCTTAAAGAGATGAATTTTGTATTCTGCTTTTAAATCGTATGATTCCACTTTCATCCAGATATAAACGTTATTGTTGCACAAGCGGTAGTGATTTAATTTTCGGAATCAATGAAATATGTTCTAGCTCTTTCACGATCCTGCCTTGTTGTGTATCTTTGATTCATAAGTTCATAGCTAATGAAATTTCCTATTTTGTTAAAATTCTTTTGAGCTTCCTGTCACCTTGTGAACTTCTAAGTCGATCTGGTCGTTTTTCTGACAATTATTTACGTATTTCAAGACGTATCCAGTCACAGTTATAATTTTATGTAGATTAGAATACCTTGACATATCTATGATCTGTGAAATTCGCTGCGTACAGTATTATCGTCAATTTTGTGTCTCTCTGTTCCTGTTAGATTGGATATATTAGTGCTTATCTCCATATGTCCTGCCCACGTAGGCCATTTACGCTCGTCCGTTATCCACTGGTGTCCATAAATCCATAATGTCGAATCTTCAAATTGCGATGCAGTTATTTTACGTGTTTGAAGGTCAGCTGGGTTCATTTCTGTGGGTTCATATTTACATTCGTGAGTTTCAGTTATATCTTTAATTTCACTTACACGATCGGTACGAGTAGTCCTAACGAATCACAAATAGCGGCAGACTGTCGCAAAAGTACACGTTTTGTCAATTGTGTGTCCTTGTTTAATTGTTTAACGGTTTGTATGAGGTAAGCCAATGTAGAATTTTTTGACTATCGCTCCAAAATACTGCTTTTTAATTCCTAAGTTTTCGATTACATCTTATGAGAGTCGTGTTCCGATCACTGCAGTCATTTATTCTAATTCGGTAACGTTATCAATTTCAAAGGCGCAACACGGTTTTATGCGATAGCAAGTGTCGACACTGTCCCTTTACTCAAGTAAACAGAAGCTCCATATGCTTTTTGATTTTCATAAAAAAATGTGTAGACTAGATTCGCTAGTTTCCTCGTCATGGTTTGCAAAATAGTATCTCTGTAATTTAGGTTTCGAAGTTATGTATAAGATGTCATTCTCTACATCGTCCATGGGTTTTCAATTTCTTTCGGTAGTGTCTCGTCCCATGCATATCCTTTTCCCCAAATTTCTTGAATACGTATTTTTATTCTAATAGTGATCGGTACGAGTAGTCCTAACGAATCACAAATAGCGGAAGACTGTCGCAAAAGTACATTATTGTCAATTGTGTGTCCTTGTTTAATTGTTTCGTTTCGGCATTACTGAGTGTATCTGAAACTGTATTCCAGTGCATACTTAATATTTTCGTCTCCTTGTCTGTGGCTAGTACTTTTCAGATGGGACAAAATCTCTGAGTTTGTCGCTGTTTGACATCCATGACTGTAAGTTAAAGCCTCCCTTTTTATGTAATTTTCTCGATTCATTGAAGTAGAATCATTTTCATAACAGCGTGGACAATTGCAATACTTATGTTGGTAATGCAACTGAATCATTTTCTTTAAACTGGTTTGTCATCGGCTATCGATAACAATGATTTTACGCTCACTCAGTCTGTCAGAGGCCTTCAAGTGGGGATATAAATGGAATAAAAGAGTAAAATACAAACAGGTGCACGAGAGGGAAAAAAAGTTTAAGTATTCCACATTTAAATCAGCACACAAGATTTAGTCCTCTAGTTATTTGAATAATTTGATTTAGGCGTTTACAACCTTTGGCGACCTACAGTTTAAATGTTTATAACACGTACGATATGACAACTGGGCGTTACAGTCGAACGTTCACCTTATCAGACCCAGTCAATTGATAACCCTGAGCGCGCCAAGAAATAGTCATGTCCACGCTGTGATGAAAATGATTCTTTTTAACTGCTGCTTATTCGGAGTACATGCTGGTAAGTTCATTATCAACATATAAGTCTTCTTGTAGAGTTGTGTAGTGACAATAAGAGATATATATAAATACAGCCATTCTAGTCAACAATTAAATAACATATAGTTTCGACTTCCGCCCATGCCGACGTCATTGACGTTCCGACGTAGACAAACAAAAGTACATTAACATATGAACGTAATCCACGACATTCTCCGGGCGCGCAAAAGAAAATAAACACAATTTATAAAAAAATAAATTTTCCTGTTACCAATTAATTGCTTTTAGAAATGAAATAATTCTCAACATTGTCCATGTGTAGTTGCGGTTGAAAGTGAAATTAACTTTAAACTGTCAATATTAGATTTCACTAAAATTTAATTGTAACTTTCACAAAATACAAACTGGTGAATTCTTTCATTCGCTCGCACTGATGCTTCTCTTTTTGATAAAGTACGACATGTGTTTTCGTGAGATTTAACGTGATCGTTAGAATCGTTTGTTCGTACAAAGTCAGTTTTTAGATTAACTTCAATTGGATAGAGTTAAACAATGGGTCGCGTTGTTTGTCCTGTGCTAGTTCTCACTGCGGCAGATCTGACGTGCTAGTTTCATTTTGCTTCTTGGTAACATGTCTTCATGAATATGCACGACATCACCAGTGTTGATTGCTCTTTCGTTGTTTCCTGTAGTCCGATGGAATTCTCGTATGACGTGAGATATTCCCTTTTCCAACGGTTCCAAAAAATTGTCCAGTATGTTACTCTGTAGTTGTGCACGTTTCAAGATATCCGATTTTCCACTGCAAATATTTGCTATATCTTGATTGTCTGTTTGTGGATACGGGGTTGCAGTTATTTTCCTCCCATATAGCAGGTGTGATGGTGTCAAAGGCTCTTCGTCTGCGATGTTTGAAGAAACATATGTCAGGGGTCGGTCATTGATAATCGCTTCAATTTCTGTGATGATAGTTTGAAGTGTCTCCATAGTGACGTATAACCTACCAAGTGTCCTTCTCAAACACGTTTTTGTCAAACCAATAAGACGCTCCCAAAAGCCTCCATACGAAGGTGCGCGTCGTGGTATGAACTTCCATGTAGTTCCATTTTTTGCAAGCCGCTTGTCCTTCAAAGTTGATGAATTTGTGAATTTCTCTATTGTGTTTGCTGCTGCTAGGTATGTAGACGCATTATCCAGATCATTGTACGAGGAAGAGATTTATGGCTAGTCAATCTTCTAAATGACTGTATAAATGATTCTTCTGTTAGGTCAGGTACTACTTCAAGATGACTGTTACGTGTTGCAGCACTCGTAAACAGGCAGATAAATACTGTCCTCTCATTTCAATGTCTGTCATTAACGTACAGGGGTCCTGCAAAGTCCACTCCAGTGTCTGTAAAAGGCGGAGCTTCTGTCAATCTGATATTCGGAAATGGCCGCGGATAAGGTACTATGTATGGTTTTCCGCTGACTTTTAGGCAAGTAATGCATTTGTGTAGAACCTTCTTCACGTACTGGCGAATGCATGGAATCCAGTATGTTTTTTCACATCTGAGTTACTGTAGCTAATACGCCAGAATGCTTCAATCTTTCATGTACACCCAGAACAACCAATCGAGTAAGTGGGTGGTCTCTAATTAATAAATAAGGGAATCTAGCAGTCTCTGTCAATGGTGCGTTGTGAATCCTTCCCCCGCAACGAATAGTTCCAGTTGTATCAAGAAATAGTCTTAACTGTTTCACGATCGACAATCTTTTGCTGTACTATGACTTAAAGTTTGCAATTTCCTCCGAGTATTGTCTCTGCTGACAGTTCATTATTCATAGTTCCATGGCATGTTGTACATGTTTGTAATTCACTAGTTGTAAGCTGGTTGGGTTTTCTCTATGATTTTGGAATTTGGATAGTTTTGAATAAAGTGCTGTACCAAGTACTGTCAATAATAATGTCAATTCCAGCTTCATTTTGACTGTTACTTTATTCTTTTGTTGTTGGGTCGTCGTTGTTTTCGTGTTCTTCGAAGGATGATTATACGGTACTATCTGTGAGTGTTGACATCCATGTCGGCCATTCTTCCTCATCGGTTAGCAATTCATGTCCGTTAAACCAGAGTGCGTTCTGTAAAAAACTGTTCTGCAGTCAATCCTCGAGTCAGTAAATCTGCTGGATTCTCTTTAGTTGGACAATATCTCCATTCATCCTGTGCAGTCAAATTTCTGATCCCATCAATTCTGTTTTGAACAAATCATTTTAACTGTCTTGACGTATTCAACCAGTGTAGAACAATTTGACTGTCTGACCAAAATACCACTTTGTTGATAGGTAGAGTAGTTCTGATGTGGCTAGCGAGGCGAGCGCCAATAAATGCGGCCATGAGTTCTAATTGTGGAAAAGTCACCTTCTTTAGTGGTGCTACACGATTCTTCGCCATTACTACTGCTGAATGTCTTCCATTACAAATATATGATAATGCTCAATATGCGTCCATACTTGCATTGACGAAAATATGTAATTCATTGTGGTCCATAATAACTAACCAGCTTGTGAAATAGTGCCTTTCAATTTCTGCAGTTGTTGTTATCTTTAAATCTTTGACAAGTTTTATACATAGATGTTGTAGTTCTGCCGAGTGTATAAGTTTGTCCCAGTCTATTTTCTGTCTCCATAAATCTTGCATTAATGTTTTAGCACTCACAGTTATGGGGCTTTAAAGTACTAACGGATCGTAAATCCTTGATGACTGGCCTCAAATCTCCCGCTTTGTGATATTCCCGATTTCCTAGTTCAATTGTACTTCCAGAAAAGAAAGTTTGTCTGTAATTGTATCCCAACGTAGTCCAAGTATTTTCGTTTTGGTGTCTTTGTCAAGTACATTTTCAGATTGTGCAAGTTCTCGTAGATGGCTACTATTTGATGTAAAAGAGCGTAGATCAAACCCAGCTTCTGACATTAACGATCTTGCTTCACAGAAATATGTAAGAGCATTCTTCTCATTTTCAAGGCTTGACAAAACATTATCAACATACAAATCATTCTTCATAGTGGATGCAGTTTCCGTTTTGTATTTATCTAAGTGTTTCAGTAATGCTGCATTTAAGATAAATGGAGAAATGGGGCGCCAAATAATACAGATTTAAACCTGTAAGTAGTCAGCTTGCTTGTTTGATCGTTCGGATCGCTCAACCATAGGAAGCGTGTTACATCTCTGTCACTGTTGTCTAGGCCAACATGTAGAAAGGCTTTCTCAATATCTGTGCTTACTCCAATTTTATCGGAATCTCATCAGAATTTTGTTAGATCATTAAGTACTGGTGGTATTGGCATTAAACAGTCGTTTAAGCTGGCATGGTATAGCGATTGTCTGCAGCTCCAATCGAATACTATTCTAATGGGTGTGGTAGCTGAGTCTTTTTTAACAGCATGGTGAGGAACGTAATGAGTTTTGACTGGATTTGTGTCTTCATTTACCTTTTCTATGAATCCTCTTTTCTCTTGCTCTTGAATAATATCCCCATATCTATGTAGTATCTATGGTTCTCAAAATAAGTCTTCTGGTTGTGCTCTCTGTTCTCGATTTAGCGTTATAAAAATTTGATGGCAAGTCAGGGTGGTCCTGTTTCCATGGCAATTTGGCGTGGTACTGTCCATTTTCAAATCTCAGTGAAGTCTGCTGATATGTATGTATGTAGGTACTTTAAATCTTCATCTGTTTCACCTGGATTTATCCCAAGTGGTTCTAGCTTCCAGAAGTTTTCAAAACTTTTCTCCTCCATATGATGACTTGAAATAATATTCAAAAGGACGGGAGAAATTGATGAAGTCCTGTTATCCTTAACTGGTCCTGACAATGAATTACCAATTTTCGAGCCTACTGCTGTAGGTCCATCATCTCGTATCACCTTATCCTCCACTATCTTCCGTCACAAAAAACGCAAGTATGTGTCCCTTTTGTCTGTTTATGGTCATAATGAGGTTGTTCTCTCGACTTTGCTCTGGCGAAAAAGGTAGCGGTCATGTGATTATTTCCGTAATCTGTAGTCTGGCCTACTTCTAGTATTTCGATTTCTTTTACAATCGATTTGCATAATTCAATCAAAGAAATGTTGTCGCTGTCATGTTCTCGTGCGATATTTTTGCGAATTTCAGCTGGGAGTTTTCCAAGTACTACCGGAATTAACAGGGCTCCGTACATCTCTTGCGTCAGACCTAATAATTGTAGTTCCCGGACATATGCTTGAAGTTTTTAAACTGTTGCTTGGCTCTGCATTTCCATTAACGCTTTCATGTAGGAATAAATTATCTTGTTGGGCGATCCAAAACGCTCTTTGAGCAAATTTACGGCTGTGGTGTAATTGGCATTTGTAAGTGCAAAACCTTCAATAATTTAGGAGTGATGACCATGGAGTTGGGCCTTCAAATAACTAAATTTCTGTATCTCTGTCAAATTACTGTTAAAATGAATATTTGATTCATACGAATCCCAAAAGGTTTGCCATTGTTAAATTTCTCCGTCAAATTGCGGTAAATTTAGTTTAAGTTTAATTAATCTGTCGTTTTGACTACTATTTGATACCGAAGAAAAGCCTTGGTTGTGCAAATTATTTGTAGAATGCAAATCACGATGTGTATTTTGCACGGAGCGGAAATTATCAAAGTGGGTTTGCTGTACATTAATTTCAGTTTTATTGCTGTGTATAACATTGTCGTTGGTAAGAGATGAATTTGTGGGGTAAGATGACGTAAAACTGTTTACGTTTGGATCTAAAGACTTTGATGCGACATTTTGAGAAAGTGAATCAGTATGTGATATTTTTCTAATTTTCCGAAGCTTGGACTCGAAATTAAACATATACTCATCAGACTCTTGAATTTCTACCGCTACATCCTCCTCCGACGTCAAATCCAGTATCTTTACATTCAAATCTACTATAGTCCTTTGTTTCTGTTTAATTGCATCCGATTTTACATCGTCTTTGTCTAAGTCCGAAATCTTTTCAATTTCATCAAATTTCTTTAATAACTTTGTAACTTACCCTCTGCGTCCTGCCCGTACTGCTTTTAACGTTGATTCCAATGTTTCCGACAGTCACGGCACCAAAAAGTAGTGGCGATAGGAGATATATAGAAATACAGCCGTTCTAGTCAACTATTTCATAACATATACATGTAGTTTCGACTTCCGCCCACGCCGAAGTCATTGTTCCGACGTAGTCAAACAAAAGTACATTAACATAGGAACGTAATTCGCGCTATCTTCACAACAAGTTGTAGCTACTTTTCTCGGATTCATCGATATATATTTTAGGAATGTCGCGTTTAAAATGAACGGCGAACACGTCGCTCAAAAAAGTACAACTTTAAATCTGTACATTGTCAAGTCACGTGTTGATTCAGTTGAATCGGACAACCAAAAGAATCGTGTAGCGTCTCGGTCTTCATTGTCAAGTTTGTCTTGTAAAAATGCCTTTTCTATGTCTGTTGTGATTCCATATTTTTCTTATCTAAATCTAAGAATGTTTGATAATTTATTCAAAACAGGTGGTGTTGAAGATAGGCAGTCATTAAGGCTGGGTAAATCTAGATTTCCATGGCAAATGCAGTCATATAAAATTCTAATTGGGGTCGTGTTTGATTCCTTCTTAACAGGATCGTGCGGTATGTAGTGGATTCGTTCATTTTCGCGATCGATTTCTGTAGAGGGTACATTTTCTATGAAGTCTTTCATCTCCTGTTCTTTGATTATCTTTTTTGTATAAATGTAACATATCCGGGTCTTTAGCTAACCCAGCTGTAACATTCTTGGTCCTCATTCTTGATTTATATTCATTTGTAGGTAACTCTGGGTGATCTGGTTTCCATGGAAGTTTGGAAGTTTTAAAAATTATGCTTATTTTTGGTACTCATGCATTAGGTTTTGTACATTTTTTATATTTTCAACAGAATCCATCTCTTAACAGTTCGACTCAATCTCCCCAAATTTCTGTAAAGCGCACTCCTTCGGTTTGTCCGCCACTAAATCATTCATCACCGTAGAGGTCCATTATCTAGTATTAATACCTGTGTTTAGCGGTCCTGACAGCATATAGGCTATTTTGGAATTAACCGCTGTTGGTCCGTCACCTCGGATAATTTCATCTTCTACTAAAGACCAGTAGTAATCTGCTCCAACGAGTAGTGAAATGTTGAACTTTTCATCGTGTGTGACGGTGTGGCCAAGTTGTAATCCTCGTAAATAGGACAAGCTGTTGATATTTACACGTTTCTTCATATGTATCGGTTGGGCAATTTATGGAACAATTATTACTTCCATTGGAATTCTTTCTTTTCTTTCGGTCTCAATCGATATTGTCGCTTTCTCCAGGTTGCGTACCTAATCTTCTTTGCCGACAAATGCTGAAATTTGATTGCTTACTATACCATTCGGTATGATATGGAGTTTTTCTTAAACTTCTTGAGAAATAAATGAGTTTTGTGTGCCTTCCATGAGTAGAATGTTAGTCACTTTCGTCATGGTATCACTCGGGCGCTTCGGCAGTTTTTGGTAGAATTTCGGTAGGTGCTGTAACGGCAGAATGAATAGCGATGCTCTTTGTATCTGTAGTACTTAGAAAATCTCCATTAGCAGGTTTTGTTAGGCTTTATTAGGCTTTATCTTCATTCGAAGTGGAATTTCTATTTTGTAAATTATTACGGCAAATGCTACTATGATGTGTCTAACTCATCAGCAACTATATTGTGACTTACATTCCGAACCCTTATGATTACCGAAACTGTTAAAGCAAACTCTTTTTTTCCTGGACAATTTTTGTGCGGCCGTTTATATCAGTGATATTTACATTCATTTGGGTAATACGTGGTTTGACAAAACAAACACGGCCTTTTAGTCTTAAATGTACATTTGTCGTTACTATCTTTAGACCATGTTGACCTCCATCTTGTATTTGTAGTTTATGTTTCCAACGATCGATGCGGTTGAGATAATGTCGGTTTCAATATGATTAGCATTAGCGGCCTCTTGTATACAAATTTCTCTCTTTATTGCTTTACGTAAACTTGAGATATCCCAATCATCATCACCGTGATCTCGAGTAATGTTTTGTCTGACTAAATTTGGAAATTTGTTGAGTATTAGTGGTATTAATTGGCTTCGAGACGATTCTTGATATTGACCGATTCCTTCTAGTTCACGTATATAACTTTCCATCGTGTCCTTTAATTCTGGGCGTTGCTGCAGGCAAATTTAATAAGTTTTGCATGTATGCGTATACAATTTTGTGTTGTTGGCCACAATCTCGTCTAGAATTTGTATTGCTTGGTTATAATTTATACTAGTAATTTGCATTCCCGATATACACTGGCTAGTTTCTCCGTAAAGTTACGATTTCAGATAATTAAATCTTTGTACGTCACTCAATGAAGGATTTTCATGTACGGCAGAATTATATGTATCCCAACAAGTTGACCATTCTAGTTTATTTCCCAAAAGTGGGTAGGTTGATTTTAGGCAATTTGTTCTGAGTTGAAATTTATCGGATTTTAATGTTCTTGCACGCTGGGGTTAGTGCATATGAAGTTTGGTGCTTGAGGGTTTAATGCGGATTGATTTTTTGACAGACTTACTTCTTTGAGATGTACTTCTCAATTTTCGTGATACCAATCTGGATATCTAACTCGTAAATGTCAACTTCTTCAATTTCTTCGTCGATGTCTTAATCCTGTTCAATAATTTCCGTAGTCTTCTCATTAAGATCGGACAATGTCTTTTGCTTTGTTTTGATTAGCTCCATGATGGATTTCAGGTTAACAACATTTTCTGTCTGGTCTCCTTTTTACAGAAGCTTTATTACTGCTCGTCGATGAGCTGCTCGTACTGTTTTGAGTTGCAAACCATCTCTATTTGTTTTATTTATCTATTAACTTTGTTATACTTGTGAAAGAAAATATCGCCTTGCTAGTTGAGATGCTGTATGATTCTAAGATGCGTAGATACTATAAGTTATATGTTTCGCTACGGACCCCCTACGGATCCATAAAGGGTTAGTAATTTTATTCACCCTCTATGGTCCGTAGGGGGTAAGAAGTGAACCGTATAACGAATTTATCGCACGCGAGACTTTTTCTGCAGCGTTTTGTAGAAAAATAAACAATGAAATACAACAACATCAATAGATGACGTCACCATTAACAGTAGACGTGACGTCATGAACCCACTATAAAATTTAATAACCCTCTACGGATCTAAAGGGGGTCATCACGTGACGGTGTTAAACCAATCACAACGTAATAAATTACCCGCGGTGCGATAAATAACAATAGTGCTACGTTTCATTACAATAGTGCGGGAAAGTATGGGAAACAATTACATAACATAATGTTCTAAAGTCTTTTGGCCCATTTTCACGACACCCAGAAGGTTCTAACCCCCGAAAAAGAATTTCATTTGGCCCTGCTCTGATTTATTACCTTTTATTTCCTTTTGAAGATTGCCGAAAAAATGAACGGTGGACACGTGAAAAATAAATTTAACACCAACTTTGAACCTCATCAATTTCCCAGAAGGTTCTAACTCCCAAAAAGTATATTTCCGTGAGCCTTGCTCTGATTTTTTACCTTTCAGTTGTGCCATGTACGGTGACTAAATTTGCCGTACAGAGCTGGTCATGCTTGCAGAGACAATGCGAGAAAATGTACACTAACTTAGAAACTACTAGGGATTGGAGGGGTTCAAAGTTTATGTTTCCTTTTTTTTCTTTTTTAATAGTTGAAATGTCCACCGTACATTCGTCTCACTATTTTCAGTCTTTGTATACAGTGTCCTACTGGTAAGATTAACATACAGCTAGTAGAATTGAAAGCTTGTCCAAGCCCCTTTTATTCATAATAATGCCTGGGTGGGAAAGTGCACCAGAAATATAACCAATGTTCCATTTTGCAGCACAGCGGTGGTGGTAGGAATCGCCATCCTCCCATTTCCCTACTGCAAAGTTTTTGACCACAGGTGGTTTGATTGAAATTTATTATCCATTTCTTCAACACATATGAAGACCTGGGTTGGAAAATGCACATGATGACTTCACTGGTCGTTAAAAGTATGAGTTAACTATCAATTATGGGTATAGGCACATTTTTCAGTTTTTATGTACAGTTCCCTACGGCAAAATCGCCACCGGACATGACACAAATGAAAGGTAAGAGCTTGGGGAAGGCCCCACTGAAATGTGTTTTGGGGAGTAAGGCCCATTTGGGAATTGTTGGGTTTCACAGTTGCTGTTAAGAGAAAAAATACGTGTACATCCTAAATTCTTTCGGTTAGCCTCGCTAGCTCCGTACGGCAAAGTTTGCAACCGGACATGGCTCAAAAGGTGATAACTTGGGGAAGGCCCTACTAAAATATTTGTTGAAGTTAGGCCTATTTGGGAATTGTTAGGATTCAAAGTTGTTGTTATAGAAAAAAATACGTCTCCACCTTACACTCTTTCGGTAAGCCTCGCCAGCTTCGTACGGCAAAGTTCGCTACAGGACATGGCTCAAATGAAAGGTAATAACTTAGGAAAGGGCCCACTGGAAGGTTTTTTTGGGAGTTAGGCCCATTCGGTATTTGTAGATTTTCAAAGTTGTTGTTATAGAAAAAAATACGTCTCCACCTTACACTCTTTCGGTAAGCCTCGCCAGCTTCGTACGGCAAAGTTCGCTACAGGACATGGCTCAAATGAAAGGTAATAACTTAGGAAAGGGCCCACTGGAAGGTTTTTTTGGGAGTTAGGCCCATTCGGTATTTGTAGATTTTCAAAGTTGTTGTTATAGAAAAAAATACGTCTCCACCTTACACTCTTTCGGTAAGCCTCGCCAGCTTCGTACGGCAAAGTTCGCTACAGGACATAGCTCAAATGAAAGGTAATAACTTAGGAAAGGGCCCACTGGAAGGTTTTTTTGGGAGTTAGGCCCATTCGGTATTTGTAGATTTTCAAAGTTGTTGTTATAGAAAAAAATACGTCTCCACCTTACACTCTTTCGGTAAGCCTCGCCAGCTTCGTACGGCAAAGTTCGCTACAGGACATAGCTCAAATGAAAGGTAATAACTTAGGAAAGGGCCCACTGGAAGGTTTTTTTGGGAGTTAGGCCCATTCGGTATTTGTAGATTTTCAAAGTTGTTGTTATAGAAAAAAATACGTCTCCACCTTACACTCTTTCGGTAAGCCTCGCCAGCTTCGTACGGCAAAGTTCGCTACAGGACATAGCTCAAATGAAAGGTAATAACTTAGGAAAGGGCCCACTGGAAGGTTTTTTTGGGAGTTAGGCCCATTCGGTATTTGTAGATTTTCAAAGTTGTTGTTATAGAAAAAAATACGTCTCCACCTTACACTCTTTCGGTAAGCCTCGCCAGCTTCGTACGGCAAAGTTCGCTACAGGACATAGCAAAAGTTGTTGTTATAGAAAAAAATACGTCTCCACCTTACACTCTTTCGGTAAGCCTCGCCAGCTTCGTACGGCAAAGTTTGCTACAGGACATAGCTCAAATGAAAGGTAATAACTTAGGAAAGGGCCCACTGGAAGGTTTTTTTGGGAGTTAGGCCCATTCGGTATTTGTAGATTTTCAAAGTTGTTGTTATAGAAAAAAATACGTCTCCACCTTACACTCTTTCGGTAAGCCTCGCCAGCTTCGTACGGCAAAGTTCGCTACAGGACATAGCTCAAATGAAAGGTAATAACTTAGGAAAGGGCCCACTGGAAGGTTTTTTTGGGAGTTAGGCCCATTCGGTATTTGTAGATTTTCAAAGTTGTTGTTATAGAAAAAAATACGTCTCCACCTTACACTCTTTCGGTAAGCCTCGCCAGCTTCGTACGGCAAAGTTCGCTACAGGACATAGCTCAAATGAAAGGTAATAACTTAGGAAAGGGCCCACTGGAAGGTTTTTTTGGGAGTTAGGCCCATTCGGTATTTGTAGATTTTCAAAGTTGTTGTTATAGAAAAAAATACGTCTCCACCATACACTCTTTCGGTAAGCCTCGCCAGCTTCGTACGGCAAAGTTCGCTACAGGACATAGCTCAAATGAAAGGTAATAACTTAGGAAAGGGCCCACTGGAAGGTTTTTTTGGGAGTTAGGCCCATTCGGTATTTGTAGATTTTCAAAGTTGTTGTTATAGAAAAAAAATACGTTTGGCCACCACAGGGGTTCAAAGTTGTCCCTATACGTACTTTTCGTATTAACTACACATGCTTTCGGTACTCCTCGGCAACTCCCTACGGCAAAGTTCCGAACCAGACCTAGCTCATTTTAAAGGTGTTGACCTAGGTTATTCCCCGCTTAAATATTTGTCTGGGATCCGGGCCCGTTTAACCACAGTTTTAGTTATATGTCAATTATTTGTACTGGCACATTTGACAAGGAAAGTTTCAGTTTTAATTCAATGAGTTGGTAATGATGCATGCCGTACAAAATAGTCCACGCAGGAGTTTTGTGAAAATACTTGTTCACATTAAAATATAGATAACCATTACAAGTATATCAAAATGTATTCATTTCATATGTACAAAAAAAAATATTAAAAATGATTTCAGCGAAAATACTTGATATTTGAGCATGCCGAGTTTATGGAAAGCATGTATGTAACTTTTCTATCGTGCATTGCATCTTGTTTATTCATTCCAAATTGGTTTGAATTATATATATAATACGATTCCTTACAACTGCCAACAAAAAAGTGACTGCTATCATTATTGGTATTTAGAACGGACTGAAATCCTTTGAGAATGACTACAAGCCGTGAAATTGTCAAATTCCGCTGTTGAATTACATTTAACTAAGATTTTGAGATATTTGGAACGTTTGAGTCTTATACAGTTTTTTGGTTTTTAGACATATCATCAAAATTGGCTGCTGGAAAAAAAGTGGCTGCTATCTTGATTGGCTGCTAAAAGTGGCTGCCAGCTTGAGTCTAGTATAACCTGATGATATTTGAATGTAAAACAAACATTTTCCCCTTTTGGTATAAATACATATGCCAAAATATTGCAGCTTCTTGGTCGATTCTAAAACAATTATGTTGTCCATGTTTGACACTTTTGACCATCAAAGATATCACGTCTAGGATAAGACACTCATGTCAGTAGTATTAATGATTTTACTTTGCTTATAAGAGACGTCGGTAGAAGTGAAGAAAATGTTTTTTACTAACTAACAAATTGGACGGGCAATGCAACGATTTTTGTATGTTTTGTTGAAATTATTTTCTGATGAACGGGAGACAACTGGATATGAAATATGTAATATTGTCCATTACGAATGCAAGATTAAATTGCTAATACAAATGCAAGATTAAATTGCCAATACGAATGCATGATTAAAATGCCAAAACAAATGCAAGATTAAATTGCCAAAACGAATGCAAGATTAAATTGCCAACACGAATGCAAGATTAAATTGCCAAATCGAATGCAATCTATCCCAAAGTTTTATTTGGTACAGAAATTATGGACATCTAGACCAAGAAAAGTATTGTTTAAAAATGATATTATTGGTACGTATTTTATGAATTTCTATATTTTATTTTAACACGAAAGTCACAAACACTTTTCTCTGAATCGTTTTACACCTTACTATAACATTAAGGTATACGCATATATAGATAAAACAAAATCAGAGGCAAGTGCCTGTGATGAAGTACAAGAGATAAGTCTAAACACGATGCAACATGATATTATTAACTTGTGCGAAGAGAATATTGATCAAACGCGATTTCTGATATATCTCTTTACTCCTTTGATATTTTCATACATGTCTAAAGAATAACTGAAATGTCGGTATCATCGATATCGGCAATAATTACTTATTTATCGATGATGATTTTATACACCCATGACATAACCAGATGTCGATATTGGCAATATTTGTTATGACTGTAGACGCCAATCATTGCCATAATCAGATGTCTTTATCGTCGATATCAAAATTGTTTGGTTTCTGTAAATATGTCACAATGATAACATAATATGAACAATTTGGGCAGACAAATGATACACTTGCGTGTACGACATTAGTATGATTATAAGGTGATGTGGTATGTTTAGCAAAGAGCACTGGGGAAAGCGGATAGGTGTAACGTACGTTACTAGCATCTCAAGATGGAAGACGCTTAAATTGACGAAAAGAAAGTGTGTTACCATTTAAGTATGCAGAGTAGGAGGAAAATACATAAAAAGATGTACTTGCATATTAGGTCTACTTTTGTTAGAGAAAAAAATATTTTACACAAAGATGTGTCTCTATTATATTAAATCGGGTAAGAAATAATTGGCAAAGATAAACGTACAGTCACTACATGAAATAGTGGGACAAATAGGTCAGGTTAGATTTTTTTTCTCACAAAATATCACATTCTAAAGAGTTAGTACACTGTGTAGAAAGCTGGACATTCGTACAATGCACGTTATTGAATTGTCTCATTGATTATCATACTACATATTACACAGCAGTCTGGAAATTCAACTAAAGTAAAAAAAATGATCAATGCTTTACAAAAACTAGTAGCTCTCAAGTTCCTATATTGAATTGTCTCTGGAAATTTGATTGGAGCACACTTTATATAATGATATGTAACAAGTAGCTACATGTATATGTCACCGTATGACCTTCAACAATGAGCAAAACTCACACTTAAGCTATATAAAAGACAACAAATGTGAAACAATTCAAACGAGAACACCCCCGCCTAAAACATAGGCTGCTGATTGGTAAGAATGTTTTATTTTAATTGAAAATATAGCGGATAAACAACAACATAGAAATGGGACCTTACTTGCCATTAAAACTCCTTACAGTTTGAAATTCCATTTATAAGCTATGATGTATGTGATATACATGTAGCTCATGGCTATTATGCGGAAACATAAAAGGAAAAACACATTATGGTGGTCTACTTCGAAACCAATATAAAATCGCTAACGTATTTAATTTACAACCAATTTCAACGTGTTGTATTATCAAATATAATTTATCATTACCAGAGAAATGCCTATTTGGCGGATAATGCGATCGGAAAGGTTCACTTTTATCAAAATATGATCTAGAATTACAACCATATCTTAAATTATCAAAAAGGTTACATGTTATTCTTAAATTGATCTATTTTAAAAACCTGACTGCTAATTTCTTCAGTAAAATACGTTGTAGGCCCTAAAGTCCCTATATTTTGAAGGTATTTTCGAGAAGCGATGAATTTGTGCATTTTTCTTACCTAAATTAATAAATAGCTCTAAGAAAACTTTAATTTATATTTCAGAAAGTAGAGGCGGGAGATACCAAAGGGATATTAGAACTTATTTGTCGCAGACAAACTTACAACCCCATAGCAATAAAAAACGACCAAAAGACAAACAACAGTCTATAAAACACAACATAGAAAACTGAGAACCCAACCAAAAACCGTGGGCGATCTTAGGTGCTCCGGAAGAGTAAGCAGATCCTGCCTGCTTCACAAACATTGATATTTGTCGCATTTTTATTTTTCGACATTTTCGTATTTATATTGCACAAACTGCTCAGTTAATTTGCTTTTCCATTCTTTTTTTATATCGAAAATTAAGAACTAAAGACGTTTTTTTTAACTACTAACAATGTCAAACATTTAGTTTAAAATTTTAAAGTTGTTCGTCTTTTGAAAGTTATTGAATTTGGTTTTATGCAACAAAAAAACATATTAAAAAATTCGAAAAAAAATATAATTTGATGTAATAGCAATTTTTAGTAAAATACACCTAACGAAACAATAACTATTTTGATCAACCACATTTTCTGCTTTGTTCTTCATGCAAACAAAGACTGCCAAACTGAGACCTTGAAAAAACAAACGAAGCCAAATATTATGTCATGATACATCTGATACAAGAATTGATTTTGAAATCAATATAAAATAGTGTTACATTTCCAAAATTTACACGTAAACAAAAAATCATCTGCCAAAATTTCTTGTCATGCGATATAAAAAAAAAGCAACGTTCACGACTGTATCATGATATAGAAAGATAGCAAAACACATCATTTTTTCTTGCTGAGCACTGTATAGATTTAACATTTAATCAACAGATTGAAGTCAGATGTATTCAAAACAATTGTTTATGTATTTATTTTCCATGCTTCTGCAGGGAATGGTGGAATCCTATTCGCAAAATACCGGCAATAAAGTTACGTCATCATCAAATAGTGGTGAGTACAAATGTATATGATTTGTTTAGTCCTGATAAATAGAAATGCTCAGTGGCGGATCCAGGGGGGGGAGTCCGGAGATTTGAACCCTCCAATTTTTGTTTGACAACTAATGCTTTGGTATGGGGACATATGGTTGGAACCCCCCCCCCCCCCCCCCCCCCCATTTTATATGACTTGCATGTGTATAACACGCCCTTTCAAAATGGCTGGATCTGCGCCTGATTCTGGTGAATAATATGATACCTGGGAAATATGCCAACGAGACAGCAACCAAAACAATCAAACGATACTTTTTGATTTTTGTTAAAGATTTATGAGTTTTGTAATTTCCAAAGTCGAAATTGTCCAAGATTATGAGGATGTAACCGGTTTCACTGCAATATTTACCAAATAAATTTTAAAAAGTTTTGTTAATAATTACACTGTAGTAATATTAATCTAGACCTGGACTAAGCAACATAACCATGCATATGCGTATGTTTTATATAGAGTTCCATTAGTTAATATAACATGTGCATTACATTTGAACAGTGTTTTTTCAACTGTTTATATTGCTATCCGACTATTTTAAATACATTTAACACTTGAAAAAGAGTGGCGAAAAATACCACACGGACATTCAAACTTATAAGTCGAAAATAAACAGACAACGCCATGGCAAAATAGAAAAATACCAAGAGACGAACAACAGTATACAAAACACAACAGAAAAAACTAAAGACTGAGAAACACGTTCCCAACCAAAAACCGGGGGCGATCTCAGGTGGTTTGGAAGGGTAAGTAGCTCCTGCTGCTAATGTGACACCCGTCGTGGTGATGTGTCTCTTTCGGTAGGTCACATTCGGGGGAAAGAGGACGGGAATGTGGTTACGACGATTGGAACATATCCGTTGTCATCTGTGAAACAGATATTCCGTAACGGTGAACCAACTCGTGGTTTTTCGAGAAAAAAAAAATTAAATTGATTTTTAAGATTAAAGTACGTCACATGGTACTTTACAGGTGTATGTTTCTATGGAGATACTGCTAACAGAGTTTTAAATCTTATGGCGGCTGATGGAAACAAAAAGACGGGTAAATATTCATAAAATTACGTTAACATACATGTACATGTAGATAATTCATAAAATTCAATTATTTTGATTGGCTGACAAAGTCTCGTGGTTTTAATACAGATCAATGTCTGCACGTGATCTCCACGAAAAACATTTCAACAATGCGTGCCGTAGGAATACTCGAAGTTAAACCAACAAAAGATGAAATAACCATCGGGTCGGGTACGATAGAGATATAAATCTGTGGAAGTGTAATATATACTTAATACATATATAATTATTATCATTTCGGGGCCTTTTATAGCTGACTGTGCGGTATGGGTTTTGTTCATTGTTGATGGCCGTGCGGAGACCTATATTTGTTAAGTCTTCTATGTAATTTGGTCTCTGGCGGAGAGTTGTCTTATTAGGAAGTACGAGTAAGACTACAAATCATACAGGTAAGATATAGGGGTGATATCAAAATAATATGTACAATGATTAATTGTACCTTGCTCAATCGTTGCGTGGTGATAGGGCAAAATATTTATCAAATTAATGACGGTTTTTTTCTTCATTTTTACTGTAGAATAGGCGGTTTTTCATTTACGCATGTAACAGATATGTTCAGAACAACCATTTTTTGCTCCTGTTACCTCATAAATCGTATCGTTTACATAAAAAACTTTTTTTAAGTTAAATGGTCCTTTTTCTAACTGACAATTATTTAAAAGGAAATTGGATAATACTATTGTTAATATTTGAGTTAAGGGGGGGGGGGGGGGGGGGGGGTTGTGTATTTGTTTCTACTGTGTATAGTCTTATCTTGGAGGATAGGATAAACATTTTGAATTTAATGATTGGTCATTGTATCAACCTTTTTGTGGTAAGAAATACTTGTTTTGTGTTTTTGACGAGAGTGAATTGTAATGTATTCTCCTGTTCGAATCGATTTTGATGAGATTTCATAAGTTATGTGAATCATTTCGAATATTCAATCAGCAGGCATTTAATGCCGTTAATCTTCTAAGTCATTCCGACAATCAATCAATCATCAATCAATCAATCTAATCATTATCCTTATCAAGTTAGCCTGCAACTGTTTGTCCGATTTTAGAAGTGTACAGAAATAAGTCTTACAGAGAACCATGCGATGCTTCTTTTTTTTTCAAAAAGACAATTCCATAAGATTATTAACATTTCAGCTATTCAATAGCCTTTTTTTAACTGACAAATAAATTAAAAAAATTGTCCTATGTTAGCATTCCTTCAAACAATTTTCCATTGTCAGGCCCATTATTTGTTTAAGTTCAGGTTCCTCTACTGTTCGTTGAGGAGTAGCTTGATCCTGTTCCTCGTCAACAAAAGCCTTTTATCAATCGCCGAAAACAAGTTTTCAATAAATAATATAATGATTAAAGTGCAATGGTTACAATATTTGTTTTATTCATTTTGAGATGCCCCCTTCATTTTACATGTCTTATTCTGACTTGTATTTGGACTTGGGTCGGAGTCATACACTTATTGTAAATCTCTACGGGCAATCATCTTATTTTCATTTTAATATAGTAATAAGTTAAGACGAATCAACACGAAGAGTGGTGAACTGGAAGGGTGATTTAAAGCAATAAAAAATTTAAACATGAATCGTATATTCATGACTTTATAAAAACACTTTTTATAAGACTGGTCACAAAAGGCACGTACGTCATTTCCGCCATCGGATACAGATCTAGAAAATTGTAATTTCTAATAACGTGTTTACATTATTATTTGAGAAAAATTAAACTAATATTAAAAAAAAAATCTTTAGAAATTTGATACAGGAATACTATCAATTAAAATCTATACGTTTAAAATCATCGGATTCCGTAGTACATTTGCGATGTCCTGATCTTACAAACAAACAGCGCTAGCGTTTCTTAAAAAAAAGGGGGGTCAATTTTCTGATGTTCATTCTAGTATTATTCAGCATTCTTTCAAAAAGAAAGGTTGGTGGTATAATTGTTCTTTTTTTAAATATATGCGCTTACTTCATAGATCTGTATCTTTTTTATTTTATTTAGAACAAATTTTTTTTTTAAGATTTCAAGCCAAAGGATTGTAAAGATCTTCACAGAAAACATGAACACAGTGGAATATATAAAATCTATCCAGATGAAAATGAACCACAGTCAGTATATTGCGATATGGAAACAGATGGTGGTGGCTGGACGGTCAGTATTATATATAATTGTCTCAAATAATTCAGTTACTCAAAACCTCCTGCAGACACCCCTTTCACTATGAATATACTAATCAACAAAAAGTATCGATACCAAAGTTTGACCAATAAAGTATAATAAAAAAAGAAAACTGTAAAATTATCCAACGAAAAGCATTCGTTTGCAAACAAATGCATATGATTAGAAAAATCATATCATTCAAGTTTAAAAATGAGAAAATACCGTGTTTTGAATACTGGGATCAGATTTTGTTGGCGAAAAATGATGGCAAAAATCGGCATTCAATTTTGAAGATGCGAATTAAGTAGTCAAATATAAAACATTCACAACATTAATCAGAACATTGTTAATGTTTCATGTTTTAATAAGTTTTAAATTCGGTTTTTGTTTATTGTGTTGGAAAAAAATATTTTTGAAATAAATTAAATAACGAATACAAACATTCATGTTTTATGTCTTTAATCAAAGGTTTAATTAAGAACACATCACCCATTAAATGCTATAAATATTTTTGCCATTAAGCAATTTTTAAGCCTGGTACCGTGTGTCAATATACAATACACTGTATAGATATTAGCGAGCTACCATTTGATTTTTATGGGGGAGCAAGGATGAAAAATGTTGTCCTGCCTTTTTTTTAGTTGTAATCTCTGTCCTGCCTTTTTATTTTTCGCTCTATTCGGTCCTGCCTTTTTTTTTATTAGTTTATCCTGACTTATTTTACATAAATTGTCATCCTGCCTTTTTTTTTTGCAAAGTTGCTCATCCTGCCTTTTTTTTTACTACGAAATAACTGCATGTGTTCTCGAGCCTAAGAGATGAAACCAGTAAATATAGAATCTGTACTTATGCAACTTCCCTGAATGATTTATTGGAGTCAATTTGTCAAACTGCATGAAAGTAAAGGATTTAAACTTTTATTTGAGAGATAATTCTGCCAAAATGTCCCATTTCCTGATTTGGGCATTATATGGTCAAAATAAGCATTTACAAGCCTTTTACATTTTTATGCATAAGTGGCATTCTGACTTTCTATCTGACAGGTTTTCATGTGTCAATATTTGTGTTTCTAGGCTTTTATCAAGTTGTATCATTTGTGAACTCTGACTCTAGAGAAAAAGTAGATTATCACAGAAAAAATGTGCAAAATATGTTGTATGAATGGTTCTCTTCTAACGTCTTGTTTGAAGCAAGTAAAATGTGAGGAGCTTTGTACATAAAAGTTGAAGTCCATCATAAATAATTCACTAAATTTTTATAAAAAGCACTTTACAATGTCATTGTACCTGTTTCATTTCACATAATATCTTTCTTTTCTTCTGTAGGATAGTAAGTGGTTCAAATATATGCCTGTTGAGACAAAAATTACATGCAAGTTTTTCACTGAAAAGTGAAAAAACTTTGTATCAGACCATACTGTCTGCAAAAAAGTTGAATGCAAGAGTCCTTTAATTTTGTACTCAGACTTCATATATCATGTCACCTGAGTATAAAAATGAGCAAAACGAAACAAATTTGTATTTCCTATAGGTGTAATACCACCATTGATTTTCCCCTATTAGTCTTTGTTAAATTTGCACTTTTCAAAAAATTGTGCAGAATTTATCTTTGTTTCAAATAAAGAAATACTTGGCATGAGTAAAGTTTTATCCTGTCCAGTACTATAGAAAAAAATTCACATAACATTTCATTGCATATAAGAAAATAACCATCACTGGAAGTTAACCAATCAAATTTCCCCCCTTTTTGAACCTGTGTACAAGCTTTAGTAACCATGTAACCTCAAGTTTCCAAAATATTCTATAGAACCCCCAAATAAAGAAATAATGGTGCTTTGAAATACCCAAGATATATGTTTATGACTCAGAAACGTTTTACTGCAATGAAATGTAGGATCAATTACCTACAGCTGTCAAATTCAAGGGAATATTTTTTTAGACCTATTTTCGTATGCAACCGGATGTGACTTACTATGATTTGGTGGTATTACACCTAAAGCTTCAGTATGCCTTTTTTTTATGCAATTTTTTTTATACACATTCCAAATTTATATCTTCATGTTTTATGCCTCAAATAGCAAGTAGGGGGGTGAAATTACACTGTAAACAAAAATTGGGTCATGAATTTTAAAGTAAAGTAGTGATTTGGTCCAGCTGTAAAAAGGTAAAAAATTAGTATGCCTGAACAGGGACTTTCTATACTAAGAAATAGTATAGAAAGTCCATGGTTTGAAGCTGTCAAAAGAATTCAAGACCCCCTTAACATAAAATTGTCCATATTTTGAATTAGAGCTGACGAAGGTTTCTATAATTTTGATATAGTTTGTCCCAAAAGCAGTAAAATACACTTTAAAAAAATTATTGAGAAAGAGCACGTGCGATTTTTTAAATTTTCATTTATTGTCTGAAAGAAATGCACTACGAAATAACTGTGTTCTCGGGCCACATACGTTTTATAAACATGTAATATGTAGACATACCTTATCAAAACATCTGTACGAAGTACAGCAATATTCGCTAAACAATAGTTGAATTGAGATGTAAATCAAAGAAACTAGACATTGCAGTTTAACTTTTCAAAAAGAAAAGCGATATAAAAAATAGAAGATGTGTGGTATCATTACAAATTAAAAAACTATCCACTAGAGACCAATGGACGTAGTGGTAAGCATTTATAAATAAAAAGACAAAATTAACTACAATAAATATTACATACTTCCATGCCATGCATTAAATAAACTGAAAGTAACCCCTCATTAACCCCTCCTCAACCCCATCCAAAGCAATGAATGAATGAATTGTTTAATAGGTTAATTCAGCATGATATTTTATTTAAAACGGACTACTTGATTTTGCAACTTTTCAGGTCATTGTTAGACGAGTTGATGGTAGTGAGAATTTCAACAGAAACTGGCATACATATGAAAGAGGGTTTGGAAACTTGAAAAGAGAATTTTGGATAGGTAATCAAAACCATTACTCGTTGCACACGTAATTCAAATAAAAATTTTAAGCACGACCCCCTTAATTTTTCCAAATGGAAATTTGATCTTTGACTTCAAATTGTAAAGAAACAATTGATACCATTTTATCACTTTCCATTTTCTTGTGTCCGACAAGATAAAAAAAAATTATAATAAACTGCCACAGGTACTTTTTTCAAAAATATGTTTTTTTTTTCATTTAATTGCAATTGTGCGTTTTTTTTTCTGTGTTAGACTTTTATAATTTATATCATGATTATATTAGATATAACATTTGTTTACTTGTTCCTAGTTGTTGCTGGTTTATTGTCCACAGCGGTCCATTATTATAATGATAATTTTTATTGCCGTAAAGCATATAAAGTACAATATCAGACAAAATTGTATGTTTAAAAAGGTGTTGACCTTAAGTGCATGGTCTACTACCATGGGGTGTTAAACGACTGTGACTACCTATGAGGGTCTCGCACGGGTCCATGTACGTATACATTGTATGTAGCATTTCGTTTTATCTCATAGTTTAAGTTTAACTATAACTTAAATATTCATATTATACCATGAATTTGCAAAATGTCTTTACATATTAAAATTGTACTTAATATTAATCTACCTTATTTCTGTTAGGAAATAGTGTATTGCACTCTTTGACAACCAATGGTAACTGTGAGGTCAGAGTTGATCTGACGAATTTCAAGGGCGAGAAGCGTTTTGCCAAGTACTCGTCATTTACCGTTGGAAACAGTGCATCGAAATACAAGCTGTCTGTGGGAGGATACAGTGGAAATGCCGGTAAGACCCTTATTAATATTTGTACATCATAACGAATACAATCTATCGTAAACTGTTTTGACAAATATTCTACCAAAAAAAAATTTACAATTGAATTCAAAACATTTATTTGTCATCCTACTAATAATATTAGTAGGATGACAAAAATAAATTATGACTAATATATTAAACGGTCCCCGATGATGACACCAACGAAGCTTATTTGATGCTAAAAACATTATTGTCAAACATGCAAAATTTAAATGGTTTTCTCAGCTATCTCATTCAACATTAAAACATTTTGAAATAGGTTTTGTACTGACATCAAAGCTAAACTGAATTACCTCTATTGTACTCTTTGTGAAAATTCCATCCGTCTCGTTACCTCTTACGTGTACATTATTGATATAAACAAGCTTATCCATTGGTGGCCTTGGGCTGTTTTGTGCTATTTGGTCGGGTTGTTGTCTCTTTGACACATTCCACATTTCCATTCTCAATTTTATTGTAATTATGTTATATATTATTTATTACTGATACGAATACATTCAAAAATATCCAGAAGTTGTTTAAACATACTCGAATCTTAATATTGTACAGTCTGCTCATTGTTAGAAGGCCGTACGGTGGTATATATCAGTTGTCTATATCTTTAAAACTAAGGAACCAGCATCCTTAGACAGGTCGACCTTGGATGATTTTTGCTGTTTCCTTTAGATCCATATTGTTCATTTTGCTTCTAAAGTATTTGTATTGATGGCTTTCAAATATTTAATTTTTTTGAGCGCTCATGATGAAGATAAATCCGACTTTTCCTTTGTTTTTAGATTTCATGAATAAAATAATTAATATACCTAAATTTTAATTGAGTATGAGTTAACGAAAACAAAATACTAGTAAGAAATACTCCTCAAGTTTAAACATAATTTTGTAGAAGCGAGAAGATTTATTTTTGTTATTCAATCAAACTTACTCTTTTGTTCAGTCATCATGAGTCATTAGAAAGATATTTCACTGGACCCAACTATTTCATTTTAAGTACTGTGAATTTACAGTATTATTAACATGTAGCCTAAACATATACAAGCAAATGGAATCTGAAGCGAGATATGATGTATCAAATAATTTTGCTTTACATGTTACAGCACAAAACTTGTTAAAAGGTGTATCAAACTTTTTATTTTTAAAAGATTATTGCCGTTTTTAAGGAGTTTTTCCAAAACACTATTACCGGGAGTAGATCTAGAGATGCCAATTAATGCTTTTAAAGACCAATGTTTTATCTTTATGTGGATTTTTTTCGGTGGAATGTATGCTTATAAATATGAAAGATCCAAAAGTATTCCACCATAAACAACTGTTTTTGTGAAAATTTGTCTTCAAAAGTTTAAAATTATTTCTAAGCTCCATACTATAACTTGAGTATAAAAACGTATATAAGGTGCAAACAGTCCAAAATTATGCGCCTACTTTAAAATTTGTAAATGACATATATTTAAATATGAATGAAAAAAAAATAAAAATCTTAAGGCAATTTTTTGTTCAGAATTTTATTTTACTCCAATTTTCTGTTTAGGTGATTCCCTCTCCAAGCACAATGGTCTTGCCTTTTCAACGCCAGACAGTGACAATGATACATATCCGAAAGGAAACTGTGCCGCTACCTCCGGATGGTGGTATTATGCTTGTGACAACGTATCACTGACCAAATATTACAACAAGAAAAGTAGTCCTATAGAGTGGGAGCAATGGAAAGGGTCTGGATTTTCAATAAAATACGCTGTAATGATGACCAGACCAAAATAAATCTTTACCGCTGAACAAATTAAAGTATTTAAAAGAAATACAACTCGATTTATTTGTTTGAATCCATTACAAAGATAAATATATCGATGCACTATAATGGTCAGTGCTCCACAAAAGGTGATACTCTACTCGTCCTTTCAATAATACATAAGAATTAAAAATATGTACGGTACAGGTTAATGAGACAGCAAACTAACGACTCAAATCATCAAACAATCTTTAATTATAGACAGGTGTCTCTATACGCTAAACAAGCTCTTAATCGGCCCTAGTCTAAAACGCTGTGAATAAATTGTACTTAGTCAAACTCATATATCGACTAAACCTTTTTTGTTAGAACACACTTACGAATTCGCAGCACGTGTCATTGTTCGAACATGTATAACGACAATATGTTCGAATAAATAAGATACGTCTACGCTAGGCAAAGGGGTTTAAGCCTTTGATTTGGAACCACTTGTTGAAATTTGGGATGTCTAAGCTTTTCAACTTCGCTATAGATACATGACACACAAAACAAATAACATGTTTATTTTTTTTATAAAATGTGGTATGATTGCCAATGAGACAACTATCAACAAGAGACCAAATGACACAGGAATTAGCAACTGTAGGTCACCATACGGCCTTCAATAATGAGCAAAGCCCATACCGCATAGTCAGATATAAAAGGCTCTGAAATGACAAATGTAAAACAATTCAAACGAGAAAACAAACTGCCAAATTTATGTACAAAACAATGAACGAAGAACAAATATGTAACACAGCAACAAATGACAACCACTGAATTACAGCCTCCTGACTTGGGATAAGCACATACATAATGTGGCAGGGATAAACTCGTTTGAAGGCGCCAACCCTCCCCTAACCTGGGAAAGTGATGTAACAGTACAACATAAGAACAAACTATAAAAATCAGCTGAAAAAGGCTTAAATCATCAGATGGATACAAATAGAAATACGTCTAACAAAAACACAGAGTGGACGTGGACGGGTACTTATACATGCCCACAACAAAATGACACTAAGTACAGATCTGAGAGTACTCGCAGTTACTGACAGCTAGTTCAAAGCCAATAACAACTAATAAAAAAAATCATGCATCTAAGACTAAAATATCAATCAGCACACATCCAACGTCAAATGGATTTAGTGTAAAGCAGTCATAAACAGTCGGAGAAAAACATGACCTTGTGCAATGCCAATATAAGGTATCGACAGATTGTAGAGCCATTAATGTGCATATGTATATAAAAATAATATTTAGTTTGATTTTAATTTACTGATAACAAAATCAATATTAATACCAATAAAAACAATATTCAAAGATCTAAATTTCCGGGTTCGGTAAACAACATCTCGCTAAAAATGAGGATGTGCTATCCCGTTTGAAATAAGTTTTCTACAGGTACGTCTATTCTGTTTTCTTGAACGACAATATTTAACTAACAGTTGCGGCTGTGCCTTATCTATCCCCCAGTAGTCGTGAACACATGTCGAGCCCTTTTTACAATTTATGTGCCGTCTTTTATTTAGTTGTCAAGGTAGTGGCCATCTTGTTTGTACCTGTACTGTGCACGTTTTTTTTTTATTAATCACATTACGACAAATATTTTTTTTTTATTAATAACATTACGAAAGATTGGCAAAGAAGGAGGTTTGTGTACACTATTAAAAACCTGTTTAACCCCATCAGCCTTTGTGTCTGTGTAAAATTTGGGCTAACTGAAATGTGCTGTTCGTGTTATTTCTTTATAAAAAGGAGATGAGGCATACAGTCATACCAATGAGACAACTATCAACAAGACTTCAAACGAGGTGGATATAAGAAATTGTAGGTCACCGTATGGCCTTCCACAATGAGAAAAAATCCTACCGTATAGTCACGAAAAAATCAGACACGAAAAATGTGAAATAATTCAAACGAAAAAAACTAACGGTCTCATTTAAATTAAAAAACATTACGAAAAAAAAACCAAATATGACAGACACGTCATTGAACAAACGACAACCATTTAAGTACATGATTCTGACTTGCAACAGGCTCATAAAGAATGTAGCAGGATTAAACATGTTTACCTGGAACAGTGGTGTGAAAAAAAACCCATATAAGAACAATCTCCAACTTAAAAATGGCTCAACCCCAAAGATCGGTACGAAGCACACAAACCACACAAACACAACTAATATAAAAAAAACCCAACATAACGATATAAAATAAATTGCGGTTACTGAAAGCTAGTTCAAACCCAATTACAACTGAAAAATATATCATGTTCTTCCAGTTTAAAGTATCAATCAGTACACATCGAACGGATTCAATGTAAAGATGCCATAAACAGTATGAGGAACGCTTTTTCTACACCAAAATATAAACAGTATCCACAGAATGTAGACTGAAGTATATGTTTGAACGATGTATATTTTGTGTAATAAGTCGTTTTAAGCTGTATGTTGACTGGTCAATTATATTCTGTCATTCATATGGCCCAAATAATACATTCTGCCTATTTTTGCATTTTTATAAAAAAAACTATTATCGAGTCCTCTTTTAGTCCAACATAATAAAATTTGAATGGTGTTAGATACAAGATACAGAGCTATCGGTTTTTTTTATGGGTGTTGGCAAATATACGCCAAATGATGCTATTAACGGGGTCATGGGCTGGAGACCACCTAGTGTAAAACAATGGACATGGCACTGGGCAAGTTGTTGTGTCATGAACAATGACAGAATACATCATAAAGTGTTCAAATGGTCACATAAAAATGCTGTAATTAATAAGAAAAACTGGTGTAATAGAGTCATGAAAATAACTAAAAGATTGTAATTTTGAATTGTATGCTAGTCTTAACAGTGTGCTGCATAAGAATATTGTTCTACAACTTGAAAATGTTTTATTTAATAAATATATTGCAGAATGGCAAACGAAACTGTTGTCACCGAGTAAAAGGTAACAAGATTCGTACTTATAAGCCAATTTGGTTTGTACCTGTACTGTGCACGGTTTTTTTTATCAATCACATTACGACAAATATTTTTTTTTGATTAATAACATTACGAAAGATTGGCAAAGAAGGAGGTTTGTGTACACTATTAAAAACCTGTTAAACCCCATCAGCCTTTGTGTCTGTGTAAAATTTGGGCTAACTGAAATGTGCTGTTCGTGTTATTTCTTTATAAAAAGGAGATGAGGCATACATACCAATGAGACAACTATCAACAAGACTTCAAACGAGGTGGATATAAGAAATTGTAGGTCACCGTATGGCCTTCCACAATGAGAAAAAATCCTACCGTATAGTCACGAAAAAATCAGACACGAAAAATGTGAAATAATTCAAACGAAAAAAACTAACGGTCTCATTTAAATTAAAAAACATTACGAAAAAAAAACAAATATGACAGACACGTCATTGAACAAACGACAACCATTTAAGTACATGATTCTGAATTGCAACAGGCTCATAAAGAATGTGGCAGGATTAAACATGTTTACCTGGAACAGTGGTGTGAAAAAAACCCCATATAAGAACAATCTCTAACTTAAAAATGGCTCAACCCCAAAGATCGGTACGAAGCACACAAACCACACAAACACAACTAATATAAAAAAAACCAACATAACGATATAAAATAAATTGCGGTTACTCAAAGCTAGTTCAAACCCAATTTCAACTGATAAATAAATCATGTTCTTCCAGTTTAAAGTATCAATCAGTACACATCGAACGGATTCAATGTAAAGATGCCATAAACAGTATGAGGAACGCTTTTTCTACACCAAAATATAAACAGTATCCACAGAATGTAGACTGCAGTATATGTTTGAACGATGTATATTTTGTGTAATAAGTCGTTTTAAGCTGTATGTTGACTGGTCAATTATATTCTGTCATTCATATGGCCCAAATAATACATTCTGCCTACTTTTGCATTTTTATAAAAAAAACTATTATCGAGTCCTCTTTTAGTCCAACATAATAAAATTTGAATGGTGTTAGATACAAGATACAGAGCTATCGTTTTTTTTTATGGGTGTTGGCAAATATACGCCAAATGATGCTATTAACGGGGACATGGGCTGGAGACCACCTAGTGTAAAACAATGGACATGGCACTGGGCAAGTTGTTGTGTCATGAACAATGACAGAATACATCATAAAGTGTTCAAATGGTCACATAAAAATGCTGTAATTAATAAGAAAAACTGGTGTAATAGAGTCATGAAAATAACTAAAAGATTGTAATTTTGAATTGTATGCTAGTCTTAACAGTGTGCTGCATAAGAATATTGTTCTACAACTTGAAAATGTTTTATTTAATAAATATATTGCAGAATAGCAAACGAAACTGTTGTCACCGAGTAAAAGGTAACAAGATTCGTACTTATAAGCTATATAAATCACAATATTGTACAGAGTTATATTTAAAACAAAATATGTCTATTAAATTTAGAAGTGCGTATGCAAAATTTAGATGTGGCGTTGCGCCACTTAAAAAAGAAACAGGACGATATGAGAATAAACTAAACGACAGATCTTGTTTTATATGTAAAATTGAAATTGAAGATGAAAAACATGTATTTAATTTATGTCCTTTATATGCAGACCTTCGAAATATATTGTATGGTGAAGCAGTAAAGCATAATGATCAATTTTATAACTTGTTTAGGACGAAAAGTTTGTATTTTTATTCAAAAGAACTACAATGTATGTCAGGTAGTTGCTAAAACCTGCTTTAATATTTTATGTAGAAGAACAAATTTCTTATTTATATATAGCTGATGATGTATTTTCAATTTTAGAAATATATAGTTTTGAAATTATGTAAAATATTGTATATAATTAATCCTTTAATAGTCTCTCATAATTCTTAATAGAATGGCGCTTGTATATGTTTTAGTATTTAAGCTGATGATATTTTACTGTTAGTTTTAATATACGATATGTTTTATATATGTATTGAAATGTTTTATGTTATACGCTATGTTTTATATGTGTATTGGAATGTGTAATGTTATACAAGTGGTGAGACTTTAATAAAATATTGAATCTACAAGCAGATGTATTACAAATAGAGGTTTTAATAGGCAAACATCGCCAACAGTTTAATTTTTCATGATGGAGCCTTTAAGTTAGTTACATTCAATGTATTTGAATCAAAATGTTTCCGTAGTTTTGCATTAAAAATTGATAATAATTTAAAATGATGTTTTACATTGTGAATGAAAATTATTTCTACTTAAATGAGAACTACTAATTTTTTCTGATTTGTATATTCTACAGCGCTTTCATCTAAACTGCTTATAACACACTTACAGGTAGGTGCATTTAGAAAGGAATCTATGGTCGGCTTACATTGCTTTGGATTCGCTTTCAGTATCATAGTTTCCTTACGTACATAGACTCAAAATGTTTTTCAGCGCTACAGATTTTGAAAACAGTGATGCCAATTTTAAATGTTTTTTGTAAAAATAAAAATCGGACATCAACAAAAATGAGTAACTTTGTAAAAAAAATATAATATATGGAATATTCTAATAAAATTTTGGTTTTGATTAAAAATATCCTTCTATAATTTTGGCATAATTACCAAAATTCTGCAAACATTTGTTACAATTGCGGTTTTGAGTAATTATACTTTTTAAGCATTTATATTTGGTAATTATTTTAACCTGATGGTTTCCGTTAAATAAATCGCAATATAGTTATTTTTCTACGTAGATGTTTGTGGACTTGTTTGTCGTTTAACCTATGTTCGGTTTTTGTTATTGTTTTTTTTTGTTTATTTGTTTTTTTTTTGCATGGTATTTTTAGTTTACAATCGACAGTTGAAGTTTTTACTGTCCACCTGGTATCGTCCGTCTCTTTTTGTTAAGGATTTCAGGTTGATTAATTTAATCTGGACAGCAAGGATTTGACCAGGATCCAGGGTTAAACATGGCATTGTATATCACTTATATTTCTTGAAAACGTGTCGATACCAGATTTGATTTATTACTAATTTAATAGTTGAACAAAACTACAATATTTAGTATACAGTTTTCCTCACAAACGGCCAACTATTTAAAAGTTACCATGATGGCTACAGATTTGTTTGTTTTCTTTGTAAATACAAAATCTCTTTGTTAATATATCTTCCTGTTGATTGTAAGTTTGTCAAAATAATCATTTTAACAAAAGATTGTTTATGGTAGTTAATGGTTTTATTCATTTCATCAAATTCTTCCTTGTAGTAAAGTGCGCTAAAAGTAAATACACTCAGCTAAAATATGTGGTGGAGTTTCATTTTTAATTTAGGAATAAGTACTATGATAGTAGTTACAAAGGCAGGTTAGTCGAACAACTTATGGATTCAACGTTTATATTATACTATAATACACTATGATATACTAATTTCAAATTCTCGTGCAGCCATTTTACAGTAAAGATACAGGTGCTACTATAATATATCTGAAGGCTAAATTTCCAATATTTAAAGCACCCTGAAATCATCACAGCGAGTTTTTTTTTCAATTATAGAAAAGTTAAGCAGTCTCGATTGCCAAATAATATTTCAAATATACGATGCATTGATAGAACTCATTTATTCTGGACCATGCATCTAAGTTTGAAAAAAAAACGACTACAAATGCAGGACTGATAAATATACATAATTAAATTGTACTCTTTATCAAATATTAATTAATAAATCGCTACCTTTCTCATCAATAAATCTTTTAAACTACATGTATAATATTTGTCCATAGGACATTATGCTTCGCTCGCACTAAATTGTTTTCTTCGGTGAACCGTGAAATTAAGATCAAAACCATTATTTGACATATAATTTGGATAGTGAACATCACATTGAGCATGTGTGCTAGGTTTCACGTTGACGTTACCACAATTTGATGTGAACTTCTTTAACCACAAATTTTAACCTGATATGGGATAGACAACGAACAAACGGACGGACAGACACACAGACCAGAAACATATCGCTCTTCTACATGTACATGTATGATAAAAGAACTTGGGCCTTTTAACCTGCTTTGCAGAAGACGGAAGCAGTTGTAACCGCTTGATCCGTTATTCTGTCTGTCCGACAGAAAACTTTCGTCAAAGTTTCTTTGTTTCAATAAAAGGGAGTGATTTCATATTTGGTCTGTAGCATAATAGTGTTGAGCTGTAGTGAGTAAGAAATTTTTACATATGTCTAGAAGCCACTTCCTGTTTGTCAATAGTTTGAAATTTTACGACACTCATTATACAAAGAAAATTTTTGTCAAAGTTTTCTCGGCTTTAATAAAAAGGAATGATCTAATATTTGATCTGCAGCTTGATAATGTTGAGTTGTAGCGAGTAAGCAATGTCTACATCTGCCGTGTAGTCACTTCCTGTTGCCGATTATTGAATTTTTACAACACTCTGTGCCCAAAGAAAATTTTCGTCAAACGTTTCCTGGCTCCAATTGAAGTGAATTATTTTAATATTTGGTCTGGTAATGATAAGTTCTGCTCCGTTAAACATGTTATATCAATCCATTGCATGCAACGATGCAGGCCCAACCCGGTATTGGTCTTGTTCCAGTATTGGAAAGATTGGTGTTGCATCTTGTTGTTTGAAATTCTTGCTTTTCTTTTGGACCGACTTTGTTTCATTACCTTTGGAAAACGAAGGGAGTGACATTTGCTCCCTCATTATTCAAAGTAAACTATCAAACCAAACTTCACTGTCCATGGTAGCCTCAGGATATAGAGTTAACAAGGTAGAAAAAACGTGCCAACAAATTTATCTCATTAAAATTTTGTATATTAGCGAAGGACCGATCAATTTTGAGTAGGTAAAGGTGTTTTTTTTTCATTCTGTTTTTTTTTGCTTCCACGCAAGCATCAAATTATTTATGTTCATTTTTCAAATCGCGAAACACTTTTAAAAACTTAAACTATATTTAATGGCAAAACTCTCAATTGTAATTGTTGTCCCCTTCTACTTGATCAAAATATTTATTTCTTGAAAGTTAGGAATCAAAAGGATTCAATAGTGGTTAAAGGTTAACTAACAGTACTTTTTACACACAGATTATAAAAGGTTTTGACTAAGCGATAAGCCTGTTCAAAGCATAAGATGCAAGCCAACTGCAACTATATCAATTAACAATGTATATGTGGAGGATGGGAAATGCAACAGTAGTACTTGTGTTTTAGAAGACAATGACCATGCATTGCTTTACAACAAATGTAATCATTCTTTGTCCTGTCTTCTAGATTTTAACCTAACATCTCCTTGCTTGTTGGGAAAGCGCCATTTTGATTTTTTTTATGGTTGCAAAGGTAACATTTGTTTTTAAACTGTTAAGATCTTTCTATTTTCTTATCAGTAAATGTTAAGAAGTAATTTTAAATGCAATTTAAACTCATACTCATCGTACTTTGATTTTAAAGCATTACATTATTGTTTGCAATAAATTGCCGCTCATGTTGTTTATTATTATTTTAATAATTATTATCATCCTAATAACTATTAAAAAATAATTATATTATTATTGAAATTTTCATGAATGTCAGGTGTCAACTATTTAATAGTACATAATTAATTAATTCGACTGAATTTTAAAAAAGAGATGCAGAAGATACCAAAGGGATATCAAAACAGAAGTTGATGAAAAAACTGTCAACGCAATGCCAAAAAAGAAATACGACAAAAAACGAGCAACAGTAAACAAAACACAGCAAAGAAAACTAAAGACTGAGCAATACGAACCCCACCAAAAAATGGGGTGACCTCAGGTGATCCAAAACGGTAAGCAGATCCAGCTGCTCATGGCACCCGTCGTGTTGATCATATAAATACAAACACGGTGATAAGTCTAATTCGGTTATTAAAAGACGGGATTGTGGATACGACACTCATTTGTGAATCAGATATTCCATAACGACTAACAAACTTGACTATGTGATGACGTCCGTAAAACGTTGAATCAATGTAACTTCACGGAAATTCGTGTAATTGTGAACACCATTAGAAATACAGGTAAGGTTGGGAGAGGTATAAATGTCTACAATACATAGTAATACACATATATAGTCAGTACTTTTCTCTTAAAAAAAAAGAATCAAATAGCACACTCTAAGATTTTTAAAGACTTTACATATTGACCACATAGACTATTCATGCGAAATATTCATGTAAAACACAATAGAATTGAGAATGGAGACGAGAAATGTGTCAAAGAGACAACAACCAGAACAAAGATCAGAAAACCGCCCAAGACTACAAATGAGTCTTCAACGCAGCGAGAAAATACCGCACCCGGAGGCGGGTTTCAGCTGGCTCCTAAACCATAATGAACACTTAGTATAGTTCATCGAAATGGACGCCACACTAAACTCTGAAACATATAAATGAACCAAAACTAAAAAACACACAAGAATAAGAAAGGCTAGAGGTTCCTGACTTGGGACAGGCGCATACATAGGGCGGGGTTAAACATGGTTTTTTGAGATCACAACCCTTTCTCTATACCTCTAGCCAATGTGGAACAAACAAGCACACATCATATGCACAGTACAAAAGAAGTCCGAGTCCGATGTTAGAATAGGTAACAGAAGAAACTAAGCAAAATGACAATGATCAACATAAATTAACAGAGGACTACTACATGTACTAGCTGTTACTGACATGCTAGATCTAGAACTCAATTAAACTGATCGAAAGTGTATGTCTTTATCATATGGAAATCAAGCACATCCTATCCCGTTAGGGGTTTAGTATCATGCCATCATAAATTATAGTTCACCTATTTATTTCCTTGGTTAAATCTTAGATTGATTGATTGATGTTTGCTTTTTGTCTAGTGGCAAATATTTCATGCATGTTCAAGACGATACAATATTTGAATATTGTATTTATCAGTACTATATTAATTTTATTATTCAAAATAAAAAAAGATGTAGTTAAATAAATTATGTATTGCTATAAAAATGTATGAACACTTATGGTCATATTTCCTGTAGATATTTATATATTCTAATATTGCACAAGGTTATGCACTTTACACTATATCAATTATATTTGATGTGTACTGATTGATACGTTAGTCTGGGAAAAACTTGAATCATTATAAGTTATTATTAATGTTTTAATTTTGCTATCAATTAGCTTTCAGTAGCTGTGAGCACCCTAAGATCAGTAATTTGTGTCTTTTGTCTTTTGTTTTTTTTTGCGACTTTTAATCTGATGAATCACACCCTTACATGCTAGTACATATTTTTAAGTTTGTTCTTATTTTTTGCTGTTACACGACTGTCCATGTTAGTGAAGGGTTAAGTGATCGCAAAAATGTTTTACCCTGCTATATTCTGTATGACAGAACAGCAAACTTATGCAATGTTTTCATATTATAAAATGTTATTTAATGATACAAAAAAAGGATACCATTTTATTTTTCAAACACATGTGTCAGTAAAGTAGACCACATTAATCAACGACTCATCAAAAAGCAATAGACAACCAACAAGAAACGGCATATATTTCAGATAGCCGGATTTGCTACAGGCATGAAGTGTAGTTGGGTACAACTTCCCCCCTTCTTGCATATCTTAACCATAAAAGGTCAAAAAAATATTAAAAAGCTAGAAAAAGATGAGATCCCTGTTGGCCATAGTAACAGTAACGCTGGAGGACAACTTCAAATGGTTTTGTCTTTTCAGAAACATTTGTTCCCAATATTTGGGCAAGTTCATGTATTTTCATTTGTCCTTACGATATGCACACCTTTTGTATGTGTATTAGCACGTTACATCAATAGTATAAAAGTTTTTGCTTGAAAACTGTAGAAGGACTTAGTCGGACAAATCTTATAACCTATTGTTGGACGGACGGACGGACAGGAGTAAAAATAATATACCCCTGATATTTTGGCGCGGGAGCATAACAATATATATAACTCTTATCAATATAAAATGTAATTGTACATCGGAAGTTTTTGTGGGAGACCATTAAGTATTTGAAAACGTCAGATCAAAGTGATTGCTATAAATAACTATTTTAACTAATAAGACATATCTTTTGAAATTGGAAACATTCCCAGTTATTTTTTTTTCTCGACAATACAAGTATTTGTAAGTCTGTATTATTTGAAACACTGTTAGTTTATATTATCATTCAATTATTTCTGAAATGTTTTGTTGACTTTTTTTTTCTTATTAGAACCAGAAAGTTATGCATGCAATTTTGAGCAGGACTTCTGCAACTGGTTGCCAGGAAATGACAACAGTACATTTATTTGGACAATATTAAGGACAATTAGTCCATATACAGATCAAATAACCGGTAAAGGTTTGCAAACTGTATGTCATAGATTCGAATCATTGC
Organism: Mytilus californianus; assembly: GCF_021869535.1. Lineage (NCBI taxonomy): Eukaryota > Metazoa > Mollusca > Bivalvia > Mytilida > Mytilidae > Mytilus > Mytilus californianus. The sequence continues at coordinate 55,217,839 of NW_026262723.1, forward strand.
TATATATGTCCTTATGTGTCTTTTCAGAATATTGTTAATTGTTTTAAAAGTTGTTATAACTTTTATAAAAGTTTTTAAAACGAAACCATATAATATATATATATATTTATGTAATAGAATTAAAAAGTGATTTTTTATTTTCATATATATTGTATAAGTCATATTAAACTGTGACCAGTTCGTGGTGATTATAATGTTAAGGAAATTATTGAACCAATACGTGTATATTATACTGAGCCGTATCCTCTGCTAACGTTTTTTAATACATTTTTTACTAATCCATAACGTATAATCTACAACAAATAACTTTTTTTACTGATTAATGCAAATCTAATTTTAGATGCTAAGTAACAATCATTTTTTCACCGATCGAGACCCTGATAAATAATCAACACAGAATCATGGAGCACGTTAAAATAAAGGAAATGATAGGGGGATACATGTACGGCAGAGCGATGGTTATTTGTTTTTTTTGTTTAAATTTCCATATGTTTCCAAATGTTAATTAAACTTTGAAAAAACAGTTGTAAAAGGATTTGCTGTATAAATTTATTCTTTCAGAATCAGTTAATACTACCTTTCTACAACATTTGTTTACTTTATCTTCCAACACGGTGTCTGCCTTCAAAATTTCTAACGAGAAGGAAATTTCTAGGTCACTGCAATCAGAAAAACTGAAGGCGAATAAGAGTATATGGAAGCAATAATTGAATAGCAGTTAATTTCTGAAGATTTAATTAATAGACGATTTTTAAAAAGGAAAATATATGTACACGAGTTTTAAAGTAAAACTAAGTTATTCAAATAATATACGAGTATATAAAACATGATAATCTTTTTCAATTTGCTCATGCTTTTAACAAAATCATGAAGCTATTACACCATAATTATTTTATGTTATTTGAAAGGGTATTATAACGTTTTACTAATATTCGTATTTCCAATTAATTTGTGCAGGACACGTAAAAAAGAGCTTATGACGTTATTGCAACCCTACTGTTTAGAGTCGTCAACCACTGCTTGGAGAAAATAACGGGAGATAAGAAACATTTTCACAAATTTCTGACCTTAATCTTACTTGTGTAAGGTCGAGTAACCTGTCATTGATGAAGGGTTACAAAATGTAATAAGTTCCATATAAAGATATTTTTGGTGCAAATTGTTAAAGAAAACCATAAAGGAAACCCTAACAAATATTATGGTGGCGTTTCATTAGTTTATTTTGGTACGTAAGACAATGAATTTTTTGCAAATGTAGCTTAACACAGCCTAAACCTCTATGAACTATTCAAATGTATATCAAAATATATATAAAAACACATTTTGCTCAGGTAAAAGAAACCACACCGAACCAAAATTGACCTCTTCGATTGATTATCGTTTATTTCCAGGACATTACATCTTTATAGAAGGACATCCGAACTTCAGAAAAAGTCATGCTGAACTTGCTACTGGTTTTATAGTATCCACCAGAAAAAAAATGTATATCCTTTTGGTATAACATGAATAGTCTTGGTTCACAGGATTCGAAACTTGAATTATACAAAATAAATGAAAAGAGCATACGTATTAAAGTGAAAGAATATAATTATAGTACAGAAAGAAGATAGATTCGAGAGACTGTTGATCTGCCAGGTACTGGGCCTTACAGAGTTGTCTTTCGTGGAACAGTTGCTGCTCGATGGAATGATTACATTGCACTTGATGACATTGATATACTTCAAGGAAGGTGTAGTGGTGAGTCTCGTGCCTTTAATTTCACATTCAGATATATTGATGATGTTCTTTCCATTAACAATCCAAACTTTTGATTGGGTTCCATTAATATGTCCTCCAGAACTAGAAATTAAAGAAACAACAGACACGGCTTCCTCTGCCTCATTTTTAGACTTATACCTCGAATTTGACATAAGCGATCATCTCAGTACCAGAATCTATGACAAACCAGACGATTTTAATTTTGAAATTATCAACCTCCCCCACCTTAGTAGCAATATACCAACTTCACCTGCATATGGGATATACATTTTCCCAACGCATTCGGTATTCAAGAGCTTTATAAAACGTCACCAGTGTCTGAGCAAAAAGTTGACGAACCAGGGTTATGTCAAAGAACGTCTCATCCTTTTTCTAAAAAAGTTCATCGGAAGATATAAAGACCTTGTTTAATAAATATTCCGTATCAACTTCACAAATAATACACGATGGTATTAGAGGTTTAGCTAGCTATAAAACCAGGTTTAATCCACCATTTTCTACATAAGAAAATGCATGTACCAAGTCAGGAATATGATAGTTGTTATCCATTCGTTTGATGTGTTTGAGCTTTTGATTTTGCCATTTTATCAGAGACTTTCGGTTTGGAATTTTCCCCGGAGTTCGGTATTTTTGTTATTTTACTTTATGTTACATTTTTGTTATAGAGCGATTCAAAGTTATTTAAAGCAAATTCACCGTTAGGGATTTTCTTTGACATATCCTATTCGATAGAAACAAACTCTGACTTATTAAGAAGGGATATAGTTACGATACGGTTGTCAGGTCATTAAAGATTGCACATTTTGGCTTTAATATTGATTCACTTATAGGGTCTTTGCATCGGAATTAACACATTTATTCTAAAACCAGTTGTTGGCATGACACGGGTTATGTTCTTCTCATATGTTTTATGACGGTATAATACTAAACCCCCAACAGGAGTGATTGTGCCTGATATTCATATGATGAAGACATATTCTTTCAATCAGTTTAATTGAGGTCTGGAGCTGGCATGTCAGTAACTGCTAGTAGTCTGTTGTTATTAATGTATTATTGTCATTTTGTTTATTTTATTGTGTTTCCTATTCTGACATCGGACTCAGACTTCTCTTATACTGAGTTTTACTGTGCGTACTGTTGTGCGTTTGTTTTTTTTTACATTAGCTAGAGGTATAGGGCATGTAGGGGGAGGGTTGAGATCTCAAAAAACATGTTTAACCCCGCCGCATTTTTGCGACTGTCCCAAGTCAGGAGCCTCTGGCCTTTGTAAGTCTTGTATCATTTTTAATTCTAGTTTCCTGTGTATAATTTGGAGTTAAGTATGACGTCTATTATCACTGAACTAGTATACTTATTTCTTTTGGGGCCAGCTGAAGGACGCCTCTGGGTGCGGGAGTTTCTCGCTGCATTGAAGACCCATTGGTGGCTTTCGGCTGTTGTCTGCTCAATGGTCGGGTTGTTGTCTCTTTGACACATTCCCCATTTCCATTCTCAATTTTATATTTCAGAAATTATAAATACATTAATACATGTAATACAATGTAGTAATAATTTATAATTGTGTTTATATATAGTCCTTAATTCTCGGTAGTTATATACATATTGTACTACGCTCTGTATTTCAAAAGACCTGAATATATCTTCTCTTTATAAAGATGCAGTTTGTTCTGAGATAGAATAACACGATGGGTGTCACTAATGGGGCATGAACTAATGCCCTCAAGGCGCACAACAGTTCATCTCAAATTGTTTTTATGGGGTTCGTGTTGCCCAACCTTTTGTTTTCTGTAGAATGTTATTAAACAGTTATTATTGTTTGTATTTTCGTTAGTTTTCTGTTTGGTCCTGTTTTTGTCTGTTTTTATTGTTGAGCCTGTGACGTAGCCATACTATATTCCATCGTCGGCGTGGTCAACTTTATTGTTTCAGTATGTGGTAAATGTTTTTGTAGACAATAACTTTGTCAAACTTTGAATGAAATTGATGAAACTTTGATATAAGCTTTTTCATGATCAAAGGTATCCGGAAGAACATAATTTTTAAATGAACTATCTTCTTTTTCATATTCCCGTATAAGTAATCATAAATGACTTATTTATTTTTTGCAGTTAATTTTTATATACAGTCGGGGTTAAAAATAAATATACACCAAAGACTTTGTTAAATCTTAGAGGAAGTTTACAATACTTGTACAAAAGCTTCTTCATGAATAACAAATACACTGAAGGATCAGAAGAACAATTTTTAATATTCGAGAATATTTATTTTCATTTTTGGTACACAATTATTTCCTGCATTTTGTGTTCCAGAATATTAATTCTCATCCTGTCTTGTGTAAAAAAAATATTGTCAACTCTTACCAAACCAAGATATACATTTAGAAACGAAACTGCAAAATAAAAACAAATGTTTATGCATGATAATCAATGAAATGCAAACCTGTTTAAGTTTTATTGTCTCGCCTGTGATAATGTCACGAATACGAGACATAGGGATGCTAATCTTACAGCGACGGGACAAATCCATGGTACACTGCATAAACTATCTTTATCGAAATCTTTAATCTGGTAACAGACGGACGAATGAACGGAATAATAGATAGACCACAAAACCTTATGTTCCCTACTAAAACAGACGGGACATACACACTGTATCCAGTATTTCGAATTTTCATTGCCTACGTCGAAAATGAATATTTTTTAAACCTTATATTTTGAACTAAAATAGATGCAAAGATGTTATCATGTTTGCACAATATGCAAATGCTTTCCTAGTCCTCAAACGGTGAGTCCTTAAAATCGATGAAAAGATAATTTTGTACTTTCAATGAAATAATTTGAAAACATACTGAATTGTTTGACGTCAAATGAGTACATGGTCTTTCTACAGAACATGAAATGATCATTTATACATTTGAGGTTGCATTTCTGTAAATATTGACAATGCAATTTCCCATAGGAACTCCTTTTACGGCTAAAACTGTACCACTTTTACTATGAAGTTTTGAACAAAATCTTATCCTAGAATTGAAAGTTCATATGCACTACAATTTTTTTCAAAGGTCAAAATATAGGGCTGTGCGGCATATTTTCAACGTTTATATGCCCTGAACTTTTCAGAGTTTAAACTAACACTAATTTTCTTAACTACCCCTACCTCGAATGAAGGGTTACCACAGATTTCAATGTAAACAATATGCACATGTTTATTTACTGGTAACATTCCCAAGTTATGTCTCTATGAGACGGAACACAGAGAGCATAACTGGGAACCAGTATGTAAACAAAATTAATTTTCTATGAATATTCTAAATCTCCCCAAAAGAGGCGTGGTTTGAGAAACAGCTGTATTTACAAAGTGCAACCTATACAAACATTTATTCAAATAGAAAACTCTCTAAAATCAGTTTTTCTCACATTAATACTCATTTATCAGAATTATAGCCTGAAAGAAATCACTGTGTATACTCTAAGTTTTTTTTTACTGAACATTTTATACCCCTCCCCTGTTTCAATTTTTAAAAGAATTTGAAAACAAGACTTTAATTATTGCCAGCTTACCCTATTTGCATATTTTCTGATATAAAATGCCTAGAACCTGTTTAAAACTGTTTTGATAACATATTGAAAGCATATCAGAATACTATAAATGTTATGTTTAGCAGTCAATCATTACAACATTCAAGATTATATAAAATATCCAATCCTGCCTCTGTCTCCAGTCCACATCTTACTGTATGCCTATTTGTCAATTAAAGTTCACATTTTCTACCTCAAATGGTCAATTTAGAATTCTTGTCACAACAGTATCCCATATATCTGACACAATTTACCTAATAAATATACTAGAAGTGTTCAAACAAAGCCATATTTGCAATAGTTGTATGTATGCAGATACCAGTCTGAGATATAAATTCACTTAAAATGTTATAGAGATGACTGCTAACATCTATTTTTTGCATAACTTCCAAGCATAGTTATTGTTTTCTATATCAAGAACTTAAAAATCATAAAATCATAGCATTCACAAGTTAAATTATCTGTTTTATGACCCAGGGGGTAGGCAATTTTCTCTGTTTTTTGCACCTGGGGCCTCAAATTTCCTAAATTATTCTGCTGTTTCTAGCAATTTGGAATATTTAGTACATATTCAGGATAGAACACACTATTGTAAGTTTTGTTGAGATATTTTTGTATTTCTAGCTTGTATTTTTTATGCCGTGGTGACAAAAAAGCAGATTTAGGTGTTACGGCTTACTTTTGGGTTAATGACAGGACACAAACATCCCATAAATAATATTCAGGAAGGATCGATGAGTTTCAATGACTGCGAAGAGTAAATATAAGCACTTCTTAACAATTTAATTTACAAACATGCAAATATTATGAATTAATTTTGTATTCAGGACTTTAAGTAAACTATGCATACTGTAAACTGTGAATTTATGCTGAGTCATCATATCTAAGGCCCAGGATTCTATCAATCTTCATGAAATATTTATAAAACTTCATATTTGAGTTAATTTCTTTAAAATCTGTGAGATAAAGCAAATTTGGTTAAATTCTGAATGTTTTCTTTTTTCACCCTATATAGGTTGCATTTCTGTAAATATTGACAATGCAATTTCCCATAGGAACTCCTTTTACGGCTAAAACTGTACCACTTTTACTATGAAGTTTTGAACAAAATCTTATCCTAGAATTGAAAGTTCATATGCACTACAATTTTTTTCAAAGGTCAAAATATAGGGCTGTGCGGCATATTTTCAACGTTTATATGCCCTGAACTTTTCAGAGTTTAAACTAACACTAATTTTCTTAACTACCCCTACCTCGAATGAAGGGTTACCACAGATTTCAATGTAAACAATATGCACATGTATATTTACTGGTAACATTCCCAAGTTATGTCTCTATGAGATGGAACACAGAGAGCATAACTGGGAACCAGTATGTAAACAAAATTAATTTTCTATGAATATTCTAAATCTCCCCAAAAGAGGCGTGGTTTGAGAAACAGCTGTATTTACAAAGTGCAACCTATAGAGAGAAGATGGTTTTGTAAATGAAGATGGCCAGATGGCAAACTGGATACGGCAAAATGGAAGAAACAAAACTAACAACCTTCTTCCAAATGCAGATCACACAATTCTATCAGGTATTTATTATATGTATCCACAAAAATGTAACTAAACTGATGGGTTTATTCGTAAAAAGTATGAATTGTTTTTGTTATATATGTCATCATCATCATTAGTGTAACGCAATATTTCATGTACAGTGTATGTTCTACAAAATATAATTGAATACCTGATAAAATTATACTTTACGGAAAATTCATGTTCTTAATGATAGTACAATGCTAAGCAGTTATTACGACACATGTAAATATAATTATTGTTTTCTGCAAATATACCATTAATTGCTGCTAAAAGTGCATATATTTTTTTTTATTACAAACAAATAAAAATAGTCCACCATTTTCTATTTAATACGTTGATTAAGTAACAAAACTAATCGCACACTTTGATTTACTGATGAACGTAAGTACATGTCCATATCTTCTTTTGAGTATTTCTTTGAATACTCAGTGTATTTTTCAATATCTTTCAGGAGATGGATATTACTTTTTTATTCAGTCACACAAGCAACACGATGAAATTCAGGGCAGATTAAAGAGTTATCTTCCAATGACTGGGAACGTTTGTGTATCCTTTTGGTATTATATGGCAGGTAGCAATTCCAGTTTTCTTAGATTATATCGATATTCTGAAAGTACTGAATTTCTTACTCACAATATAGAAGGGACTACATTTGGTTACTGGAGAAAGGCTACTGTACCTATATCAGTAAATAATACTGAAATGTATTTCCTCCTTTTGGAAGGTTTATTCACCAACAGCGAAGAAAGTATTATAGCAGTTGACGATATTTATATCTTCAATGGTTCTTGTCCAGGTGAGTTTATTAATAAACCAATGTATATGATTGACTCATCAAATGGTAAGCCGTGTTTAAAAGGGGAAAGACAGAACTAATCAAAGGCAGGACCGTACATTTGAAAAGGCAATTAAAACTTAAATACAGAACAGTGAATGATTAAAGACAACCGTGATAACAAACTGTATTATTTACCTATTTAAACATGTATATGTTCCGGACCTTATGAATAATTGGACCATGCTCGTATATACATGTACTCGTTTGGTTATTAACGGGCCGGACCATATGAGAATCTTGACCATATAGGTATTTTTCGAAGTATTTCTAACTTCTGTCGTAGTAACACACAGCTAGTTCTCCGGTCCAATCAAAACCGACACAAGCTAATAACTGACATCATGTGTCTTTGATATATTATCCGCATCTTAGTGTATCTGTAATTTTGCATTGCCTACGGTAGAGTCAATTTATAGCGCCTTTTTCGTTCGTATGCAAAACCATATGTGTAAGGGGCATGGACCTTTTTGTATTTTCCCTGTTGTAAAGATTCTATTTTTATTAATATTTATTCTAATTTCTACATCTTTTTACTTAATGTATGTGTGCATGCTCCTCTTTATACGATCATACAAAAAAGTAGTTTGTACATGCTGTAAATCTATTCTAAATTTCCATAAAAGAATAGAGAAGCAGAACGAATAAACTACACTTTATTGTTAAATTGCGTGAAAAGGAGCATGAACACATTAAATTACTAAAATGACTGCTTCAATGGTCATTCATACCATAGGCAATTTACAGTAAATCAACTTTTCGACATTCATCGTACGATAACCCGGACCATACACGTAGGGTCGGACCATTTGAGTATATAACGCATATGATCATGAAAATAAATCGTCCGGAACATATATAATCTTAATATGTATAAACTCTACCTGCTTCGTTATGTATTAGTTACTAGTTGATAAGCTCATCTAGGATAAAAAGCTTATAATTTAGTATGCTAGATACACGATCTGACACGGTAAAATCAGTGACAATAATATTACATTTAACCGTTTTGGACCGACATCGGATATAAATCACTATCAATTATGTATATCAAATTTGTATCTGGAAAAATCTTTCCGAATTTCGGGTTCTCAATGCTCCCCAACTTCGAATTTTATTTGGCCTTTTTATCTTTTTGATTCGAGAGTCACTGTTGAGTCTTTTGCAGACGAAAAGCGCGTCTGGCTTACAAAATATCACTCCTGATATCAATAATAACTTTATTTCTAATCTTAGCATACAAGTACATATTTACACAATCGTTTTTCATATCAAACTTTAAGGCTAAATCTTTTTAATTTATAAGAAGAGTTTCGTGAAAAAGTAATGCTTAGCGAATAATCAATTATGTTCAATTAAAGTTGCTAACTAAGTTTTATCTTATTTGTCAATATTTTAAATTTTGCACAGGACAAGTAAATATGTATATATACAGTATATGTAGAATGTCGAGCGTTTCTCTTGTTTCGTAGCGAGTACGAATACATTTTGTATTTTCCACAATATACATATATTGTTTTTATCCTGCAATTTCCACCCGGGCTTTAAAGGTTTAGTTGGGTTTAATCCAATTTTCAGAGAATTCAACATAGTTGAAACACGGCCCGCAAAGAGGACACCAAAATGAACTGTCACACAAAAAGAAATATTTACATTACCGTTTGCTCAATATGGAAGCGGAATAAAAGAAGACTTATTCGGGATACATATATTTATTATGCTAAAATCGAGTAAAAGCTACCCAATTGGGTCTATTAGAATCAAGTGTAACAAAAAAAGAAGGCTTTCATCAACATATGGTAAATGTTTCATTTCAGGGGGAAATATTTCAGAGAATCGATTCTTATAAGAACTCTGTTTGGATATGGATGACAATTTCACAATAGATGGCTGTCCATCATTGTATCTTGACACAAGCAAACTTCACTTAGTTTTTGAACCATCACTCGAAAGCTCAAATATGGAATGCCAAGGAATAGAAAACAAGACTAAGGAAAATTTGTTCAGCCTGTGTAAAGACGATATATTTTCAAGATGTGATGTCAATCCACATGCTGTTATTGGTTCTAAGGAACAGGAATGTATGGTTTACAATAAAGATATTGTTTTAGAATATTTTTGTACAGGTTAGTGAATATTAAACAATTATATTCCTTATACATACACCATGTACACCCGAAAGGTAAACATGCAAAAGTGATTCTGTGTGTGCACGTACTTTAAACATTTCATATAGTTTTGACATCTAGATAATAGTTAACTTGTGATTTCAGATTATAGATTCATCAACATTTCCCTCCCTTATATTAGTATATCCATATGTAAAACTCCGAACAAATCTTAAACACTGCTTAGGTAAATAATACAATTTCACGTTCAACCGTCAAATAGCAGCAAACAACATACGAGTTAAAGACAAATGTTGAGGCGAACTTTCCGTGTTGTCTTTATAGCTCTTGGAATATTCTAGGCAAACGCTAGATTCTCTTTTGTTTATATTCTTTTTATTGTTATATCTAATATGTAGCTTCATTCATCTGGGCATTAAGCATTCCTCATACAGGAAAATCCGATACAAACAAATTGAATTATAAATGACTAATCAACTAAAAGATGATGAGTAAATATTAATTAAGAATTTAAATTACTCCAAGACTTACACTAAATGTTACCACCTACATGTATTGTACCTCCCAGTAATTAAAAATTTTATTTTCTATTTTATTTTCTATGTCAAAAGTCGAACACATGAGGTATCAAGTTATGCTTGCAGTAGAATTAGGGTAGAAAAACTGTATATCGCCATTTTGGATTGTAAAATAGCAGTACACATCGGTTTAGTTGTTTGTTTAAATCTGCAAGTTTGGACACAGAATGGCGATTTACGTGTTATACTGTTAATTCAAATAAAGAATAAATAAGGAATATATTGTATTATTTATACAGCTTTTACAAAAACCAAATAGCTGTGTTTGTTCATTTCAATTTATCAAGTTAGCCATATAAGAGGAGATAACTCTAAAAGGTAAAAACAATTTCTATTAACGGGAATGCGCGATATATGTTAATGATATTTTCATTTTTTTACTTGTATCAATGTTCGCTGTACCCATTATCTAAAGCATATTATAAAAACGTATCTTTTCATCTAATTGTTCGTTTTCTTTCTCTTACGTTTTGTAGGGAGGTCTTTTAATGTCAATATCTAATAATTAAACTTTGACGGGCGTCTGCAAACATGTTCAACCCCGCCACATTATGCATGTGTTCTAAATCAGGAGAATGCAATTCAGTGTTTGTCATATTGGTTTTTCGTTAACTGTTTTGTTCATAAATCCAACCAAGTGATAATTATCTTTAGGCCGTTAGGTTTCTCTTTTAATAGGTTAACATTTGTCATGAAGTGGCATTTTAAAGCTTGCTGTGTGGTATGGGTTTTTTGCTCATTGTTGAAGGCCGTTTGTTGAATTATAGCTGCTAACTGCTACGTCATTTCGTCTCTGGTGGAACGTCGTCTCATTGGCAATCATATCTAATCTTTTTATTTGTATACTATATCTTGTTTTTGGAAGGGATAAACTATACTAGTTTGTAAAAAAAACCACTCTGATCCAAACAGAAAATTCTCTGATGATAACATCTTGAAGATGCTTGTTTTAAATATTGACATAAATTTGTAACGTTTGGAGGACGTGTTTTTTAAACGAAAAAGCTGCATCACTATAGGAACCAATTCTTTTCTTCTTCTTGTTCCGTTATTCCTGGAACAACCTTCATACAGTAGCTCTTCCGAAAAAAAAAATAGAAGCTAGCAATTACCTTTACCTTCACGTTCCGCTATGCAGTTCGTGTCTGCTGATGCACTGAATAATTCAAAATTTTACTAAGTTGATTGTATCAACCACGTCTTACTGGATACAATGAAAATGGGGAATGTGTCAAAAAGACAACAACCCGACCAAAGAGTAGAAAACAGCCCAAGGCCACTTATGTGTCTTCAACGAAGCGAGAAGTGGGTCCTCAATGCTCAAATTTCGTAAATTTTTGAGCTTTTTAAATGTTTGATTCGAGCTTCACCAATGAGTCTTTAATAGACAAAACGCACGGCTGGTGTACACCTTTTATTTCTGATCTATTATAAGTTTTTTAACACTACATTCCTGAGCATGTGATTCAAATCATGATTTCAATGATAGGGTGCCATTTATTTATTTGTAAAACGGTGCAAGACATTTATTTTTTATCAAAAAAGTAACAAATGCCCCAGAGTGCATGGTGCTTGCACGATTGTAATGAATATATGTATAACCCTAAACTTTCAAACACCGATAATAAGCACGTGTGTGTAACGAACCTGCCGGTCATTTGTAGGCGGTACATAAGGTCAGCACAGTGAAACAGAAATTTCTCAATAAAGATAATGATCACATGGTTGGATTTAGTCATAAAATCTACGAAGGATTCTACTCAGAACATATGTAGATTTGGTATGTTTATGTATATGCGTACTGCAGAACACTTATCTAAACACTGACCACTCTTTGCCTCCCAAATATAGTCTTTTTTTGCTTTCCGTTCATTTGTAAAATAACAGTAAGGTATTGAAACTTAACAAGTGCATTAATAGCAAGACTTTAAAAGTCTCTGGGAAAACTGTTAACTCTTAAATAAGAATGTGTTGGGAAAATAATAGTATCAATGATTCCAGGCAAAATTCAAAATACTTGTACGATAATGAATCAAAATGCAGTTCTTAAAAAAATGGACAAAAACGTTGAGTAAAATTTTCACCATCGTCCACGGGCCGTTATTCCGATAAAAGTATGTCACCAACAGAAAAATGAAATTTATCTGTAACTTACTATTATTCATTTAGAAATCAAACACCAGCCTAATAAATGGCGAAAAAATTAAAGTCACACTAATGGTGCTTAGTATAAGTCATTGATCAAATACGTGTATAGATTTAAGGGTTAATGCTTTTAAGCATGTTGAAGATTGTCTTTGGTTTCATCTTCACGAGGCTTGTTTCAAAGTAAAAACAAATCTTCTTTTAGCTGAAACATCCACGATAGTTCCCAGATCAAACCAAAAGTCTGGTAAGAAAATGTGTTAATCAAATCAGTTATAATTCACTAGAACTTTATGTTTTCAAATTATTGAAATCATGTACCATAAAATCAGAAGGATTTAAACAATAATCTTTAGTTATCAACCAATCAAATGTCAGACTTACGTACGGATAATGGGATAACTGTAATTGTCTTTGACAAACATATTCAGTAACGTTCAAGCAAGTCCTATTTTTTTAGCATTAAACTGTTCCAATATTATGACAATGGAAAACACACTTTTTGTTGTTTCAAGGTTAAAAACCATTATCAACGGGACACGATAATAAAGGGAAAAATTACGAGTATAATGCATTAGGGTGTGTAACATATCAATAATAAAACAATAAGTGGTACTTGGAGCTAAAATTTATGTATCTATATTTTGCCAAATCCTAAATATTTTAGATATTTCTTCAATGATACACCAGTCCAGCAATACAGCTGCAACCTTAAAATGAACGGTTAACATGGTTAACACACGGTTTCCGGCAGTAGACAATTTACAAATCATAAATCTGTAACGAACATTTATTTCGTATAATGAAGAAAAAAAAAATACAAGGGCACGTATTATCTGCCCTATGTCCAGTAACAAATATTTCATGCGTTCACGACGAGAAAAAATGATAGAGTAGATACAATATGTGGGTCCTTAAAACATGTTAAAAGTGGGTCGACCGAGATATCGATGATTGGCGGGAATTTTGAATGCTACTTGAAAATGATGGTATATTGGATATTAACAGGCCACCTATGGTCGAATCAATGAGGAAGGATTCTTAACTTGCACAGAACTAAGCACTATATCTACAAAAAACAACGGATTTAACGTTCTTTATCTGTCCGAACTTGACTGCGATTTTATACATCACGTACACTCAAACGGACGCATAACTTTGGCAACGATTTAATTGCAGGTAGGAAGCTGCCCAACGGTTGACAATATATCGTGCCCCAGTCAACCATTGTGGTGAAAACATACATTTGTTTTAGGCTTATTAATTATTTTGCGAATACTTGAAAACCAAGGATGTATAAGAACTGAAACAATTGCAGAGCTTTATGACCCAAAACAACTACAAATAATACCCCAATTAATCTAAGATCAACGTTACGTAATGGAGTTGAAACCTTAGTTTTATTGAAGGACAATTTTAGAAAGGGTTGTTATAAATCATGTCAGTACCAAAATACTGACTACTGTACTGATAATACCAACAACTGAATCATTTTATTATTACATTGGCTGCAATGAAATACGACGATTCACATGTGAAATAAATTCACATCTCACATTGGTTGTTGTCAAGACATTGTCTATAACATAATATCAAATCAATTTGAGAATGCATAGACAAAAGATATAGTCCTTTTTCTTTCTTTTCTATCTTATTTCCATCAAAATAGTTCTTGGTAAATGTAATAATAAAACAAACTTCTTAAAAATCCAGATATCGAAAAATATTCCACTCGTGACGCAAATTCCTAAATTAATGAGCTGTTCACTCATTTAATAATATTGTATATTTACATTCTTGGATTAGTTATTTTATAATTATTTAAGCTGTTTCATGAGCAAAGTTACTTCTCTTGTCAGATGTCAGAATCTATGACAAACGAGACAATTTTAATTTTGATATTATCAATTTCCCCCACCTTAGTAGCAATATACCAACTTCACCTGCATATGGGATTTACATTTCCCAACTTATTCGGTATTCAAGAGCTTGCAGCTGCTACTCAGACTTTGTAAAACGTCACAAGTGTCTGAGCAGAAAGTTGATGAACCAGGGGTATGTTAAAGAACGTCTCGTCCCTTTTCTATAAAAAAAGTTCATCGGAAGGTACTAAGACCTTGTTGATAAATATTCCGCATCAACTTCACAAATAATACACGATGGTCTTGAAGTATAGATTCTGGGTACTGACGCTTTTTATCATCTTAATAACGTGTTATAGTATTCTTTTATTTGTATTTTTGAAATATTACTTTTACTGTTTAGTCTATTTTTGGTGTTATTCATTTGACGTGGCTCAGTACTTATACATCCCTTCATTGTGTTATTGTGCTATGGTAAATTTTTGTATTCTTGTCTTTCATTTTTGCTTACATGTATGTGCTTTGTCTATATGCCTTTTTGTGTTTCTTTGTTACATATGTGTTTGTTTTCATAGTGATTAAGATTATAACACAATGTCGACTGTTGTACTCCTATTTTGACATTTTTACATATTATGTCATTGTCAATACAATGGCATTTTATGCAACTGTCATAAAAATGTGAGAGGTTTCGCTAGCTATAAAACCAGGTTTAATCCTCCATTTTCTACATAAGAAAATGCCTGTACCAAGTCAGGAATATGACAGCTGTTTTTCATTCGTTTGATGTGTTTGAGCTTTAGATTTGATTAGGGACTTTCCGTTTTTGAATTTTCCTCGGAGTTCGGTATTTTTGTGATTTTACTTTTTTCATTTTAACTGACGGTCATAAACTAACTATAACCATAGGGTGTGAGAGGTGTGCACAACAAAACGGGTATTTTTTACTGTTGAATTCATAATGTTTATTAGTTTATCATTACCGAATTAGGCTACATCAATTATGTTTTTGGGGATTTTAAAGTTTAAGGTTTAGCGAGAACACTTTAAATTTATAAATAATAGTATGACCACACATTTGAAAAAGAGCAAGACATAAAAGTATGAAGTCAATCAGGTATTTCAAAATTGAAGCACAATGAAACTATAATTATTTTTTTCTTACCTAAAAATGTATACAGGCAAATACAGTTTCCATGAATGCATTATGGCCATACTTCCCTAAAAATGACAAGTTCAATGCTCTTGCTGTTTGATTTAGGATTGTTTATTATTTTGCAGCTGGTATCCCAGTAATGCTCGTATCTACACTGGTTTTCATAACAGTTGCTGCTTTAGTGATCATCGTAATTGTTTTCAACAGGAAGAAGAGATCCAAAAATTTGAAACCCTGTCACGCTCAACAGAATACAACTGCAACAGAGAAGACGGATTCATCGGACTACAACGTAATAAACTATAATGAAATGACAGATATTAGTATTCTTAAGATGAATGAGAACATGAATGAAACTCATACAACACAACGTCTAGCACAAAACATTAAAACTTCAACTAAACAGGAAGATATCATTTGCAACAAATACGAATCATTATCAACTAATCGAAACTCAGTTGAACATACTTATGAATCAGACTCAATCCACTCCGATCAATATGAATCATTAACAATACAACGGGAATTAGATAAACATACCTCTGAATCTACAGAACATGCATTACCACAGGACATTAAAACTTCAATTAAACAGGAAGATATCATTTGCAACAAATACGAATCATTATCAACCAATCGAAACTCAGTTGAACATACTTATGAATCAGACTCAAGCCACACCAATCAATATCAGTCATTAACAAAACAACGGGAATCGGATATACATACCTATGAATCTACGGAACATGCATTACCACAAGACATTAAAACTTCAATTAAACAGGAAGATATCATTTGCAACAAATACGAATCATTATCAACTAATCGAAACTCAGTTGAACATGTTTATGAATCAGACTCAATCCACACCAATCAATATGAATCATTAACAAAACAACGGGAATTTGATAAAAATACCTATGAATCTACAGAACATGCATCACATGTATCGAAGGAACAGGAGCTATCTCAATATGAATCGCTTACTAACCCTCAAGAATCGCATAAACATGTGTATGCGTCTTTAGGGTCCCCACAATAACGTGATCAGGCAAAACACGGAGTTGGTTATTGAATATATATTTCTTATATATGCATTACTGCTTGAAGTCTTTCAACATAATGTAAGGGTTTGTATGTCAAATAATTCAAAATGAAACGAATATTGATGCAAAAGAGGGACTAAAGATACCAGAGGGACAGTCAAACTCACAGATCGAAAACAAACTGACAACGCCATGGCCAAAAATAAAAAGACAAACAGACAAATAATAGTACAGATGGCACAACATAGAAAACTAAAGACTAAGCAACACGAACCCCATCAAAAACTGGGGGTGATCTCAGGTGCTCCGGAAGGGTAAGCAGATCCTGCACCACATGTGGCACCCGTCGTGTTGCTTATGTTATTACAAATCCGGTTAATAGTCTAATTCGGTAGGTCACATTCGTGAAAAGGGAAGGGTATTGTAGTTACGACATAAGGAACATATCCGATATCATCTATGAAACGGTTATTCCATAACGGTCAACCAACTCGTGATGGCGTCCGTAAAATTTACGAAGGGATGATCTCAACTTCACCATTTGGAACTCTTGGTTTAATAGCTTCCTTGTGAGCAGCAATCCTCTATCAAGGAAATCATGATAGGAAATACAAGCCCGGGAATATCGTATCAATTGGGAGATACCATGTCAGTGTGATAGGAATATATACATATTGGGTTCAATTTAGACTTGGTTGTACATATTTATATATATATAAGAGTCTATATAAAGCAAATAACCAGCAAACAAAAACATATGGAACATCTAACGTCTAACGTATGGAGGGGTGAGCTCGCTTAACACATAAAAAAAACTCATTATGTTATCACATTTTGAAAAGGGATTCAGAGTCACACCGATGTGATGATGGTTATTTGTTGTGCCGTAATTTTTGTCGGAGTAATATTTCACATTAACATGTGGTTTTTACTATTAAATTTGTTGTTGAAATAGAGTATGATTTAATTTTATATATGTGACAGTTTTAGATTTGTAGCATATTTAACGTTTTTAGATACAAGTTTATTTTGTTATTTTAAGTATATTGTATTTCTTCCTGAGAATTTTCAAACATACAATACATTATTTTTAAAAACTCTTTAACTTTGATTTTCAAATACTACGTTTGTTTTGCATTTCCATTTTTTTTCGTAACAAATGAAAATTATTTTTCGTATATGGAAATATGATAAACTAGTCCTTAACACTATTATCCTCTTCGTATATGAGTTAAAGGAGAGCGACGCATCTTCTAAATAATAAATCATTCTTCACATAGTGAAAATAAAACTTGACAAATTTGGTGAATCCTAAGAGCTAATTAATTATTAAGACATAAGTGCATTTCATTTCATAATCTTCTTAATGTTTCCAATCTCATTAATTATATTTTTAATCGAGGTTTTCATCCTGAATATGCTATTTGACATCAGGCAAGCACAACCAATCAATTATTTGATATTTTATTCCCTTTGCAATTATTATATAGGAAAATGTATTTTATCAACGAA
The DNA here is from genome assembly GCF_021869535.1 of Mytilus californianus. Taxonomy (NCBI): domain Eukaryota; kingdom Metazoa; phylum Mollusca; class Bivalvia; order Mytilida; family Mytilidae; genus Mytilus; species Mytilus californianus. The sequence goes on from NW_026262723.1 coordinate 55,236,021, forward strand.
TACTTTGGTGTAAGCTATGTTGTTTAGGATGTCTTAAAATGTTTTATATTTTATTGTTTGGAAGATAGTTGAAATACAGATTTTGTAGATGCAACATTTTCCCTACTGTTTTCATAAATTAATATTATATATTATACATATAGCATTGGTGATTTGTCTAAACGTTTTTCTACCTTTATTTGCATTCATAATATTGTATTTGTAATTATGAATGCGAGTTTCATTTGAAATTTACTGGCGCTTTCGTGAATAAAGATCTATAAACTTATGTCCAGTTTTACTCATTATTTTCACCAGCACCATGTGACCACAAGGATGGCTGTTGCCTTAGCCGATCAAAGCATTTAAAAAGATGACCATCCACAGACTCAAGTTTGAAAAGAAATATTCCAAAATTGGTTTTGACTATATTTTATACAGTAAGTACGTAAACATGGTAAACCGACTGCAGAAAAAGAGAAGCGAAAGATACCAAATGGACATTTGAACTCATTAGTCGAAAAACAATAACAATGCCGTGGCAAAAACGAACCCCACCAAAAATCGAAAGTAGGACAGAAAGTCATAGGACAAAAAGTTACAGACAAAAAGTCATGGACAAAAAATTACAATTCAGTTTTGATATTATTTTTTTTGTATGACATGTAATATTCGAAACGGTTTCCGATGATGCCACTGACGAAGCTTTAAACATTATTGTTAAAAAATGCAAAATTGAATTATTTTCTTTACTATGAATCTTTTTTTTAGTAAATATTCAACATTATGTTGGCATAAGTTTTCTATGTTGGGTGTGTGTGTGTGTATTGTTTGTCTTTTGAGGGTTTTGCATGTTTTTTTTTAAAAGCATTATCAGTTTCTTTTCGACTTATGAGTTTGAATATCCCTTTGGTATCATTTGTCTCTCTTTTTCATATTCTTTGTAAACATTCCATCAGTCCATCTCTAAAATGTAACTAAGAGCTATTAACAACTCTGTAATTATATAATTATGTAGTTATAAATACTGATATGAATACAAATTGAATATTTGCGAGACATACAGGACCTTAATGAATATACTCCTTTGATATGAAAATCATAGTTCAACAGAAAACATGTAAAAGTATACACGTTAAATGCACTTACGATTGGCAATAATAAGAACATGAACAGAGTATCAAAGTGATGATTTGATTAGGAAACGAATCAGTCCTTGCTTAATTTGAGGGTCTGGATTAGAGGAGGGGGCCTTCATGTCTTAATTCTTTATTTTTAGACCAGTTTGTTCCATTTTTTTCATTTATTTTGCCCATTATTTTCTATTCTTTATCATTTTTGTCTCTGGTTATCTATATTTAATTTGTTTGCCCCTTATTGGGCGCTATTTCCAAATTATTCTCTATTCTGTAAACCTCATCCACATCGTCTCATATGATGACAGATCATAGTTCATGGAATTCGCACAAGTTTAAAAAAATGTTCCTTCAAACCTGAACTTCTTCTCTTGGTTATTCCAGAAGTTGTTAAAACTTGAATTCCAAAAATTAACAGTCTAATTATATATACTAAGACATACTTGATATTTTTATATGTCTGTAAACATACATGTACACATGAAATCAAAATGTTATTCAGCGCTGCATACATGAACATTACTTCAGTGTTGCTGAGGCGGCGTAAAGCAAACATCAATAAATCATTAAACGGTGATGATGAATTATTTGATTTGTTCATTATCTGAAAGACAAAACAAAGCTTTATGTCCAATGAAATTGTGGTTTTTCTAAAGAATTTCCTTCTTTATTTTGTCGATATTTTTTTTAAAATTTTTATACAAATGTTTCCTAGACATTTATAGCGTCCTATACGATATCAGTTAAATGTTAGAAAGCCATACGTTGGCATTTATTTATGAATTTGAAACTTGAGGTTTGTTTCTTTTACAAATCATATCTCTTCGTCACTGTTATAATATTTAATTTACATTTCTGAAAGTTTTTCGTTGATAAATTATTATATTGCTAAGAAATCATTGAACACTTACAATTCTACCACCAGCAGGCACAGATGATCTTTGATATATTGGGATATTCTTTTTAGTTTACTTTGGATTATTGCTTCGCAATTATTTATATATCCTAGTTTTCAAATTATTTGTTTGTAGTATTCTTAATAGAAAGATAAATCTAGAAAAGTTCTTTAAACGCATCAATTATATAGTTTTTTTTTTTTCTCATGCCAAATTAATTCAAATAATTACATATTTTTTCTCAAAACCTATAAGATTTGGTGTAAAAACAGTATTCTACTTAGTTAAAATCATCTCCCCATCAAACCTACTACTTTTGTTCAATCATGAAAATGGAAGCCAGTGAAGCCTACAATGGATAACGCTGTCAATTAGGCTCTTGAAAAATCAATAAATCCTACCACATGGCATCATTATGATCCTTACGAAACATTTTGGTCATAATACTCTACAACTGTGTCGGTTCATTTACATCCTTGGCTTTCGAGTATTTGGTTTTGAACGTTACTGATGAAGGTAAATCCAGAAAAGCGCTTCGGATGCATGAAATTTATGAAGTGCTGTTTTCTTTTTTACACGACATAAATGACAACTATCTATCTACTAGCTATCTTTTAAATGTACGTTAAGGATGTTCGTTCTTCTGTTTTGAAATAATCTGCTTTTAAAGACTGTTATAGATTGATAGTATATCAATACAGGAACTTAAAAAGCAGAAAAAAAGAGAGGTCCGTGTCCTTATTTTGTGAAATAATCGTTTAAAAATTTGACGGGAAATGATTCTCTCTAGATTTTTCATACATTTAATATTGACACCCTTTTTCTTTCAAAAACTATGAAAAATAATAAAGATTATATAAGATTGTCAAACATTGATGTTTAAATAATATGTAAGAAAACATTAGGAAAAGAGAACTTGGGGTTAGCGGGCAACATTTTTATTGGCACTACATGGATAAAACTAGACGATTTTGAATACCTGACAAAAAGTAAATAACAAGAGTATCGAACATCCTTTAGGCCTTCTGTCGCATTTAGATTATTGTTTGATTTGTCGTCATGGGAGCTTCCGAAAGTAAAACAAAACGCTTAAAAAATTATATTTTCAGATGTCGCCAAAAGTAGTCTTATTATTTTGATATGTTGAAGACTAATTATCCAGTTCAAGATACCCCTAACACACACATTCTTTTAAAAATTGACTGATGCATTCTTAAGATCCACAAGTAAAGCCTGTAGTCAAAGAGTTTTAGTAAAAAAAAAAGGGTGTGTTCGGGAACGTATTGTAGTTTTCGACTTTTTCCTTTTTAGTACATTTCATCAATCCAATAATTAAAAAGAATTGTTTATAAGCTCCATACTATAACTTGAGTATAAAAATGCATATAAGGTGGAAACAGTCGAAAATTATACGCCTATTTTAAAACTTGCAAATGCTATAGAAACATAAGTAAACAGTTCAAATATAATCTCTTGTCCATTTTTACGTTCTGTAATAATGAGTTCCATTTATTTTGCTTAATTTCAAATAGATATCAGCCTGGAAAACACTCTTCATGCATTTAAAGATTGGTCACAAGTTACGAACTACTCCATAATGTCGCTCGAACATCAAAGTAACCACATGAAGCTGTCATACTGTGATTCTAGCAAATGATGGAAATATAAGACAGAAAGACATTGCCCTGGTGTGTTATGAATCATGGGATAAATTCTACTTTCTTTTCCATATAGGAAAAAAATACACATGTTAAGGCAATTTTTTTCGAATTTGATTGTACTCTAATTTTCGGTGTTGGTGATTCTCTCTCTAAGCACAATAGACATGCTTTATCGAGTTCAGAAAGTGACTATGATACATGTCCGAAGGGAAACTGTGCCGCTACCTCCAGATGGTGGTATTGTGCTTGTGATGATGTATCACTGACAAAATGTTTCCTCAGTTTTGCATTCAAAATTGAAAAGAATTTAAAATGATGTTTTTACATAGTGATTAAAAATTATTTCTACTAAAATGAAAACTACTAAATGTTTCCTGACTTGCATATTCTACAGTGCTTTAATCTAAACTGCTTATATCACACTTACAGGTATGTGTATTTATAAAGAATCTATGGTATGCTTACATGACTTTCGATCTCAGTGTCATAGTTTCAAAACTCAAATATTCTTCAACGCTACAGATTTTGAAAACAATGATTCCAATTTTAAATGTTTTTTGTAAAATAAAAAATCGGACATCAACAAAAATTAGTAACTTTGTATAGAAAATATAATATATGGAATATTCTAATGTGATTTTGATTTTGATGTAAAATATCATTCTATAATTTTGCTTTTTTGAGAAATAGTTATTTAGCATTTATATTTATTATTTTTACCCGATCGTTTCCGCTAAATGAATCACAATATAGTTAGTTTTATATGAAAATGTTTATGGACTTGTTTGTCGTTTAGCCTATTTCATTGGGTTTTTTAATTATTTTTTTTTGCATGGCATTTTCAGTTTCCCATTCACTTTTGCAGTTTAACTGACCACTAGTATCGTCTGTCTCTTTAATCTGGACACCGTGGATTTGACTAGGATCAAGGATATAACATTGCTTTGTATAACACTTATATTTCTTTAAAACGTGTTTATACAAAATTTGATTTATTACTTCAGTCTAGTTTAATGTTTCGAAAGAAAAAAATACAATATTTAGTATACAGTTTTGATCACAAACTGCCAATTATTTAAAAGTTACCTTGATGGCTACAGATTTGTTTGTTTTTCTTTGTAAATACAAAACTTTTTGTAAATATATCTTCCTGTTGATTGTCATTATCATTGTGTTACAAAAGATGGTTTATGGAAGTTAATGGTCTTATTCATTTATCAAATTCTTCCTTGTAGTAAAGTTCACTAGAAGTAAATACACTCAGCTAAAACATGTGGTGGAGTTTAATTTTTAATCTAGGAATAAGTACTATGATAATAGTCACAATAGCAGGTTAGTCAAACAATTCAACGTTTATATAATAGTATTACTATATTATACGACTTTACTTTTTTTCGAATTGCCGTGCAGCCATTTTAGAGTAGATCAGCAAGTGCTACGATAGTATTTCTGAAGACTAGCTTTCCAATATTTAAATCGCCCTGAAACCATCACAGTGCGCTTTTTATTAGAAAAATTAAGCTGTCTCGAGTGCAAAACAGATTCTCAAATATACGATGCATTGATAGAACTCAAATTTTCTGGACCATTCATCTAAGTTTCAGTCTCAGGTTGAGAAAAAAAACGACTACAAAAGCTAGACTGATGAATATATAAATTGTACTCTTATCAAATATTAATTCATAAATCGCTACCTTTCTCATCAATAACTCTTAAACTTCATGTATGATATTTGTCAATGTCGCTCGTGCTAAATTGCTGCCTTCGGTGAACCGTGAAATTGAAATCAAAAACATAATTTGACATATAATTTTAATAGTGAACATGATATTGAACATGTGTGCTAGGTTGCACGTTGATGTTAACACAATTTGATGTGAACTTCTTTGACCACAAACTTCAACCTGATACTAGACAGATAAACGAACAAACGGACGGACGCATATACCAGAAACATATTGCTCGTCTATGATAGTAGAATTTGGGCCTTTTAGCCTGCGTCGCGAAGGCGGAAGCAAGTCTAGTAACCGGTCTACTCCGTCAATCCGTCCGACAGAAAACGTTCGTCAAAGTTTTCGTAGCTTCAATGAAAGGAAGGGATTTAATATTTGATCTGTAGCATAATAGTGTTGAGTTGTAGTGAGTAAGGAATTTCTACATATGTCGTGTAGCCACTTCCTGTTTGAGGACAGTTGACAATTTTTTGACACTCATTGTACAAGGAAAATGTTCGTTAAAGTTTTCTCGGCTTCAATGAAAGGGAATAATTTAATATTTAATCTGCAGCTTGATAATGTTGAGCTGTAGCGAGTAAGCAATGTTTACATCTGCCGTGTAGCCATTTCTTGTTTGCCGATAGTTTGAATCTTTCCAACACTCTTTTGTACAATGAAATTTTCGTCAAACTTTTCTTGGCTCCACTTGAAGTGAATGATTTTAATATTTCGTCTTGGAATGATTAGTTCTGTTCTGTTAAACATGTTACCTCAATTCATTGCATGCAACGATTCAGGTCCAGACCCGGTATTGGTCTTGTTCCTGTATTGGAAAGATTGGTTTTGCATCTTGTTGTTTGGAAATTCGTGCTTTTCTTTTGGACCAATCTTGTTTCATTACCTTTGGAAAATGAGGGGAGTGACATTTGCTCCTTTATTATTCAAATTAAATTTTCAAAACAAACTACACTGCCCATGGTAGACACTCAGGATATCAATCAACTTCTATTTTTTTCGTACCACGCAAGCATCAAATTATTTTAAGTTTTTTTCATCCAAATCGCGAAACACTTTTAAGAACTTAAAATTATAGTTAACGGCAAAAGCTCTCAATTCTGCTTGATCAAAATACTTATTTCTTCAAAGTTAGTTCCCTTAGATATATTCTGTCATAATACAAATTGTAAATTTACAGTACTTTTTACATACAGATTATAAAAGGTTTCGACTAAGCGATAAGCCTGTTCAGAGCATAACATGCAAGCCAACTTCAACTATATCAATTAACAATGTATATGCGGAGGATGGGAAATGCAACAGTAGTACTTGTGTTTTAGAAGACAGTGACCATGCATTGATAAACAGCAGATGTAATGATTCTACGTCCTGTCTTCTAGATTTTAACCTTACATCTCCTTGCCTGATGGGAAAGCGACATTTTAATTTTGTTTATGGTTGCAAAGGTACATTTTATTTTCAAGTTGTTAAGATCTTACAATTTTCTTATGAGTAAATATTAAGAAGTAATTTCAAATGCAAGTTAAACTCATATTCATCGTACTTCGATTTTAAAGCATTACATTATTGTTTGCAATAATTTGCCGCTCGTGTTGTTTATTATTATTTTAATTTTAAAAATAATAATTTTGCTATTGAAATTTTGTTGAACGTCAGGTGTCAACTGTTTCGTACATAATTACAGAATTCGATTGAATTTTGAAAAAGAGATACGGAAGATAGGAATATCCAAACAGAAATCGATGAATAAAATGCCAACGTAATGGCATAAAACGAAAAACGACCAAAAGACAAGCAGCCGTATACATAACACAAAAAGAAAACTAAAGACTAAGCAACACGAATCCCCACTAAACTCTGTGGTGATCTAATGTGATCCGGAAAGGTAGACAGAATCAGCTCTGCATGTGCCACTCGTCGTGCTGCTCATGTAAATACAAACTCGATGATAATTCTAATTCGGTAATGTCACGTCCGAGGAAAAGGGGACGGGATTGTAGAAACGACACTTTGAACATATCTGTCGTCATCTGCGAACAAATACTCCATAACGGTCAATCAACTTGCGATGGCGTCCGTAAAACGTTGAATCAATTTAAATTCAAAGATAATCATGTTATGTCGAACACCGTTGCAAATAAGGATCACATAAGAAGTGTTGTATATTGCCTGCAATGCTTAGTGATACACAGTTCATATCTCTAAAAAATAAATGAATAATATAGCCACTCGGAGATGCGTTAAGGCATTGAATATTGACAACATAAGCTAGCCATGCCTTATCTTCATGGTAAAGGTCGAAAACCAAAGTTTACCGAAAAAACGACGATACTGTGGGTAAGTTACAGCCTCCGTTACCTCATGTTTGAAAATTTTAATGAAAGTCATGTAATCTATGTATAGCTAGTAAATCATTAAGTCAGGGAATTTGTTACCACAAACTACTTAAAACCTTTACTAAATTCTTTCATATAATCATAGATTGTGTTTCGAAATTTGGCTTTATTACGCACGGGATATCATAAAATTGTTCTAATTTGTACTGTGATGTTGTTTATAGAGCCAATAGATTAAGATATGAGTTATGAGAAGTTCTTGATCGTTTGAACTTCAAACTTAATAACTATTCTTAAATTTTATCGATCTAATGCCTTGGTATGTTCTTTAATTGATAGATTGATTGATGTTTGTTTAACGTCATACGATACGCTTTTTGAACATTGTCTTTATCAATACTGACATTGATTTTGTTATTTATAAATCAAAACATTATTATAATTAGTAGATATAAGAAGATGTGGTATGAGTGCCAATGAGACAACTCTCCATCCAAGTCAAAATTTATAAAAGTAAACCATTGTTATACATAAACACTTACGGTCCTACATTTTGTCAATATATTTATGTTGGCATTGCACAAGGTAATACTTTACTTCAATAGTTTATGTGTTACACTAAATCTAGTTGATGTGTACTGATGGATATTTCAGTCGGATAAAATGTGACTTCATTATAAGTAATGTTGTAATTGGCTTTCAACTAGCTTACAGTAGTTGTGGGTACTCTTCAATCTAACTGTGTGTCTTTTGTCTATTGCCGTTTTGCGAGTTTGTATTGTAGTTCCTGTCGATCTGATAAATCAAGCCCTTTCGAACTAATTTTTCAGTTGTTTTTTCTTTCTTGTGTTAGCTTTTACACGACTGTTCTATGTTGGGGAAGGGTTGAGTGCTCGCAAACATGTTTTACCCATCCACATTCTGTATAAAATTGAGAATTGATAATGAACACTCCAATTGGAGATTTGCGAAATGTTTTCCTTTTATGAAATGTCAGTTATTTTTTATTTAATAATACAAAAAGGATACCATTTTTTTCAAACACATTTGACAGTAACATGGATGACGTTTACCAAAGACCCCCGACTCATTAAAAAGCAGATGAAACAATGACAAACAACAAGAAACGACACATGTTTCAGATAGCTGGTCTTGGTACAAGCACGAAATGTGGTAGGGTTGAACCAGTTTTGCATGCGTACAACTTCCCCCTTTTTTGCCTATTTTAACTAGAGGTGAAAACAGTTATACACATACATTTTAAAAACTAGAAATTGATGGTACCCTGGCGGGCCATAGTAACAGGACAACTTGACATTGTTGTGTCTTTTGTCTTTTCAGAAACAGTTGTTGCCCCCAAATATTAACTGTTATTAAATCCGTTGGCAAATTCATGTATATTTCATTTGCGGAAAATTTACATAAAATCAAAATTCTAACAACATGCACACCTTTAGTTTATGTACTTACACTCTACATAATATACAAGTTCACGCTTGAAAACCGTAGTAGGAGTTAGTCGGATAAACTATGTACTTTGTATGCTTTATATTACTAAAAAAAGTTCCACTACCTTATTTTTGTGGAAAAATTGAAAGGAAAAACAATATCCTAATGATACATGTACCTTTAGTATATGTGCTGACACTCTACATAATATTCAAGATATAGTTTGAAAATTGTTTGAGGAGTAAGCAGGTTCCTTTGTGAAATATTTAAAGAAACTAAAAATCCTATAAACACCGTTTAATATACGTACTAACACTCTACATAATCTAAAAGGTTTTCCCTGAAAACCGAAGGAGCCGGTAAAACCAGGTACTCTGAAATTCTTGTATTTCTAAAAAAAATCAAAGTTCAACAACCCTACAAATGTACATTTGTTGAAAATTAAAACAAAATCAAAATGCTGACAAAATGGACACCTTAAGTATACGTGCTCACACGATACATAGTATTAAAGGCTTGGCTTGAAAACTGTCGAAGGACTTAACCGGACTAACCATGTACCCTTTGTGGGACGGACCGACAGACGGAAGGACAAGGGTAAACCCAATATGACTTCTGACATTTTGTTGCGACGCATTAACAAGCCTGCAAAGTACAACTACCAACAGTTTGACTACTTGCTTGAATAAGGAAATAAAAGACTTACATAATTTTCAAAAGCAGAGCCAAAATGTGCATGTTACTAAAGGAACCTATAAATAAAGTAGCTATACCTGCTGAAACAAAAACAAATACGAATGATCAGAAATATGCAACACTTCTAACTAGTTTCATCAAGTCTCAAAATAAAATAAAATGTGCAAATCGTCAGTATTTGTGAGAGGCCAGTAATTATTTGAAATCGTCAGTATTTGTGAGAGGCCAGTTTATATTTGAAATCGTCAGACCATAATAATTGATCAGTCAGGGGCGTTACTTAAGTCATAATTTTTAATTACCAATACATTTAAGTAATGTTAATATTTAAATTGCTCAATAGAGTTATTTCAAAATGTTAATAATACTTTATTTTCCAAAAACATTACAGCTTATAGGCATATAACAAAATATACATCAAATTTCAATACACACATAAATATATAAACAGTAATTACTAGCAAATAATATCGGTATTCAATTGTTTAATAACAGTAGCGGATCATGACACACACTATTTATGAATTACGAAGTTTTTCGGCAGCAAACAAATATTTCCCTAAATTATTTAGTTCTTTTACATTTTGTACTGATAATAACTGCATAAGTTTTAAACGGCTGAATGATTTCTCCATTAGTTTTGTTTTATATATCTTTTACGTATATCTTTATATTTCTTACATATTTAAATAAAATGACACTCATCTTCAATTAATTTATCGTTACATATTGTACAATATCTTTCATTCCTGTTTCAATCTGCAAACAATGTGCATGTATTCTATATGTACATATTAATAGTTTAGATACATACATTATGTAATTGACGGCTCTTCTTAAATAAAACTGTAAACCATGTGTATATATATTTGTAAAAAATACATTTAGATGTTTCTTCAAAAAAAGTTATTGCTTCATTTACAAAGTGATCAGTAAGTCGTTGTTTAAACTCAATGAGAAATTTATCTAGTACATAATATGTACCTTGGTTGAATCAAATATAATTAAAACCATGTGTATATAGCATATATCGTATTTTATAGCCCAATTCAGTCTATTGTGTGGCTTTTTACAAATAGATTATAACATGGTATCATAACATGTTTTTTAATATAAAATTATCTGAACTTGCTGTTCAGTGTGAGCCAAGGCTCCTTGTTGAAGGCCGTACTTTGACCTATATTTGTTTACTTTTTACACATTATGACTTGGATGGAGAGTTAAAATTGGCTCATTGGCACTCAAACCACATCTTCTTATTTTTATTAATATTTTAAACCAGTATTTCATTATTCTACAATATCTTTCAATATACATAGGAAATTTTCCCTAATTCAATGTAAATCATTTCATTTACTGTAGACTTCCTTACTTTCAAGGTTCGTTTTAAAAAAATTAAATGCACCTTTTCAATATCTTCTCCTTTGTGTGATCCCGGCCACAGTTCCCAACCATAGTTTAAAATACATGACACGTATGTGTCAAACAACGACAATAAAGTTTCATAATCATAATAATCATTCTTGATTTTACTGTACATACTAAACACTGCTTTTTGGCCTTGATTTGACAACATCTTAATAGATGATTTGGTTTAATGAAGTTTTTATGAATTTTTACATTTTATCACATAAAATTAATTTTGAAAGGAATTTACAGATAAAAGGTTACCTTAAACAATAATGTCAAAAATATTACTTCTATAAGATTTTGTATACATCTTTGGAATAATTAGAAGTTACAATTATATAAGGAACATCTGTAATTTTTGGGGTTATAATTTATAAATAACTTCAAGTCTCAATTACATCACAGGTTTCCATCTATGTATACCTGTCTACCCTCAAGATTTGCAAGGAAAATGCTATTTTTTAATAGTCCCAAGAGACCTATCTTTGACCCAGAAGCGTTGATATGAAATTTAAGTGCATCAAAAAATTTGATTGGTGCTAGTTAAATATGTATGAATGGACACCTAGTATGTAAATAATACTTAAATATTAAGTAGCATTTATAATAGCCTCGTTATCAAAATAACTTGTATAGGTAAATTTGAAAGTTAATTGTTTGAGTAATGCCCCTGACTGTTGATAAAACCATTTTAACTAATTGAATTTGGTAGTATATCACGCATGCAGACATAGCTATTGAAATATGAAACATTCCCAAATTCAAATGTATCATGTACAATGTTTAGTCCTATTTTCGACAATACAAGTACTGTGTAAGTCTGTAGTATTTGTAACACTGCTTGTTCATTTCTTATTGAATTATTTCTGTTATGTGTTGTTGACTTTTATTTTCTCATTAGAACCAGAAAGTTATGCATGCAATTTTGAACAGGACTTCTGCAACTGGTTGCCAGGAAATGATAACAGTACATTTAATTGGACAAGATTAAGGGCAGTCAGTCCAAATACAGATCAAACAACCGGTGAGGAATTGCAGAACGAAACTATATATATTTATACATAGTGTAAAAAGTTTGTTCTTTTTTCCAAGTGAGACATCGCATGATTAAATTCGTAGGTGATTAAAATGTTAGGGAGATTATTGAGCCAATACGTGCATAATATACTATAAGTCGTCTGTGCACGTTTTATTACGAATTCATAACATATAATCGACAAAAAATATTTAGCTTCTAACTAATTTTCGGTTTTTGGTGTTTACCGATCGAGACTTTAAGAAACAATCAACACAGAATCATGGAACACGTTATAATAAGCTAGATGATAAGGCAATACATTCATGCATGTATTTATTTGATGTTTTGTTGGTTTTTTTCTTACAATTTTCATGCGTTTCCATATGTTAATTAGTAAACATAGTTGCACAATGATTTGCTTATGATTTAGTTAATACTATTTTTCTTCAATATTTATATATTTGTCTTCCAACATGGTTTTCCCGTCGAAACTGCGATGTGCAGTTGTAGAATTTCTAACGACAGGAGCATTGTTAGGTCATTGCAACCATATTGATTGATTGACTATTTTGTTTTTAACGATACTTTCAGCACCATTTGCTATATCTTGGCGGTCATTTTTATTGGTAAAGGTAGCGTGAGTGCCCAGAGAGAACCACCGACCTTCGACAAAAACTTCAACAAGGAAGGCATTCAGTAAATTGCTAAAAATTTTGATAACATAAACGATTTTTCTTTTAAAGAAATGTCTATATACGTGCTATGTAGTACCTTCATAGCCTTTGCTGCAGTTAGCTTTTCATGAAAATGAGATTAAGCGTTTTGATCTTTTCCAATTTTCAAATAGTCGATATTGTGGTCCCAGTGTGCATGCATACTCAATGTCTCTTTGATATGCAGTGCTTGGTTCATTATAGCGACTGCTGCATGCGATATCAAATCCAAATTGAAATTCTGCCTTAGAAAAAAAAATAGTTTACCACCTGCTGATTTTATTGACGTCGAATGAACCTTTGGCAAATATGATTTACCAAATGGCAAACTATTGGTTATGTGTGATGCACGATAGGAGGACATAAACAGCCCTCGAAATCAAAGTTTTCTCGTGCCATTTAGTCCCTACTTTTGTGTATCTACATTTTGGTTATTAGCGTACAAGTATTTTGAATTCTGCCTGGAATCAATGATACTATTATTTTCTCAACACAGTCTTATTAAAGAGTAAACAGTTTTCCCAGAGACCTTGTATCAAGTGCTTTACATTTAGCAACTAGAATATAGTTAATGCTGTTTGAAGGGTATTATAATGTCTAACTAATATTCGCATTTTTGATGAATATGTACAGCAATATAATTTTAAAAGTGTATCTATCGTTAACCAAGTTAGAAATAGTTCACGATTTCATTGCCAGCCCAATTATTTAGTAAATACCGTTTTGTAGCTAAAACATGGCGGATAATAAAATGAAATGATTAATAAAGCTAGAAATTTCAACATTTCTATTTAAATGTAATCAGTTTGAGTATATCAAACCTGTTATTTGTCATCGCGGAAATGCTTCAAGATGTTGATCTCTTCAATTGGTTGTCATCTAGGTTCAGGCTATTACATCTTTATAGAGGGCAATGAGATCAATAGAAACAGAAAAGTATATGCTGAACTTTCCACTGGGTTTATAGTATCCAACAGAACACAATGTATATCTTTTTGGTATAACATGAAAAGTGTTGATTCACAGGATTCAAAACTTGAATTATACCAAATAGATGAAAATGGTAGACGTACTCAACTGAAAGAATATGCTTATAGTACAGAAGAAAGATGGATTCGAGAGACTGTTGATCTGCCAGGTACTGGGCCTTACAGAATTGTTTTTCGTGGAACAGTTGTTGAACGATGGACTGAGCACATTGGACTTGATGATATTGATATATTTCAAGGAAATTGTAGTGGTTAGTCTCGTCCTTTTGTTACATTTTTAGATCACCTTGTCCAAAGGGCAAAGTGAGATTTTCTCTTGGCATCAGTCGTTACCCGTCGTCGTCCGTCGTCCATTTTTTTTTTACAAAAGTCTTCTTCTCTGAAACCATTGGGTTAAATTTAACCAAACTTAGCCAAATCATCATTGGGTTATTTAGCACATATTTAGTTTAAAAAAAAATGTTTCCGATGACCGCGCCTGGCAACCGACATAGTCGACATAGGTTAAAATAGAATATAGGGGTAACATGCAAGTTTTGTCTATCATCTTGAAAACTGCTATAAATAGAGAAAATCCTAAATGTTCAAAATGTTGAGACATAAAAATTGTCCGTTTTCATCAAAACTATCAGACAACTTATTATAGGAATTATTGGCCTTTAATGACGAATTTTACCGTTTATGTTCATTTTTGTTTATTATCTTTAAAATGTACATAGATAGTGGAAAACTTAAAATGGCAAAAATGATCAGCGGGGCAAGATCTACAAATAAGTCAAACATTGCCGAAATTTTCAGTCAATGTTCAGCAGACCAAGATCTACACAAGAGTCAAACATTGCCGAAATTGTCAGTCACTGACAATTTCGGCAATGTTTGACTTATTTGTAGATCTTGCCCTGCTGATAATTTTTCCCATTTTAAGTTTTTCTCTATCTATTACATTTTAAAGATAATAGGCAAAATGAACAAAAATGGTACTGACGACTTCCTTTTGGAATTTTTGCCCTTTAATGACGATTGTTACCAACTTTTTTTGCGTTTTTGCCTATTATCCAGCAAACTATAATAGACAGATACAAACTCTGCCTAAATAACAAAATTGATCAGCATAACAAGATCTAGAAATAAGTCAACATAGCAGAAATCGCCAGTCAACTCCTTTTTTGGAGTTATTTTATTCAATGACCACCAATTTTGTTCTTGTTTACCTTATACCTGAAACCTATAATAGATAGATAGACACGTTAAAAAGCAAATTTAAAAAATCAGCAAGACAAGATCTACAAATAAGTCAACATGTCTGTAATCGAAACTCCTTTTTGGAATTATTGCTCTCTGATGACGATTTTTACCTACTTTTCGCGTCTTTGCCTTTTATCTTGAAAAACTATAATTACATATAGATATAAATTTTAAATTGAAAAAACGATCAGCAAGACAAGATCTACAAATACGTTAAATACGGCTGAAATTGTCTGATGTCATTTTGTAGGAGTTAATGCTTTTGAATGTCAATGTGTCTTTTTTGTGTTTTTGGCAAAAACTATAGAAATAGAAAATGTATACAAAAAAAATATGATCAGCAGTTCAAGATCAACAAAACAGAGATTTAAGTCATGAATTATATTCCAGTTAGTCTACAAGGTTTGAGAGTGTCCATTTTGGAAGATGAACATAGACCTAGGTGAGCGACACGGACTCTTAAGAGCTTTTAGTTGTTATGTAGCTGTTGCAAGATTAAAAAAAAAAAAAACATATTCAACAATTCCTATTCGATGAAAACA